>NW_028270169.1:24001942-24310800 GCF_037043375.1 Chiloscyllium plagiosum | reverse complement strand
CAATATTTCTGTACCACTCAGAAACAAGAAGATATCTCTTTGCACATGAATACAAGGAAGAACAAAACTCAACAAATGGTGTTTATATTATAATATAAATAGCTTTTACTGTCACTCAGCAAACCCCAATATCTTAATTCATTAGATATTATATTTCTTCAGAGAAGGACTGGTTGACCTCAACAGAGTTTGTTTACTAAAGATTATGCTTGCCAGTTCAGTGAGTGGTTTGTTGATTGGCCGCTATGACAAAAAGATGCATTTCCTTGGAGTTTTTGTTAAAAAGAGTCACTGTTAGTTATCTGGTCTGAGAAAATGTATAAATAAAAACACTTCAACTTTCCCTCTTTCTCGCGCACACATATAAAATTTCCACACACACAAGTAGATTTCAGATTGGATGCACAGATCATGCAATTTAAAGTCTTAAAGGTTAGTGATGTGGCTGGTTTCAGATTGGACTAAATAGTTCTGGATTTGCTGTCAAAGAATGAAGCAGTTTAAGTATGAACCAACAGCTTATCTCTACAGGGAGCAGCTGTTGGGTTGAGCTCTTTTAAAAGGTCACATGGCACATGAAAATTATAAAACATGGACAGGGTTCCCAGTTCCATGTATAAACAGGTAGAGAGACCCATAGAGAATTTTTGTTTTGGCATCTCATTTGCTTGAGAGCCTGTATGCAGGGCAATCAGGTTCTTAAATATACATAGGGTTGGCTGGTCTGTTACATGATCCTCTCTCTCCAACTACCCTGGTGATGACGGTCATGGCTACTGGATTCCACTTGCCTGGCTTAAAGGACTGAATTAAGTCTAAACATATCCCTATCATATCCAGGGATGCATTGCCAAAGTGATCACGTTGAATGGTTTGTTCCTGCTAGTTGAGTATCTGAGTGATTGAATTCTTTGCTTGTTGTATGAGGGGTTCCTAATCCCACCAGGTCAAGGCAGTCGGTCCTGATGAAGCTCTGAGGTCAAGTTATTCCCATGTCTTTGAATGAGGACATTACAGTTTTGCAAACGTTCTGCCATCTTTGACTGTGATCTCTATTACATTGGAATGTGGCTCTAGCTTTTTTTTAAAAAAGTCAATTATTAGGTTTCAGCCAGGAACTTCAGTAAAATCATTCTGATAAAGCAGGTCTTGATAACAGTAGTTTCAAACGCACAGCAAGGATAACTATAACCTGGCCACAAATAAATCTGATTTGTCATATGTAGATTAACTAGAGTGATGAGAAACGCTACTGAATGATTTAAAGCACAATCCATCTAATGCATGAAAATGAAACCAGAACTAAGACTCAGAATTAATATCTAGATTCACCTAAAGGTTACAACACAGGAGGCCACTGAGCCTGTGGTGACTCCCTGAAAGTACAATTCACTTAGTGGGCCTCTTCCTGCCCTCTCTCCGTAAGCCCTGCACATTCTTCCTTTTCCCTAATTCCCTTATAAATGCCTTATTGTAACTGCTTCCATTACATTCTCAGGCAGTGCATTCCAGATTCTAACCACTTGTTCCATGAAATAGCTTTTCCTCGTCTCACGACTGCTTCTGTTGTCAGTTACCTTAAATCTGTGCCCTTTAATTCTTAATATGAGGAAAACGGTTCCAACTTTCCAACCCATCCATATACCTGCAGTTCATCATCCCTGGAAACATTCTCATTAATCTTTTCTGCATTCTCTAATGCCTTAACCATCTTCCTAAAAGATAGTGCCCAGAACTGAAGGCAATACTCTAGTTGCAGACAAACCAGCACTTTATACAAATTTAACATCATTTCCTTGCTTATGTGTTCAATGTCCCAAGCTGCTTAACAAAACTCAGGCTGCTGTGTGTTTATTAACCGCACTCTCAAACTGTCCTGCCACCTTCATTAATTAATGCCCATTTATAATCAAGTCCCTCTACTCCTGCACCTAATGCAAAATGTGTACCGTTTATGTGTAGTGTTCCTTCTCCAAAATGAATTAATCGATACTTTTCTGCTGTCATTTAAGCTGTCATTTATCCACACAGTCTACCAAACTTGAAATTCAACACCATTGTCCTCACTTTTCACATTGTTTCCAAGTTTTCTAACGTCCACAAGGATTGACATTGTGCCTGTACTTCAGGGCTAATGTAATTTATAGATATCAGGAAGAGCAGGAATTCTGACATCAACCCCTATGTATTCCACTTCCAACTTTCCTCCAGTCTGATCCATTAACTATGATTGAGAAATCATGGGGAGCCAAATTTGGATTGCCAAAAACTCTAGTTGCAGCAAGGTTGTCAGACATTCCTGCCAGCAGAATTAGGAAATTCAATAGAAAGACACCAGTGACAAAATAAAACTCTGGACCGTTAACACTAGACTAGAGAACCCATGCACATTTGTCAGGCCAACTAGTTAGAGCTAGAATCACAGCGTTCTGGGTAAGCCAGCATTCAACATTGAGATCACTCTGTGAAACTCTGCAAGCATGGCAAACCTGTGTGAGAGATACCAATGCTTTTGATTGGAAACAAATGTGATACTGATACAGTAAGTGGAGAACCATGGCAAGAAGGGAAAAATGGAGATGGCTAAGGAGTGGGAGATTTCATTAATGAATTGGTCATCTATTCTGAAGCATGTGGTGAGGATTTTGGAACAATTCAATAAGCAGATACTCTCTTGAGCAAAGGGGACTGTGAGAAGAGCTACCCTATTTTGACATTGAGGAATCTCTTAACTTGGGACCAGGCAGCTCAAGCAAAACGCTTTTCCATCTCCAGTCTATTCCCGTAGGGAATGTGAATATGCTGACAAAATGGAATTCTCTGCCCAAGGAGGCAGCAGAGGCAGCTTATTAAACATATTCAAGATACTGTTAGATGGTTTTTTGAATGGTAGGGGAATTAAGGGTTATGGGGATAATGCAGGTAGGAGGAGCTGAGATGATGGATACATCAGCCATGATCTTAATGAATGATAGAACAGGCTTGACGGGCCAAATGGCCTACTCCTGCTTCTATTACTATGAAATCAGCTATGAAAAGGGGTGAGCCACAAGTAGTTCACATGTAACAATAGACTGATTTAAGATGAGGTGCACAGTATTGTCTTTCACACAATAAGCAGTGAGTGTGCAGCAACATGGCAGCAGTGAAACCTGATTGACTGAATAATAGTTTTGCCCACACCCTGAATAGGTATGCAGTAACAGACATTTTTAAAATGGATAAAACTAGACAGTTTTACTGTCATTTATCAGATTGCTTTTTAATGTTTAAACATGAAACATGTAATGACGGATTGTGAATAAGGAGTATGTCACTGCTGTCATCTTTGGCAATATGGATGGCACCAAAACTTAAAATTTCTTGTGATAGGAAAATCCAAAAAGTCACATTGCTCTGCAAATGGCAAGGCATTACCAAAGAAAATTAGGCTGCCAGAGTGCCAATATGATCCCCAGCATCTTTGAGGCATGGATCAGGAATATTGACAAAATTTATCAACAGCAGCACAGAAGGATTGCTGTATTATCATTACAGGCAACTGCCTGTAAATCTTGGCATTGCTGAGCTTGAGAGTTGCCTCAATCGACAATTCTAGCCAAGTATCAGAGAGTGATTAGGAGCTGTCAATGGCAGCTATTCTCTCAGGTTATTGAGGACATTGATAAGTACAACCCAACTGTTCTGCAGGCCATGCCCATGGTTTGGATGACACGGGAGATGAAGACAGAAGCTGCTTCTATAACATTGGGTTCAAGCAAGTTATAATTGTGCAAGATGTCAAGAATGAGAAAGATGAGGTTGAGGCTAACCAACCTGATGATAAAACTCCTGCAGGAGGCTGGTATGGAGATTCCAGCAGAAACAACTATGGAAAGCAAATCAAGGTGTTCCACACCACCCTCTGTGCAATGCCTCACCTGTCCATTCCAATCATTGATACAGTAGGGTCTTTGACCAACGAGGCCAAGACAGTCAATGACCTTGAAGAGTCTGATGAATGCCTTCCCGCCAGTTTAGGGATTTCACACCGCAGCACGGAAACATGGAAATCATATTTGACTGCATTGATGACAAGGCAACTATCGCACCCAAATAAACACAGCACACTAAGCAGATAGAGATGACTCCGTTTTTCCAGAGCTAACACCGAACAAGGTCAGTCATTGTAAGGTGTGAGCAAATTGAAAAATAAAGCAATTTTTCACGTATTGTGTCACTGTGTTTTTGATCTCTTTTTGATGCTATAGTCCAAGAGAACGATAGGGCTGCTCTCTTCATTAGAGAGAGAGAGAGAGATGACTGATGTTGGTTCACTCTGAGTGTCACCACACCTCAGGTAAAGAGGGAGGTTGGGAAGGAACCTAAGCTGAAAGGGGAATTGAACCTGCGCTATTGGTGTCAGTCTGCATCACAAACCAGCTGATCAACACGGAGTGCTTTTGTAAGCATATCAGGTTACATAAGCCACTGCTCAGCCATCTCAAAACTTAACACAAATTTGAGGGCGGGAGCCCTGCAGTTCGAATTATCGTGAGTTTACTGCACTCACTGTTTGCCAATGTCCCTTATATTCGATGAACACACTCATTCAAAAGTCTCTTCTATGGCACCTTATAAAATGTTTTTGCAACTTCATATATGCTATCAACATCCTTACCCTCTCTAATAACTGGATCTAATTTATCACAATATCATGGTTACCACTTATTAAACAGAATTTTCTGGAATTTCCCTATTTATTTTGAAAATATAAGATTCCTGCTGGAAGCCAGGATGCGAGCTTGCCGTTGACAGGTTCTGGAGTTATTAGTGAGGTGATAACGTTCACCAGATGAGACTGAAATGCTTTATATCTTTGATGACCCTCTCCCCAAGATGGACTTTTTTTCCATTTCTGATGGAATAGTTTCGCTGAATAATTCACTCGTCCGGTTCAATCACATTCTGCTTTATCGGCCATTGTGCCTGGTAATACGTTCACATGGCTGCAGCTTTTCATTTGCCAAGCTGAAACATGTTATTTAAGCAAAACCAAGCAGCTTCCAGCCCATTACAGCAGTGCCTTTAATAATCTCCCTTTTCAACTATTGAGCAGCTTTGTCCATTGCCCAACAACAAGACAGATGTGAAAAATGATTTCAAAATGATGAAAAGATTATTTTGCCTTCCTGTCATTTATCTTTCAGTTATTTCACTCTCTATTGCTTCAAAACTCTGAAGTAAAGTACAAACCAACCAACAATGGTCTGTTTGATTCCAGTATTCCTTATTTAGTCAACCCAAGATTTAATTAACTCCAGCTCACTTTACAGGAACACACTATCTGCAGGTTCCTATTTTACATGCTTGTCACCCCTACTCTGCTTTTGCTGCCTATTCAGCAAAACACATCTGATATTTTGTTGAATTTGCATTGTCATAATCCATTTTTCCACGCCTCGGTTAAATGGTAGTGTTAACTCATGTGGCAGTCACCATCATATGGTACTCACTTCGAGTGACAATCAGATGATTCAATCCTTGCATTCAAAGCAGTATAGCCAAATAAACAGCGATGGTTGCTTTTAAAATGTATGCTATTATTTCTGTTGGGGTGGCACGGTGGCTAATTGGTTAGCACGGCTACCTCCCAGCGCCAGGAACTTGGGCTCGATTCCAGTCTTTGATGGCAGTCTGTGTGGAGTTTGTATATTCTCCCTGTGACTGTGTGGTTGTCCTCTATGTGCTCCGGTTTCCTGCCAGTCCAAAAATGTGCCGGTTAGCTAGAATGGCCATGCTAAATTGCCCAGTGTTCGGGGATGTGCAGGCGAGTTGGCTTAGCCATGGGATATGCAGGATGATGGGGTAGGTCTGGGTGGAATATTTTCTGGAGCATCAGTGTGGTCTCATTGGGCTGAATGGCCTGCTTCCACACTGTATAGATTCTATGATTATGCAGCTTTTTGACAATAATCAACCCAAGTATGTTTCAGTATAACTAAACAATGAGAAAACAACACCAACAAAAGAAAAATACTTGCTATTTTTCAAAGCAGATGAGAAAAGCAAATGAGTCTTTTACTGATACAAAGGTTCTGCTCATGTTCTAAGATCTGACACGGCTATGGAAAGATTAGATTAGATTCCCTACAGTGTGGAAACAGGCCATTTGGCCCAATAAGTGCACACTGACCCTCCGAAGAGTAACCCACCCAGACCCATTTCCCTCTGACTAAGGCACCTAACACTATGGGCAATTTAGAGTGGCCAATTCACCTGACCTGCACATCTTTGCGATTGTGGGAGGAAACCAGAGCACCCAGAGGAAGCCCACGCAGACACAGGGAGAATGTGCAAACTCCACACAGACAGTCACCTGAGGCTGGAATCGAACCCGAGTCCCTGGTGCTGTGAGGCTGCAGTGCTAACCAATGAGCCACCGTACCAAATGGATGCTGAATAAAATATTTCATTGGATTATACAGATGTAAATTAGAGTTAAATCTTTTAAAACACATTACAATTGCATATTATTTTCAGTATGTATTTTGATATAAAACAGAAGCTTAGAGGGATTTGAAGATTTGGAAAAAACAGAATGGATAAATCAGTGGTGAATCACAATTTAACATGAAACCTCCTTACAGTAGCACAAGTGTTGCATTTATTATTGTTCACAGGATTTGTATCCTTCTGATATTGAGCTGACTAATAAACAAACTATAAACAGACTGAAATTATTAGATATAAAGTAACATACTAACAAGCACAGAGAATTTTAATGAGACCACGTTAATGACAGTATCTTACCATTTAAGACTGATTTAAAGTTGAAAACTGCAAATTTTATTTTGTGCCATAGTCCATTACCAAACAGAAGTTTAAATGATTTATAAACCTTCATTCTGACCCAGTCTTGGCTGCACAATGAATTGCAGGCCAATAAAATAATTATTAAGGATGAAAAGAAGATTTTGACATGATAAACTCTTGCAGTAGCATTTACCATGATTGTATTCCCATTTCTTACAAAAAATACTTACGGTGATGCATTTTTTAATGTCGTCTGCCCTTGTTCTAGCATTGCATTTGCAATGATGATCAGAGACCACAATTGGCCTATTTTAAAGTGGTACCTTCAGCAGAAAATGGGTTAAAATGGTGGTTCCTTAACCAAGATGATACTGCTGATTAGCATATTGTCTACAATTGCATCATGGAGCTTTAAAAGGAAACACTGAAACAATAAAAAGTGGGTTAAAATTGAGAACGGTTTGTACCTTGATGCTCCAGATTTGAGACAGGCCTATACAGGGATGAGCTGCCTGCCACAGTGAAATTAGTGAGATGTTGCTTAAATATGGAGGTCATTGCTGGTATAACTGCAGCTTTTTAGTACAAATGGATGGAAAGTTGACAATCACACTTTCCTCAGTTGGGTAACCAGTTGGAGGAGGGTCAATGAAGTGGCTCAGGCATAGATTGCATTTTTATTTCTCTGGGCCGAGGAGAAGGAGAAATGCCCCCACTCCCTCACACAACTAAAAGTCCTTAAAGAAATAGGTGCCTACTGTTAGCACCTGAAGCACCACCTTATCCATATCGTCTTTCTTTAGCACCCACTGGCTCAGTGTGAAAGCTGGATCTTTTTCCCCTTCTCAAAGCAGCAGAGGGACACCGATGCGCTCAGGAGACCTGCGTCACAAACGATTTAGAGCTAATTCGGGCACAACCAGATGGTCAGAACAGCCAACTTTGCATCTATTATATTCACTAGCTGAACATCGCCCATTAATCTCTCTGATGAGTGTCTGTAGGCAGTTTTGTCAGCTATTTCCAAATAGGGATTGCAGTTGTCTATTTTCAATTTGGTCTCAGCGCCTTCAAAAATAATCAAAAGTTTCTCACAAACATCATCCCTTGTCTCTCTTTGAAGCAAGGGGATTTATTTGTTTTGAATTCTTTCAGCATGCAGTTTTGTCAAATTATGAATATCAAAGTTCTGGGTCTGGTTTCATTTCAAATTATCTGAAGGAATGAAATTTCTCTCAATAAAAATTTAAATCATCAAAAACTATTATTGCCCATAATTAAGAACTGGCAAGTCAAATAATGCTTGCAGAAATTGCTCTGAGATATGGAACTCTGGGCAAATTGGGAAAAGTTACTTATACTTATGTTGGTACATGTATTTTAAATAATTGTCAAATACGAGGTCTCAAGCCTTATCTACATGCTTTTTCCTCTCCTGGTTCCCTTTAACACAAAAGTGAAAAACAACACCTATTTTAACTGTACAGATAGCTGAGGCATTCATTATTTTGCCATAAGGTGCATTATCACTTGCCTTGGAAACCTTGCAGCCACTCATACATTTTAAATCCACGTGTGTCTACATATATCCCAAGCTGTGTTGATCAACAGATGTTTTATAACAACCCTTTGAAAAATTCAAGCCGACAGAACTCAAACAGGTCGAACGCACAGTAAGATGCATGAGCAAAATTAGTATTAAAGTTTGAGAATGGGATTGTCAGAGACAGCCACCCCCCCACTCCCATTTCTCCCAACCTCGAGGTGTCCAGATTGAACATCTCTTCCTTGTATTTCTATCATTCCCTTCTGAGATTTATTCAGCATTTTCTCCCAATGGCAGCTGAATATTACCGGGTGAAGATTTGTCCTGCTTGTTTTGGGCAAACGTATTGCCAAAGCTGCAGATCTGTGTTACTCGTGCTCACAAGTTTTGTTAAGATCTGGGACCTCAGCCCATTGTGCACTCCTTTTGCTTTCTCCATCCTGGCTTGCACTTTCTCTTACTTCTTAGAATCATAGAATCCCTACAATGCAGAAGCCATTCAGCCCATCGAGCCCATATTGACCCACCCATATTGATCTCAGATGACGATGAAAGCAAGATATGTAGATATGCCTTTACGTAGGAAATGCAGCAACTAATTTGCACACGGAAAACTCTTGACACATAATGTGCTAACTACCCAAAAATCTGTTTTTGCAAGTTGGTTAAATGTTAAATTTTGGCCATGATGTCATTACTCTTCTTCAAAAGATAGAACCTCCAACCGTGCAGCAATTCTCTTAATGCTACAGTAGAATGTTAGCATGGAATTTTGTGTTCAAATGCCTCGAGTAAATACTCAAACTCACAAACCTCTCACTCGGGCTCAGAGTACTGTCCACTGAGCCACGGCTAACACGTATCCCACTGCGTTTAACAACCAGCCAAAATTTGTATTTAGCATTTAGGTATAATACCTCTTTGAGAAAATGAATTGTACGAGCTGAACACTCATGAATCACAGCTGAATAAAGCCAATACCCCATAATAATTGACTCAACTGTGGCCTAACAGGGATCAGCAGTAATCTGAAGCAGCCTAAAAGGTCTCACCAAATGCAATATCTTCATAAGCTATTTAATTTAGAGCATCGCCATGACTACTCTGGTGTGACTGAAATGTAATTGAAATTGACCTTGATTTGTCAATCAAAAACCACAGATTCAAACCAACATGAGAAACCATTTCAGTGATCAGAAATCTTTCAGCGACACCTCATGAATCCGTTTCAAAAGTTCTATTCTACTGATTTTTTTTGACAGGCTCTAAAAAGACTTTGCTTGTATGAATATATCTGTTCATTTAATTCATGTGCGTTAACAACCGAAGGATTGTTAAAAAAAAATCAGATATAGCTCTGACGACAGAACTGTACCTTGCTCTTTTTCAATTTTGATAAAATAGCTCTACGTTTCTTGGTTTTTCTCTTTGCAATGGCATATTCAGCAATGGCATATTTGAATAGGTCTAAGGATAGCAGGCACTAATGGAAAATTACTTTTTCGTAAGTAATTCAAAAATTACAATATGTCAACCTTATAACAATTAACAAAACTCTCTTTTAACAAATGTAACACAGGAAGGACAGCAAAACATCCTAAAGGAGCAATGTTAAACTGTTCTAAATCATCAGTTAGGCCTCAGTTGGAGATTTGTGTACAATTCTAGGCACCATTTTAATTAGGCTGTGATTTTAATTAGATGTTCGCGAGCTGTCAAACTGGTAGCACTCTCGCCTCTGAGTCAAATGGCTGTAGGTTCAGTTTCACTAGAGAATTTGCACACAAAACTAAAAGTTGATGTCCCATTGAAGAGTGAGTCTACAGTAATGGAGACACTGCCTTTCGGGTGAGACATTAAACCAAGGCTCTAAATGCCCTCTCAAGTGGGCACAAAAGATCCCATGGCACTTCTTTAAGGAAGAGTAAGTGCCAGGGAAATATTTGACCCTCAGTCAGCTGATCTCAGTTCACTGCTCTCTTTCTCTCTTATCCACGCACACGTATTGGATATTCCCTCTCAATGATCATGGATGTTGAGGCTTTATCCAGTTAAAATCAGCCAACATATCACAGGATCAGCTACTCATTGGATAAATGCATTGGATCAACAGAGAAGCCTCAGGGAATGTTTCATTTGGCTTCACTAATTGTGCAAGACAATCTATAGACAAGCTCTGTATAATATATGCATGAGCAATTATCAGGCATTCAGGCTTTCAGCATGTTTATTTTCCCCATAGACTCCTCAAATAGATTTTTTTTTTTGCTGTTTGCCCTCCAATCTCCAGAGGCTGGTTCTATAAAGATGCACACATTGTATTTTATAGCAAGTGACACATGCAAAATGTGTCCTGTACTCACTTTGAATTTAACCAGATGTATGCAAGTCAGAACCTGACTGTGACCAGAGAACTCATACTGTCCTGAATTTGTGACTCTAACTTTCTTCCCTTATCCACATGGCTCCTGAACCGAGAACACTGAAACATAGAAAGATTACAGCCAATCATGACTGTACCACCTGAAAAGGAGCACATTCCAGGTCTTGGTCTTGTAGGTTGCATTTCAAGCTCATTGTATTTAAAATGTATTTGGTTATGAGTGTTTCTGTCTCCACCATTCTTTCAGACAGTGAGTTCCAGTCTCCCAGAATGTTCTGAGTGAAAATGACTTTCTCCAACTCCCAGGTAATTCAGGCAACTATTTTAAGTTTATTCCCTTGGTTATTGGCTTCTGTCATTGGGTGGCACAGTGGTTAGCACTGCTGCCTCACAGCGCCGGGGAGCTGGGCTCAATTCCAGCCTGGGATGATTGTTTTTGTGGAGTTTGCTGTTCTCCCCTGTCAGCATGGGTTTCCGTTGGGTGCACTTGTTTCCTCCCACGATCCAAAGTGTGCAGACTAGATGGATTGGTCATGCTAAATTGTTGTAGTATCCAGGAATGTGAAGGCTAGATAGGTTAACCATGGGAAATGCGAGGTTACAGGGATAAGGCTCTTCTGAGGGTTGGTACAAACTTGATGGACTGAACGGCCTCTATCTACATTTTAGGGATTCTATGATTGTTTTTAATTCACTTTTCTTTACATATCCCAATTAAATCTCCCCCAGCCAGATGTAATGCAAAAGAAATCAACCAATCTTTCCTCACTGCTAAACTTCTTCAATTTTGGTGACATCCTCAGAAACCTATATTCTCTAGTGCAGTCAAATCAGATTAGAATATACAAGCCCCAGTAACTCAGTAGAGCATTCATACCAGAATCTGAGTGCCTGAGGAATATTGGGTGAAAATAGTTAGAAGCAGCATTCAACCCTAACCTCGCTCAATATTCACTCAGGGATACCTGGATACCAACCAGCTAAATGACCAATTTTCTTTAATTCTGTTTTGACTTACTACAGACAAACAATAAATATGGAACTCTGGCTTTGATATTTGTAGAATCGGAAGAGTTCTGGTAATGAGCCCTTACCTTGCCCTGCTACCTGTTTGGCTGCATTGTGAGTATAGCCATCTCCTAGATCCTGTAATTTTCAAAGAGTCAGGCCAGCTTCACCTGGGAGGAGCCATGAAGCTTAGTCCAGAATCAGGTACTTTTACCCATGCTGCTCATAATCGCGATACTCCAAAGCATGCCCATGTCCTCTGGCCTCTCATTCCTTCTATGCTAACTTATGGTCTTTCTGTGTCCATTTACCCAGTTTACAATATATACACTAATACTATACATTACATACAAAAGTACTGAACCCTATAGATTATTTTACTCATTCAAGGGATGAAGGCATCACTTCCTAGGCCATTATTTATTGCCCATCCCTATTTGTTAAGAGTCAACCACATTGCTGTAGGTCTGGAGTCACATGTAGGCCAGACCAGATAGGGATGGCAGTTTCCTTCCCTAAAGGATATTAGTAAACCAGATGGAATTTTCCTGACAATCATCAGACCCTCAATTCCAGATTTTTATTGAATTAAAATACCATCATTTGCCGTGGCGGGATTCAAACCCAGCTCCCTGGAACATTACCTGGGTCTCTGGATTAACAGTCTGCCGAAAATGCCACTAGGCCATCTCCTCTCCCATACTGTGTGAAAAACATCACAATTCTTTCTAAACAGAAAACAGATGCTCCCAGAGTGCTATTAAAATGTCACACAAACAACAACACAAGTTTTTTAGCCACTTCACATTTCTTCACCGTGCAAACAAACATTGAGATATTGAGAAAAGCATCACAGAAAGATAACTTATTACAACCATGTAAAAGTGTTAAACCAGCAAGGTCAACATTTTACTGCAGTTATCAAAACAAGATTACCATACGGTTAAAAACTGAAAGAACAGGAGGTGCTGTAAATCAGAAACAAAAACAGAAATTGCTGGAAAAGCTCAGCAGGTCTGGCAGCTTCTGTGGAGAGAAATCAGAGTTAATGCTTCAGGTTCGGTGACCCTTCTTCAGAACATTTATGAGGAAGGGTCACTCAACCTGAAACGTTAACTCTGCTTTCACTGCCGCATAGTTAATCCTTCAGGTTGGGCTTGAGAGGGAATTTGTAATCTCACATCTGAAGTAACTTATGAATTTATGATGATAATACTTGCATTGAATACATCACAGCCCAGTTTCCAATCTACTTCCGGAGGTGCCAAGCCTGACATCTGCCCCCATGTGAAAATCACACCATTTAATGCAATGTTTCTGTCAAGGCCAGTGCAGTAAACTGGGAAACTTCCCGACTCAAGCTACCTGCCTCGTAATAAAACTGCAGGCCTTGGTGTTTGCTCCCTCACCACTTTATCCACCCAACAATGCAAGCAGTGAGGGCTGGCTTATCTTTCTTCATTAAGTATGGCAGTTGAGGTATTGCAGGGATCCCAGATTGACGAAGAAGTACATAGAGAACAGCATTGTGAAAATTATCTCTTCCAATATAATACTTTTTTAACATGCTCATAAATTGAAAGCTCAACTGTGTTGCTCAAACAAAATTTTTAAAGAATCGCTAACAATTTTGTGCTCATAAATTCATCACCTATTACACAAATAAACCACAAACTTAAATTAGGTTGATTGCACCAGTGACTTAGGTTGCCTGAATTTAGAAAACAAAGGCCAATTATGCATAATATGAAGCTTCATGTGCTCTTCTGAAATTGGTACAGGATTGCGGATGAAAATAAAAATTAGCTTATTTTAAAACAAATCATAATTTCTTTCAATATACAAAGCAAGTTCTTTACTTGAACAGTTAAAATCCAAATCAAGCAGTATAAATGATAAAATATTGATGCTGCATCATTGAAACTGATTGACCTGAAATCCATCTTGCACCGAAACTGTTCACGCATCAACTGCATAGTTGGAATTTGAAGCTCATTTATTTCCGACAAGTTTTTTTCCCCTTCCACAGCTGATTTTGGATGTGCCTTTATGCTGATCCAAACATGTAAAATTCAGCATTCATTTGATCTGTGTATGACTGGCTGCCTCCAATAGCATTTAAAGCAAGTTAATGTGTACAAAGAGGGGTAAATCCACATGAGAGCAAAAGTCTCACCCAATATTGATGCAGGAGCTTCACATGGCATTTGGTAAGGAGCTTGTATATAGTAGGTGGTTTCTACATTGATTTAGTTTCAGGTGCCAGACTTTAAGATGAGTTTAGCTCCTACAAATGCATTATCAACCATCACTTAATTGATATACAGTGATTTGTGCACCATAAAAGCTTCATAGCATGAGGCTATTAGAGTTAGGAATCAGTGCTACGCTGATATTTATCAGTAGGTAATAGTTTGTGGGCATGTCATCATTATTAAAGCAGCTTTTTTCTTGGGAAATGTGCCAATATTCCAGCACTATACTGCAAGAAATGGATGAAAAATTTGCTTGTATTATAAATGCAGTAATAGAAAAATGTCAAGATTATAACAACTCGAAAATGGTAAAGAATCAACCTATTCTTTCTGTCATGACACATTTTCCCAACATTTTTTCAAAGCTAAGGGTCAGCTCACTTCAATCTAGAGCTATGGTTCCATTGCATTAATGTAAAATGATCGATTTCTGAAAAAGCAAAAACCTTGTGATCAGAAACAGACATCTCCAGATATAAGTAGTTTCACTGTGTGATATTGTAAGATGTTGAAGCATCAATTAATTGTTTAATTGAACAGCTAGCTCCTGGAATACACCATACAAAGGACTCTCCCACACAATGAGCTTCCAATCTCAGTTATAGTCAGAAGTCACAAGAAACCAGGTCATAGTCTAACAGGTTTATTTGAAATCACAAGCTTTTGCGGCACTGCTCCTTCATCATCTGACACAGGAATAGCGCTCCAAAAGCTTGTGATTTCAAATAAACCTGTTGGACTATAATCTGGTGTCGTGTGACTTCTGACTTTGGCACCTCCATATCATGGCTAACCTCACCTCAATCATGATCTTGGTGAAGACAGTATGTAGAGATGCAAAACTTTCCCACAGGCAGTGCAAATTCTCTTGATCTCTCTCTAGCATTCCTGGTGATCTGGTTAAAAAATAGCTGAGATCTGAGACTATGCAATCATAGGAGTTCATTTGCCTCAGAGTGTCTTTGCTGTCTCTTCGCACAAGGAATCTAAACTTAACCCTAACTCCCACTATCTTTTCACACCATCTTTTCCACTGGCATAAATGTTTGTCAGCTTTTCCCTCATGGTCTCTCCTTCATCCACATTCAATGACAAAAGGGAATGTCTCCATATTTCACTCTGTGGTAATGCCCTTCTGCTCTTCAGTGGAATGGAATATGTTCAAGGAAACATAAAAGATTCGGTCCATTTGATCATCCCCCCAGGCTCCTAAGGTCAGCAAGTCAAGAGCAGTCCCACATTGGTGGGAACATGACAACTTGAGCAGATGTCATCCTTGATTCAAGAAATGGCTGATGTTAATGGCCCAGAAAGTGTCAGAAACCCTATTTCCAACCTTGATCAGACAACAAAATACATACATTTTGATGACTTCTACTCTAGAAATTGCTGAAAAGAGATCTCCTGTTCCAAAACACAACAGGAAAGCAAAAGTCACTGTGCTGTCTTCTGCAATTTAAATGTTCAGCCGCTTAGCCACTGTAACAGTCGCTGTGAAAGGGTAAGCATGAAATGCTAAGTGTTGGGGTAGGAGTGGCAGCTGGGTGGTGTAGGGCAAAAAGTTAGGTGGGGCAATAGTCTGCCAGGAAAACGGGTGAAGGAGTGAGTGTTTAGGGGTAAGTCAAGAGGTTGATTCTCTCTGGGGATTGGGGATTTTGGGAAGGATGGGGTTGCTGGTTGTGTCCAATGTTGGTTTTGGGGATGGGCATATTGAGTTGTGTTTCAGGTTGCCTTAGCAAGTGATGGGGAGGGTTGGAGGTGGTGGGTAATGTGTTTGGGATTGGAGGTGTCGAATGGGTAATTGGCAGTGAGCAGGAATGGGTCAAGTTGCTGGGAGGGGCGTGTAACCACTGTAGTCATATTGGGGTCGGGGAGTGGGAGTGTGATTTGGGAGCGTGAGAGGGCAAGTCAATGGTAAATCGAGGGGTCAGTTTAATTGTTACCGTGGCGTTTAATCCTATAACTTCCACTAGGTATCTATTCAGCTCAGGTGAGTCAGAAACCACAAGGTGCCAGATGAGATGTGTTGCCCACTGGAATTTTCCATCACTTGGGCAATTCCTTCAGAGCTCCACGTAACCCTTTTCTGCGTGTGGCTGCAATTGGAATATCTGGGCCAGTGATGCAGCATTTTGCTTCTTTTTGAACCCTCTCCACAGACTTTCGACGGATTTTCACCAAACCCTAATGTTTCCCCAGCACGCTATTTTTTTTTCAGTCAGACACACCGACATATTGTAGGTTTGTCAGCCGAAAGTTGATGATACTTCTTTATAATCAAGAAAACACAGAAGCCAGCAGATGCTATGGATTATATTTATCAGACAATTATCATTAAACACATCCCACTTGTCTACAAAGAGTTTAAGGAAAAGTTATTACAAAAATCTCATCCTTAATTGCATTTTATCAAAATGGACTGCTGGTGGAATACAGAATCCTTGGGGGATTTCTGCTTGTTGAAGTTGGAGTTTTGTCTATTAATTAAACCAGATCAGAAATAAATGATGTAATGCCAGAAACATCTGTTTGAATGAGGAGTTAGGCCCAAAGAGAAAGGAGACCCCAGAGCCGGAAGCTTCCAGCATATATGTCGGGTCAGACATGAAAATATCAACCTTCTAAAATTAAAATTCTTGCAGAAAAATAATGATGGATTTACTTAGCTTTTTCGACCTCCATCTGGTGATTAGTACAACAAGGAGTGACCTGGTGTTAACATTTGAGTAGAAATGACAAGACTCTCCATCATATTTTCCCATTGTTAATTGTTCTTTCAACATTCATAATGACAAGGCACGTGCATGGTATTTGAAGAAATGACACCACTGCTACAGATCTGGTAGAGATGTCATAGCTATCGATGTTAGCCTGTGCACACCAAGCATTGCTCACAGTAACTTTGATCAATGTTACTAAAAATGGGAAGAAAGCAGGTGGACTGGGTACTCCAGAAGATTGTTTGGAACATCCAATACTTAAACACCAAGCCCAAGTTCCCTTCCCTCCAGGACATTTAGAAATCTTCCCCAGTGCTCCAAGGTTTGCTTGTGAGAATAGTGATGCCACAGTGACAGTCACATCTGCATTCTGATGTGCTTAACTAGAACCATCAGGAAACCCACTGATCAGGCTATTCTGTCTTCCTGGCTTAAGGTGGAAGCTGGTGTGGGGTGGAGGTAGGAGATGGGGTACAGGTATAAGTGGGAGACATTGGGTGCATCCAAAATGGGAGGAAAATTTAGAGTTTTAAGAGTGTAATATATGTTTTATAACATGCTGGCTGCCTGTGTGCCATTATTTCTATAACCTGAACATTTAGGTGAGATAATGGCTAAATTAGCAAAGACATACTTATCCAGATTGATTGAACCAAACTACCACTCACCCATCTCAAAGT
Source organism: Chiloscyllium plagiosum (assembly GCF_037043375.1). Taxonomy (NCBI): domain Eukaryota; kingdom Metazoa; phylum Chordata; class Chondrichthyes; order Orectolobiformes; family Hemiscylliidae; genus Chiloscyllium; species Chiloscyllium plagiosum. Next base: position 24,293,413 of record NW_028270169.1, on the reverse strand, counting down.
TAGAAAGTAATTTTGAACTGTGAGCAAATCCTTCAGTGGTCTCTCTTTAGCTTTGATGATCAAAGGCTTAACAATTGGAAAAACTATGAATCAACAATCCTACAGAAAGGCCAACAGTGCAACATGAAGAATCAAACCTTCCCTTTAAACAATGGGCAAGCATCAACCGTCTCAGAGCCAGTCAGAATACATGCCATCACCTTCTATCAAACATTACTATCCTGTAACTGTGAACTCCTAATCAGACAAATAAAGTGAATAAATGTGCAATGGTGCAAGGTTGGAGTACTATATATTTTTCCCCAGACCAAAGAAATATGTACAGTAGAGTAAAGCATACCTGTTCCATATCAATAACTTTACGTTACACTAGGAAATTGTCCTGATGAAACTACAAAATTGCAAGTGACCTGTTTATCTCAATGTGCAGAACATTTCAGATTACTGAATGGTCACGTGACTGTATGATATAGGGGACACTGGTTTCACAAGTATATTCTTGATATCAAAGCCAGAACTCTTCGACTTGCCCCTCCCAATCCAGCACTATCAACTGCCCTGGCCTCTATCCCTTTTTTATTTAAATCTTTTGGGAAAAGAGAGCCTGCCCTCAATTCAACAACTGCCAATTTCCACAACCAATAATCAAAGGGTCTCATTGTCCAGGCAATGTTGAAGAAAAAGCACCTAGCAGTGAGCACCTCTCCCTTCCTCCAGGCCAGGCTGCCTTTTTATTGAATTCCTATTGCTTTCATGGAGAGACCTTAGACTGCTTTTTAAGATAATTGTCGTGGTGAATTGGTCCCAATCAATGCTCTTCATTCACTTTTCATTATCTGTAGCATTGAATTTTGCTCGCTTAAATCCCAAATCTATTACTAACGGTGGGGTTTCCTCCTACACTTTATTGAGTGAGCCCTGACTAGGGGATCATGGGTGAATGGAAATCTTCCTTTGAATGCCCCCTCCAAGTGGTCAGGGTGGCTCGGTATTAGTCTTAGCCCTATTCCTCTGCAAGAATCAATCCCTTCCGCATTTTCTTCCAAAAACAAAGCTGCCATTGGCACATAATTTGAAATTGTTGCCTGCGTATGCTGTCAGAGTGAAGCAACCCTTAAAATTGAAAAAAATAATTATTGGTGTCTTCCATTTCAGGAAAATTTGCATCACATAAATCATGTGAAATGATTGATGTTTTGCAGGAATACTAAAGCTTGTCATTATTTTTGTCTGCGACTGGAGAAATGGTCCCCTCATCGCGATTAATTATTGCCAACTACAGAGCTGTCCCATTAAAAGCCTGACTGCTGTTTAAATGAGTGTTAAAAGCTCATATTCACATGAGCAACAGCTGCAATTGGTTTAATTGATAATTTATTATTTTATTGAATAACAAATGAGGAGACAGTGTTTAAGCAACGTATTTTTATTTCATTTGCTTTTCTTCTGGCAGTCATGCAGGAGAACAATTTCATTCAGTGCAAGTGTTGTCCCTGACTAGAGACCACCCAGTGTTAGAAGTGAAAAAATAATATTAGATTGATTTGTTGTAACAAATCAAACTGTAACGCTCTCTCTCAATTCTTCCACTGCTAACTGATCAGTCCAGCCAACTGGATAGATGGCTTATTCTTCCATTCACAACACACCTTCCGAAATTGGCCCAGAATATTGATCTCAGTCACATTCAGTTCCAAATGAAACACTATAGCTGCAAAATTGGTTTGAGGCCCAGAAATCAAGGTGGCAATCACAATGAGCCATGAACCTACAACTGCTGTTTCCGATGCAGGCAGTACACAAGCTGCGTGTTACCTCTTGGTCTCAATAACTGCATCCTGCATTCAGCCAACGCTAAGCAGGTTAGTGTGATGCCAGCACTGCTTAAAGCTAACTTGCTCTACTTAAAATGGGGAAGTACCTTTTGACTTTGGCAGGTATTGAAACTGGTTGTAGAAACAAGCAGAACACTATCCAGTTCCATGACAGGGCGGAAAACACACAGAAACAGTCTTAACGTTTCAAAACCAATATGACACTTCTTTGGAACTGGTTCTTTCTTAGCAGCTCTGAAGGGGTCATACTGGACTCTAACATTAACCCTTTCTCTCTCCATAGCTGCTGAGTTCCTGCTGCATTTTCTGGTTTTATTTCAGATCTGCACCGTCCACAGGTCTTTGTTTTTATGTTAGGGTAAGGATCACATTCCAAGAGCCACTGATGCAGTGCTGGATGATTCAGTGAAGGTGACGGAGCCTTCAGGAGGAGAGGAGCCCTCTATCCACAGGGAGTCAAGAGATCCTTCAAGATAAGCAGGTAAACCTGGTGGTCAATGCCAGGTCACAATGCCACAAGACTTGGGTGCGAAGATAGAAGGTATAGTTATAAATTTGCAAATGACACAAGAATTAGTGGTTATGAGGAGGATGGTCTTAGGCTACAGTCAATTATCAGCTGGTAAATTGGGCAGAGCAACAACAGAGGCAATTTAATCCTGATAAGTGTGAGGTGATGCTTTCTGTGTGGGTCTAATAAGGAAATGGTTTACACAATCAATGGTAGATCGCTAGAAAGTATTGAGGAACAAAGGGACCTTGGTGTACAAGTCCACAGATCCCTGAAGGTGTCAGCATAGGTAGATAGGGTGATGAAGAAGGCAGACAGGATATTTGCCTTCATAGCAAAGACTAGGAAAAAGTGAGGACTGCAGATGCTGGAGCATCAGTATCGAAAAGTGTGGCACTGGAAAAGCACAGCAGGTCAGGCAGCATCCGAAGAGCAGGACAGACAACATTTCGGGCATAAGTCCTTCATCAGGATGTGGAATATAGGAGCAAGGAAGTCTTGTTACAACTTTATTGAGAATTGGTTAGGCCACAGATGGGATACTGTGTGCAGTTCTGGTTGTCACACTATCCAACACCTTCAGCTTTCACTCTTTTCAACACAGCACACAGTGGAAACAATGTGTTCCATCCGCAAGATGCATAAAGCAGCTCACCAAGCTGCTTTCAACCTTCCAAACCTCTTAGAAGGACAAGGGCAGCAGATGCATGGGAACACCACACTTACAAATTCCCATCCAAGCTCCACACCATCCTCACTTGGAAATACATGGTCATTCCCTCACTTCACCAAGTCAAAACTCTGGAACTCCCTTACTAGCAGCACAGTGGGCTTTTCCCCAGACTGTAAAGGCTGTAGTATGTCCATAAGGCAGTTTACAACTAGCTTCTCTGGATAATTAGGAATGGGCAATAAATACTAGCCAGCAAAGCCCACATTCTCAGTATAAATATATTGAAAATAATGGAGCCATGTCTTCTGAAAAGCCTGAAATAATTGAAGATGACCAAGTATTTATACATAATCCTTCTTCTCACTAAATGGTTCATAGTTCATAGAATCGCTACAGTGTGGAAACAGATCATTTGGCCCAACATGGACCCTCAGGAGAGCAACCACCCAGACCCATTCCCCAATCCTATTACCTAACTTTACCCCTGACTAATGCAGCTAATCTACACATCCCCACACACTATGGGGAATTTAGCATGGCCAATTCAACGAGCCTGCACATCTTTGGATTGTGGGAAGAAACTGGAGCATCCAGAGGAAACCCACGCAGACACGGGGAGAACATGCAAATTCCACACAGGCAGTCACCACAGGCTGGAATCGAACCTGCATCCCTGGCACTGTGAGACAGCAGTGCTAACCACTGAGCCACCATGCTATAAAGTTCAGCTACCTGCTGAGCAATCACTCAAGTAAGTCTGATAATCTTCAACTTGTAAAAGTACAGTAACGTATTACATACTTAATCATAGACTTCCAGTTGCACCTTAATTGTGTGTTGAACGGTGTTCCAAATCCATTTTATCACCAACAAATCGAGACAAGTAACAGATGGAGTGGTTGAAAAGGTCAGCCCCTCTATCCAATTTCTCTAAAATGATTTAATCGAGCCTTTCCAGCTCCTTCCCATCACAGGTTCATTCTCTGAGCTATATATCCACTAAAACTGTAATGTGTCTCCTGTGAAAGAAAGAAAGATTACACCTAAGGCAATCTATGTTTGGTTGCCTGTTCCCCATTGCTGAATAAACTCTGAACAACAAATACCCAAGTTAAAGTTAAGTTGACTGCAGGTACAATTTTAATTAATGCTGGAAACACCAAACAATTTAGATATCAAGATTTCTAAATCCTTTCTCTGTCAAAGTCACCCTCACCCTCTATCCCTCCCTGTGCCGTATCCAAACAGTCTCCATTTCTCATGTTCTCCCTGAGGGATTGCTTTTACAGTTTTGCACTGAGAGAAGACAATATAGAAAACATAAAAAACTGCACAAAAATCATCAAACTTAATGTCTCATGGCTCAGGGTAGATTTACAACAAATAGCTTGTGTGGTAAAGCTGAAATAAATTTGAACATGTCAATATGCCTTCAGCTAAACTCAGCTTGTCGGCTAAATCTCAATCAAGAATGTAGATTTGTTTTGTTCAATTTGAAGACTTTGGCCTGAATTTTCATGGGACTGTAAAGGTAGATATTAAGGAGGGGTGGCCTGAAAATGTGAGGAAAATCTCATGTGACTGGCAATCCCAGCATTATCCCACCTTCACAGGATTCTGCAGAAATTTTGTGACTATTGGTTACACCATTGACTGTGACAGGTAACCAATTAAAGCCCCTGAAGGCTTAATTTAAGGCATTTTTCTGGTGCCAATTGGATTTTCCAGCCACACACTCATATGGTCAAATAGTGGTAGTTTCCCATGAGTTTTGGAGAAAACATAATATTCATAGTACTTGATGGTCTGAGGTTCCCTCTGTATACACGAGTCTGTGACTGTCATCATGTTAAAGTGAATGAGGAAACACAAGTGGAAAAAGATCAATTTCAGCAGCCCAATTATTATTAATATCCAATGTTTTTCAGGAGTCAAGATTATCAACAATAATTTGCGATATGTAGCATCTTTAATGCAGGAAATCAGTTCAAGTGGTTTCATGTGGAAAGTGGGGAGAAAAAGATCCATCAGGTTTTACAGGTTACTCTAATTGAAAGATACAGCTTTCCATCTAACTTTTCAAAGCGGATGCATCACTAGTTTTGTCTAGAAATTCTATATGGAAATATTTCTTGTTTTGAAGTTTCACAAAAAAAATGCCTTTCTTCCAAAAACAGTACCTACTCTGAAAACAATGTGAGGAACTTGAATCTCAAGCAGCAGAAACTGAACATGTTAGACAGAGCTAAACAATCCCACAGTCAATCGTTCAGATGAAAACGCTTCAATTCCAAACTCTTTACTTATCCTTGGTAAGCAGACTCTGTTTAGAAATTCATATCTCATACAGTGTTGCTACTCCTCTATTAACTCCCACTGTGAGAGCTAGTGAATCACCAACTTGTCCATTACATCCTCTCTTTCACTGAAGAAATATGTTCCCCTTTTGTTCAACGTTAACCAAATAAATCTTGAACCAAGCACTATATTTTATATAGATGAGAAGAAACAATGAATTTTAAAAAGTGTCCCGCATGCTTCAAGTTTATGAGATTTATCTCCCTTTGATTCCAGTGTGCATTTCTTTTCTCCAGTTATGGAATGTGTCCCCCCTTGGCGAAGCCAGGATGTGTTGTCTCCCCATAACGGCCCAAGAGAAAGTGATGGTGAGCCACCTTCTTGAACTATTGTGGCCCATGTGCATACATACAGCCCTAGAGAAGGGAGTTACAGGAATTTAACCCAGCAATAGTGAAGAGACTGCGATATCATTCCAAATCATGATGGTGTGTGGCCTGGAGGGGAATTCAGAAGTAGTGGTGTTCTCATGCAACATCTGCCTTCATCCTTCTAAGTGGTAGAATTCACAGTTTAGAAGGTGCTATAGTGTTGTCGGGGCTCATAGTCTTGGCAGTAATTAGTGCCTTCAGCCATTTCTCGATATCGGGTGGAATGAGCTTGATGGAAGACTGGCATTGGTGATGCTTAGAGACCTCAGGAGAATGTCCACTCCACACCTCTGTCAGAAGATACAGACAAATGCTTCAGCCTTGTCTTTTGGCATTGATTTTCAATGCTCCCACCTCATTGCAGATAGGGATATTTGTGGACTCTTCATCCTGAGAGTTCTTTAATTGTTCACCACTATTGAAAAGTAGAAATGGTAGAACATCAGCGTTTTCATCTGAACGATTGACTGTGGGATTGTTTAGCTCTGTCTAACATGTTCCGTTTCTGCTGCGTGAGATTCAAGTAGCTACACAGAGGATGTCACCTCATTCCTAGCTATGCCTGCTGCTGCTCCTGACATGCCCTCCTGTACTGTTCATGGAATCAGGTTTGATCTCCTGACTTGATGGGAAAGGTAGATTTGTGGAATCACAGAACAGAGAAAGCACAGAAGGAGGCCATAAAATGCACCAAGTCCACCCTTTGCAAGTTCTATTTACCAAGTCTCACATCCATGCTTTTTCCCCATAATCATGCAAAACTTTCCTTGTCCCTTTTTTTTTTAGAAAACAGACTTTACTGTTCTTTCTCATCTATTTATCAAACCACCACAGGTTTCATACTCTCCTTCCCTACCTACTATAGTAATGGCAAATCAGAGTGACACATTTACAAGTGACAATATCTTGTTCATACTTATTTCACTGGGAAGTATTAAAAGGGTATACATTTAACATTTCTGAAAATGGAAGATATAATGTTTTTTATGTAAAAGCAAGCATTTATATAGGTCTTTAAATGAGATTCTAAAGCTCAAAAACAAGTGAATATGCTGCATTTCATACAATCTGTACACCAAAGTCAACACAACAATTTGAAAGAAAAGGCAATGTATCACTTCCTTCAGTGCCTATACAAGGACAATGGGCTTGCAAATTATTCAGTATTCTAACTAGGTCATGGACGTGTATCTTATACAATTTATAGTGGATTTTTAACAACGTTAACAAAAAGCTTCAACATTACATTAAAAAGACTAATAGCCATTTACAACAAGTGAAACGATGTGAAAATGTAATGTAAAACATTACATTAAATGATTCCCTGCTAAATTGTTTTATTACCGTGACTGACTAATTAGAATAATTTTGCATTGCAATCAGCATGTTGAATGAAGATCAAGCTTCAACATGATGCTTTCAAACTGGTCTGCACTGCAATTCAGCTAATAGATCAATATTGACTCCCACAATTCTCAAAAATGTTTTAAGCATATTGTCAACTGAAAATTGTTGAATGAATGAGCTGTTTGTTTATTGAAAGCCTTTGGCAGAAACACTGAAGTGGTTAACAAGCTGTATTTCAACTGCAAACCGTAAACAATTTTAACAAGTATTAGCTCTGAGCTGATTTCTTTACATAGATTATACAGCATAGCAACCAAAGCCCCAAACACTTCTACCAGGTGAAGCAGCACTTTATGTGTCCTTTGTTCAATCTTATCTCCTATATTAGCAGCTGATAATGTGGTCTTCTATAGACCAAGGAGATTGAATGCACATTGGGCGATCACTTCTCGGGACACCTCTGCTCTGTAAGCCTGATCCTGAGCTCCTGGAGGCTCGCCATTTTAATTGTCTAGCTTTGCTGTTGTGCCGGCGTTTCCTCCTTGGCTTGTTTCAGTGTTCCAGTGAAGCTCAACATATGATCAAGGGACAGTAGCCTCAACATTGACAGTAGTGAGTGTGAATTTCAACAATTTCAAGCCTTAACTCTGTTCTTCCATTTTGTTTGTTTTACCCGAATGTGCTGATCTCCATTTTATTTTTCATATTTTTGCTTTTATTATTAATAAACAGCGCAAAGGAGTACACTGTTGATTCCACAGGCAGATTTTGTCCTCTGAATTGGTGGACAACATACCCTTGTATCACAGTCAGACAGTGTTAGGATGGCCACATCTTCACATAAAATAGTTGTTCTTGTGCCTGTCCTTGGTGCTATATCAATTTAAGTAGACTTGCTCCTTATTCTGCCATTCACACTCAGTCTGGACAATATTTCACTTCTTTACTTCAACCATCACTTTCTGCATCATGAGATCTTTTTCCAGTTAATCTTTGTCACACCCGGCCTCATCTGAGACCTCCCCGCTGTTGCGCTCTCTTCCCAATCATATTCACTTGTTTGAAATCTATTACTTTTCTATTTTCTTATATGTCCTTGATCTGAAACGTAAATTCTCTTTCTTTCTTCATAGATGCCGCAGACCTGTTGAATATTTCCACCATTTCCTGTTTTGAGATCACAATTCAGAACCAATCTATATCAAAGCATTGCGACAATATACCAGATCCTTTTCCTGCAAAGGATTGTTTTCTACAAACAAATTGCTACATAAGACATTGCACATTGTTTAACTAAATTGATAAAGTAGCAAGGACAGGCAGACAGTCATAGAGATATACAGCATGGAAACAGACCCTTTGGTCCAACTCGTCCATGCCGACCAGATAGCATGAAAAAAACTAGCCAGCACTCAGCCCACATTCCTCTAAACCTTTCCTATTCATATACCCATCCTGGTGCCTTTTAAATGTTATAATTGTACCAGCCTCCACCACTTCCTCTGGCAGCTCATTCCATATATCCACCACCACAGGAGCAACTATTTTAAGTGAAGGTACTGTTAGCACTGCTGCCTTACAACGCCAGGGACCCAGGTTCAATCCTGCCTCGGCCGACTGCCCGTGTGGAGTTTGCACATTCTCCTTGTGTCTGCACACGTTTCCTCTGGGTGCTCCGGTTTCCTCCCACAGTCCAAAGATGTGCAGGTTAGGTGAATTGGCCATGCTAAACTGCCCATACTTTTAGGTGCATTAGTCACGGGTAAGTGCAAGGAGATCCATCTGGGTGAGTTGCTCTTTGGAAGGTTGTTATGGACTTGTTGGGCAAAATGGCCTGTTTTCACACTACAGGGAATCTAACCTCATCTACTGTAGTCCTAGCACTGACTTAGGATGATTCAATGCTACGCTGTTCACAATTTCTGAGGACAAAACCTGATCGTAGAATAGATAGTGTGCTCCTCTAAGCTGTTTATAAACAGAAAATCATTCCCAAAACATGGTCCAACTAAATCTAAACCTCAAATCGCATGATTCAATCAATTTGAACACACATTTAAATATCAAAAGGGGGTCCAATTCTCAACGGTTTGAGAAGTTAGTTCTAAGCAGCAGATTCAGGATACACAGCCCTCAATCCTGCACACCGACTTTAATATGGCAGTACAGAAAACCTGATTTCAAACCCCACTAACAAAGGTAACGCCAGTGAAAGAAAACTTCGTGTCTCCAGGTTAAATTTGAAGAATATTAAGTCTACACAAACATTCGATGTAATTGAAGAAACTCTAACTGCTTGATGTTTGCTTGCCTTTGATAATATTAAAACTGCTAGAAACACATCATACAACATCTACTACACTCACTCCAAATCTTAATAAAGTTATCATCTGTTTAAAATAGTCATAAAATAATAGCAGGCTCACTTTAAAATTCTGTGGAAGAGAAGGAGCTGTAAAGAGCTGAGAAATATCAGTCAGGGAAAATTGCTAGGCCCAGCCCAGTCGAAGCAAATTGAAATCCATCATTTTGTCTAAGGAATGACAAGAGGTTATGACAGGTTTACAAACACAGGGGAAATGAAGAATGAGGTTCTCCTGTTTACCACTGTATCTATTAAAATTTCAATAAATCAAAAGTGATACATTTCATGAATAAATGTGCAACATTCTCATTCTCCATGACTGTGCACACTTTTATTTTGTTATCGTCACGTACAAGGTAAACAGGCTTGTGTGTGTATAAAGAGCTCAATCAAGAATTCAGCACAATCCCAAAGTAAAAACCTCTGATCAGACTTGAAATATAACACCCTTGTGTATTCCCCCACAAACCCAAACAGAGAAAAAAATTCAAAAACTATTATGAGTAAATTTTCTATACTTCATTTTAAAAATAACATATACACGTTCTCCCAGTGTCTGCGTGGGTTTCCTCCGGGTGCTCCGGTTTCCTCCCACAGTCCAAAGATGTGCAGGTCAGGTGAATTGGCCATGCTAAATTGCCCATAGTGTTAGGTAAGGGGTAAAGGTAGGGGTATGGGTGGGTTGCGCTTCGGCGGGTCAGTGTGGACTTGTTGGGCCGAAGGGCCTGTTTCCACACTGTAATGTAATCTAATCTAATCATACTGTGTGGTGCTGCAGCAATAGCCATTGGCTCCCAAGATGGGTGAACATATTTGGACAAGGAAAATGATGATTCACATCAGCAAGGTATCTTTTCTTCCTTAGTTCTATAGCTTCAGTAGTCAGGCAGTCAACATGGCATTACATCAAAAAATAAGGTTGCTTTGTGTGTATGTCAGATCAATTTTGTGAACGATGCACATGTTGGAGCTGGCACCAATTTGGGGAAGTGACAAACTAAACTAAATTGAAAGCAGCTCCATTTCGCTCAGTTCAAATTCTCAACTTAAATTTCAAAACGGTTTTAAATATATATAAATCACATGCTTAGCATCACAATATTCAAATATTGGTAGTTATTGCTCAGTTTACTAGTTCTCTACTTGCTCACACGTTGTGCATCTTTTGCTCTTTCCTCTCTTTGATGAACAATGTCCTGTATCACAAAATGGGCAGACAATTGCTGGGCAAGGATGTTTGCATTCGCCTTTCACGCATGAGTTGTGCTGGGAAAGGTAGCTCCTTCTTCAATGGGACTTGACACTTAATGTTCATTGATTTGGTAGTACCTATCATACGCACTGCCAGACCACTTGAGTATCGATAGTCAGATGATGATGAGGTATGGGTCATTCACCATTTCAAACACATCTTGAAATGGTTAGTCAATGCTTTGCAGTCAATTGTCAGATACTAATGCACAGTATAAATGAATAAACTTAAAATAGCACCGTTCTGTCAACGAGTGTCACACTCATTGTGTTGCTAAGTCATCAAAGGGGAGGAAAGTTAGAGAAAGAATTGATCAGAAGGATGTAACCATTTCCATGAACTCTGAACAGATCTGTTGCTACTCATGACCAAGGAATGGATTCAACATCATATGGATATTAGAGGGTGGCTCTGTTGCTGAGGGCAATACATTCGGCGTGCCACATATGCATTCAGGAGATATCAAGTATCCTGGTACATCCCGAGTCATGTGCGAGCCATCTTCAGTATACATGTGGAACTAGTGTAACATGCACATGATATTTCGGGTACTATCCAAACTCAGTCATGTGATTTTTTTCATAAAAACCACTGAGTGGCATCTATGTTCCACACCTCACCTGGAAATACCATCCCCAACATCTTTCCCACCTGCACAATGGAGGCGAAACAGAAGTGGGAAGCAGAGTGAGACACAGCTGGATGATGGAATGGGGAGCAGAGTGAGTCACAGCTGGAGGATGGAGTGGGGAGCAGAGTGAGTCATAGCTGGAGCATGGAGTGGGGAGCAGAGTGAGTCACAGCTGGAGCATGGAGTGGGGAGCAGAGTGAGTCATAGCTGGAGCATGGAGTGGGGAGCAGAGTGAGTCATAGCTGGAGCATGCAGTGGGGAGCAGAGTGAGTCACAGCTGGAGCATGGAGTGGGGAGCAGAGTGAGTCATAGCTGGAGCATGGAGTGGGGAGCAGAGTGAGTCACAGCTGGAGCATGGAGGGGGGAGCAGAGTGAGTCATAGCTGGAGCATGGAGTGGGGAGCAGAGTGAGTCACAGCTGGAGGATGGAGTGGGCAGCAGAGTGAGTCACAACTGGAGGATGGAGTGGGGAGCAGAGTGAGTCACAGCGGGAGGATGGAGTGTGGAGCAGAGTGAGACACAGCTGGAGGATGGAGTGGGGAGCAGAGTGAGTCACAGCTGGAGCATGGAGTGGGGAGCAGAGTGAGTCACAGCTGGAGCATGGAGTGGGGAGCAGAGTGAGTCACAGCTGGAGCATGGAGTGGGGAGCAGAGTGAGTCACAGCTGGAGCATGGAGAGGGGAGCAGAGTGAGTCACAGCTGGAGGGTGGAGTGGGGAGCAGAGTGAGACACAGCTGGAGGGTGGCGTGGGGAGCAGAGTGAGTCTCAGCTGGAGCATGGAATGGTGAGCAGAGTGAGTCACAGCTGGAGCCCAGACTGTGGAGCAGAGTGAGTCACACCTGGAGGATGGAGTGGGGAGCAGAGTGAGACACAGCTGGAGGATGGAGTGGGGAGCAGAGTGAGTCAGCGCTGGATGATGGAGTGGGGAGCAAAGTGAGTCACATCTGGAGGATTGAGTGGGGAGCAGAGTGAGACACAGCTGGAGGATGGAGTGGGGAGCAGAGTGAGTCACACCTGGAGGATTGAGTGGGGAGCAAAGTGAGGCACAGCGGGAGGATGGAGTGTGGAGCAGAGTGAGACACAGCTGGAGGATGGAGTGGGAAGCAGAGTGAGTCACAGCTGGAGCATGGAGTGGGAAGCAGAGTGAGTCACAGCTGGAGCATGGAGTGGGGAGCAGAGTGAGTCACAGCTGGAGCATGGAGTGGGGAGCAGAGTGAGTCACAGCTGGAGCATGGAATGGGGAGCAGAGTGAGTCACAGCTGGAGGATGGAGTGGGGAGCAGAGAGAGTTACAGCGAGATCTCGGAATAGGGAGCAAAGTGAGGCACAGCTGGCGGATGGAGTGGGGAGCAGAGTGAGACACAGCTGGAGCATGGAGTGGGGAGCAGAGTGAGTCACACCTGGAGGATGAAGTGGGGAGCAGAGTGAGTCACAGCTGGAGGATGGAGTGGGGAGCAGAGTGAGACACAGCTGGAGCATGGAGTGGGGAGCAGAGTGAGTCACACCTGGAGGATGGAGTGGGGAGCAGAGTGAGTCACAGCTGGAGCATGGAGTGGGGAGCAGAGTGTGTCACACCTGGAGGATGGAGTGGGGAGCAGAGTGAGTCACAGCTGGAGCATGGAGTGGGGAGCAGAGTGAGTCACACCTGGAGCATGGAGTGGGGAGCAGAGTGAGCCACAGCTGGAGCATGGAGTGGGGAGCAGAGTGAGTCACAGCTGGAGGATGGAGTGGGGAGCAGAGTGAGTTACAGCGAGATCTCGGAATAGGGAGCAGAGTGAGACATAGCTGGAGCATGGAGTGGGGAGCCGTGTGAGTTACAGTGGGAGACCAGAGCGGGGTGCAGAGTGAGTCACAGCTGGAGGATGGCGTGGGGAGCAGAGTGAGACACAGCTGGAAGATGGAGTGGGGAGCAGAGTGAGACACAGCTGGAGCACGGAGTGGGGAGCAGAGTGAGACACAGCTGGAGGATGGAGTGTGGAGTAGAGTGAGACCCAGCTGGAGCATGGAGTGGGGAGCAGAGTGAGTCACAGCTGGAGGATGGAGTGGGGAGCAGAGTGAGTTACAGCGAGATCTCGGAATAGGGAGCAGAGTGAGACATAGCTGGAGCATGGAGTGGGGAGCCGTGTGAGTTACAGTGGGAGACCAGAGCGGGGTGCAGAGTGAGTCACAGCTGGAGGATGGCGTGGGGAGCAGAGTGAGACACAGCTGGAAGATGGAGTGGGGAGCAGAGTGAGTCACAAATTGAGCATGGTGTGAGGAGCAGAGTGAGACACAGCTGGAGCCCGGAGTGGGGTGCAGAGTGAGACACAGCTGGAGCCCGGAGTGGGGTGCAGAGTGAGTCACAGCGGGAGAATGGAGTGGGAAGCAGAGTGAGACACAGCTGGAGGATGGAGTGTGGTGTAGAGTGAGACACAGCTGGAGCATGTAGTGGGGAGCAGTGTGAGTTACAGTGGGAGCCCAGAGTGGGGTGCAGAGTGAGACACAGCTGGAGGATTGAGTGGGGAGCAGAGTGAGACGCAGCTGGAGCATGGAGTGGGGAGCAGAGTGAGTCACAGCTGGGAGATGGAGTGGGGAGCAGAGTGAGTCACAGCTGGAGCATGGAATGGGGAGCAGAGTGAGTCACAGCTGGAGGATGGCGTGGGGAGCAGAGTGAGTCACAGCTTGAGCATGGTGTGGGGAGCAGTGTGAGACAAAGCTGGAGCATGGTGTTTGGAGCAGAGTGAGACACAGCTGGAGCCCAGAGTGGGGTGCAGAGTGAGACACAGCTGGAGGATTGAGTGGGGAGCAGAGTGAGACCCAGCTGGAGCATGGAGTGGGGAGCAGAGTGAGTCACTGCTGGAGCATGGAGTGGGGAGCAGAGTGAGTCACAGCTTGAGCATGGTGTGGGGAGCAGTGTGAGACAAAGCTGGAGCATGGTGTGTGGAGCAGAGTGAGACACAGCTGGAGCCCAGAGTGGGGTGCAGAGTGAGTCACAGTTGGAGGATGGCGTGGGGAGCAGAGTGAGTCACAGCTGGAGCATGGAGTGGGGAGCAGAGTGAGTCACAGCTGGAGGATGGAGTGGGGAGCAGTGTGAGTCACAGCTGGAGCCCGGAGTGGGGATCAGAGTGAGTCACGGCTGGAGCCCGGTGTGGGGATCAGAGTGAGTCACAGCTGGAGCATGGAGTGGGGAGCAGAGTGAGACACAGCTGGAGCCCAGAGTGGGGTGCAGAGTGAGTCACAGCTGGAGGATGGCGTGGGGAGCAGAGTGAGTCACAGCTTGAGCATGGTGTGGGGAGCAGAGTGAGTCACAGCTGGAGCCCAGAGTGGGGTGCAGAGTGAGTCACAGATGGAGCCCAGAGTGGGGTGCAGAGTGAGTCACACCTGGAGGATGGCGTGGGGAGCAGAGTGAGTCACAGCTGGAGGATGGGGAGCAGAGTGAGACACAGCTGGAGCCCACAGTGGGGTGCAGAGTGAGTCACAGCTGGAGGATGGCGTGGGGAGCAGAGTGAGACACAGCTGGAGCCTAGAGTGGGGTGCAGAGTGAGTCACAGCTGGAGGATGGAGTGGGGAGTAGAGTGAGACACAGCTGGAGGATGGCGTGGGGAGCAGAGTGAGTCACAGCTGGAGGATGGAGTGGGGAGCAGTGTGAGTCACAGCTGGAGGATGGAGTGGGGAGTAGAGTGAGACACAGCTGGAGGATGGCGTGGGGAGCAGAGTGAGACACAGCTGGAGCATGGAGTGGGGAGCAGAAAAAGAAAGAGCTGGAAGGTGGAGTGGGGAGCAGAATGAGTTACAGCTGGAGGACGGAGTGGGGAGCACATTGAGACACTGCTGGAGCATGGAGTGGGGTGCAGAGTGAGTCACAGCTGGAGCATGGTGTGGGGAGTAGAGTGAGACACAGCTGGAGGATGTACTGGGGAGCAGAGTGAGTCACAGCTGGAGCAGGAATGGGGAGCAAAGTGAGACACAGCTGGAGGATGGAGTGGGGAGCAGAGTGCGTCACAGCTGGAGCATGGAGTGGAGACCAGAGTGAGACACAGCTGGAGCATGGAGTGGGGAGCAGAGTGAGTCACAGCTGGAGCCCGGACTGTGGAGCAGAGTGAGTCACACCTGGAGGATGGAGTGGGGAGCAGAGTGAGTCACAGCTGGAGGATGGAGTGGGGAGCAGAGTGAGTCACAGCTGGAGAATTGAGTGGGGAGCAGAGTGAGTCACACCTGGAGGATGGAGTGGGGAGCAGAGTGAGACACAGCTGGAGGATGGAGTGGGGAGCAGAGTGAGACACAGCTAGAGGATGGAGTGGGGAGCAGAGTGAGTCACACCTGGAGGATGGAGTGGGGAGCAGAGTGAGTCATAGCTGGAGCATGGAGTGGGGTGCAGAGTGAGTCACAGCTGGAGGATGGAGTGGGGAGTAGAGTGAGACACAGCTGGAGGATGGCGTGGGGAGCAGAGTGAGTCACAGCTGGAGGATGGAGTGGGGAGCAGAGTGAGTCACACCTGGAGGATGGAGTGGGGAGCAGAGTGAGTCACAGCTGGATGATGGAGTGGGGAGCAGAGTGAGTCACAGCTGGTGCATGGAGTGGGGAGCAGAGTGAGTCACAGCTGGAGGATGGAGTGGGGAGCACAGTGAGTCACAGCTGGAGCATGGAGTGGGGAGCAGAGTGAGTCACAGCTGGAGCATGGAGTGGGAAGCAGAGTGAGTCACAGCTGGAGCATGGAGTGGGGAGCAGAGTGAGTCACAGCTGGAGCATGGAGTGGGGAGCAGAGTGAGTTACAGCGAGATCTCGGAATAGGGAGCAAAGTGAGGCACAGCTGGCGGATGGAGTGGGGAGCAGAGTGAGACACAGCTGGAGCATGGAGTGGGGAGCAGAGTGAGTCACAGCTGGAGCATGGAGTGGGGAGCAGAGTGAGACACAGCTGGAGCCCAGAGTGGGGTGCAGAGTGAGACACAGCTGGAGGATTGAGTGGGGAGCAGAGTGAGACCCATCTGGAGCATGGAGTGGGGAGCAGAGTGAGTCACTGCTGGAGCATGGAGTGGGGAGCAGAGTGAGTCACTGCTGGAGCATGGTGTGGGGAGTAGAGTGAGACACAGCTGGAGGATGTACTGGGGAGCAGAGTGAGTCACAGCTGGAGCAGGAGTGGGGAGCAAAGTGAGACATAGCTGGAGGATGGAGTGGGGAGCAGAGTGCGTCACAGCTGGAGCATGGAGTGGAGACCAGAGTGAGACACAGCTGGAGCATGGAGTGGGGAGCAGAGTGAGTCACAGCTGGAGCCCGGACTGTGGAGCAGAGTGAGTCACACCTGGAGGATGGAGTGGGGAGCAGAGTGAGTCATAGCTGGAGGATGGAGTGGGGAGCAGAGTGAGTCACAGCGAGATCTCGGACTGTGGAGCAGAGTGAGTCACACCTGGAGGATGGAGTGGGGAGCAGAGTGAGTCACACCTGGAGGATGGAGTGGGGAGCAGAGTGAGTCACAGCTGGAGGATTGAGTGGGGAGCAGAGTGAGACACAGCTAGAGGATGGAGTGGGGAGCAGAGTGAGTCACACCTGGAGGATGGAGTGGGGAGCAGAGTGAGTCACAGCTGGATGATGGAGTGGGGAGCAGAGTGAGTCACAGCTGGTGCATGGAGTGGGGAGCAGAGTGAGTCACAGCTGGAGGATGGAGTGGGGAGCAGAGTGAGTCACAGCTGGAGGATGGAGTGGGGAGCAGAGTGAGTCACAGCTGGAGCATGGAGGGGAGAGCAGAGTGAGTCACAGCTGGAGGATGGAGTGGGGAGCAGAGTGAGTCACAGCTGGAGCATGGAGTGGGGAGCAGAGTGAGTTACAGCGAGATCTCGGAATAGGGAGCAAAGTGAGGCACAGCTGGCGGATGGAGTGGGAAGCAGAGTGAGACACAGCTGGAGGATGGAGTGGGGAGCAGTGTGAGTCACAGCTGGAGGATGGAGTGGGGAGCAGAGTGAGACACAGCTGGAGGATGGAGTGTGGAGCAGAGTGAGACACAGCTGGAGGATGGAGTGGGGAGCAGAGTGAGAAACAGCTGGAGCATGGAGTGGGGATCAGAGTGAGTCACAGCTGGAGCCCAGAGTGGGGTGCAGAGTGAGTCACAGCTGGAAGATGGAGTGGGGAGCAGAGTGAGACACAGCTGGAGGATGGAGTGGGGATCAGAGTGAGTCACAGCTGGAGCCCAGAGTGGGGTGCAGAGTGAGTCACAGCTGGAAGATGGAGTGGGGAGCAGAGTGAGACACAGCTGGAGCCCACAATGGGGTGCAGAGTGAGTCACAGCTGGAGGATGGCGTGGGGAGCAGAGTGAGACACAGCTGGAGCCCAGAGTGGGGTGCAGAGTGAGTCACAGCTGGAGGATGGAGTGGGGGGCAGAGTGAGACACAGCTGGAGCCCAGAGTGGGGTGCAGAGTGAGTCACAGCTGGAGGATGGAGTGGGGAGCAGAGTGAGTCACAGCTGGAGGATGGAGTGGGGAGCAGTGTGAGTCACAGCTGGAGAATGGAGTGGGGAGCAGAGTGAGACACAGCTGGAGGATGGCGTGGGGAGCAGTGTGAGTCACAGCTGGAGGATGGAGTGGGGAGCAGAGTGAGACACAGCTGGAGCATGGAGTGGGGAGTAGAGTGAGACACAGCTGGAGGATGTACTGGGGAGCAGAGTGAGTCACAGCTGGAGCAGGAATGGGGAGCAAAATGAGACACAGCTGGAGGATGGAGTGGGGAGCAGAGTGCGTCACAGCTGGAGCATGGAGTGGAGACCAGAGTGAGACACAGCTGGAGCATGGAGTGGGGAGCAGAGTGAGTCACAGCTGGAGCCCGGACTGTGGAGCAGAGTGAGTCACACCTGGAGGATGGAGTGGGGAGCAGAGTGAGTCACAGCTGGAGGATGGAGTGGGGAGCAGAGTGAGTCACAGCTGGAGAATTGAGTGGGGAGCAGAGTGAGACACAGCTGGAGGATGGAGTGGGCAGCAGAGTGAGTCACACCTGGAGGATGGAGTGGGGAGCAGAGTGAGACACAGCTGGAGGATGGAGTGGGGAGCAGAGTGAGTCACAGCTGGAGGATGGAGTGGGGAGCAGAGTGAGACACAGCTGGAGGATGGAGTGGGAAGCAGAGTGAGTCACAGCTGGAGCATGGAGTGGGAAGCAGAGTGAGTCACAGCTGGAGCATGGAGTGGGGAGCAGAGTGAGTCACAGCTGGAGCATGGAGTGGGGAGCAGAGTGAGTCACAGCTGGAGGATGGAGTGGGGAGCAGAGTGAGTCACAGCTGTAGCATGGAGTGGGGAGCAGAGTGAGTTACAGCGAGATCTCGGAATAGGGAGCAAAGTGAGGCACAGCTGGCGGATGGAGTGGGGAGCAGAGTGAGACACAGCTGGAGCATGGAGTGGGGAGCCGAGTGAGTCACAGCTGGAGCATGGAGTGGGGAGCAGAGTGAGACACAGCTGGAGCCCAGAGTGGGGAGCAGAGTGAGTCACTGCTGGAGCATGGAGTGGGGAGCAGAGTGAGTCACTGCTGGAGCATGGTGTGGGGAGCAGTGTGAGACAAAGCTGGAGCGCAGAGTGGGGTGCAGAGTGAGTCACAGCTGGAGCAGGAGTGGGGAGCAAAGTGAGACATAGCTGGAGGATGGAGTGGGGAGCAGAGTGCGTCACAGCTGGAGCATGGAGTGGAGACCAGAGTGAGACACAGCTGGAGCATGGAGTGGGGAGCAGAGTGAGTCACAGCTGGAGCCCGGACTGTGGAGCAGAGTGAGTCACACCTGGAGGATGGAGTGGGGAGCAGAGTGAGCCACACCTGGAGGATGGAGTGGGGAGCAGAGTGAGTCACAGCTGGAGGATTGAGTGGGGAGCAGAGTGAGACACAGCTGGAGGATGGAGTGGGGAGCAGAGTGAGTCACAGCTGGTGCATGGAGTGGGGAGCAGAGTGAGTCACAGCTGGAGGATGGAGTGGGGAGCAGAGTGAGTCACAGCTGGTGCATGGAGTGGGGAGCAGAGTGAGTCACAGCTGGAACATGGAGTGGGGAGCAGAGTGAGTCACAGCTGGTGCATGGAGTGGGAGCAGAGTGATTCACAGCTGGAGGATGGAGTGAGGAGCAGTGTGAGTCACAGCGGGAGGATGGAGTGTGGAGCAGAGTGAGTCACAGCTGGAGGATGGAGTGGGGAGCAGAGTGAGAAACAGCTGGAGCATGGAGTGGGGAGCAGAGTGCGTCACAGCTGGAGCATGGAGTGGAGACCAGAGTGAGACACAGCTGGAGCATGGAGTGGGGAGCAGAGTTAGACACAGCTGGAGCCCAGAATGGGGTGCAGAGTGAGTCACAGCTGGAGCATGGAGTGGGGAGCAGAGTTAGACACAGCTGGAGGATGGAGTGGGGAGCAGAGTGAGAAACAGCTGGAGCATGGAGTGGGGAGCAGAGTGCGTCACAGCTGGAGCATGGAGTGGGGAGCAGAGTGAGACACAGCTGGAGCATGGAGTGGGGAGCAGAGTGCGTCACAGCTGGAGCATGGAGTGGAGACCAGAGTGAGACACAGCTGGAGCATGGAGTGGGGAGCAGAGTGAGACACAGCTGGAGCCCAGAGTGGGGTGCAGAGTGAGTCACAGCTGGAGGATGGCGTGGGGAGCAGAGTGAGTCACACCTGGAGGATGGAGTGGGGAGCAGAGTGAGTCACAGCGGGAGGATGGAGTGTGGAGCAGAGTGAGTCACAGCTGGAGCATGGAGTGGGGAGCAGAGTGAGTCACAGCTGGAGCATGGAGTGGGGAGCAGAGTGAGTCACAGCTGGAGCATGGAGTGGGGAGCAGAGTGAGTCACAGCTGGAGCATGGAGTGGGGAGCAGAGTGAGTCACAGCTGGAGCATGGAGTGGGGAGCAGAGTGAGTCACAGCTGGAGCACGGAGTGGGAAGCAGAGTGAGTCACAGCTGGAGGATGGAGTGGGGAGCAGAGTGAGTCACAGCGGGAGGATGGAGTTTGGAGCAGAGCGAGACACAGCTGGAGGATGGAGTGGGAAGCAGAGTGAGTCACAGCTGGAGGATGGAGTGGGGAGCAGTGTGAGTTACAGTGAGATCTCGGAATAGGGAGCAGACTGAGACATAGCTGGATCATGGAGTGGGGAGCCGTGTGAGTTACAGTGGGAGACCAGAGCGGGGAGCAGAGTGAGACACAGCTTGAGCATGGTGTGGCGAGCAGAGTGAGACACAGCTGGAAGATGGAGTGGGGAGCAGAGTGAGACACAGCTGGAGCATGGAGTGGGGAGCAGAGTGAGTCACAGCTGGAGCATGGAGTGGGGAGCAGAGTGAGTCACAGCTGGAGCATGGAGTAGGGAGCAGAGTGAGTCACAGCTGGAGGATGGCGTGGGGAGCAGAGTGAGTCACAGCTTGAGCATGGTGTGTGGAGCAGAGTGAGACACAGCTGGAGCCCAGAGTGGGGTGCAGAGTGAGACACAGCTGGAGGATTGAGTGAGGAGCAGAGTGAGACCCATCTGGAGCATGGAGTGGGGAGCAGAGTGAGTCACTGCTGGAGCATGGAGAGGGGAGCAGAGTGAGTCACTGCTGGAGCATGGTGTGGGGAGCAGTGTGAGACAAAGCTGGAGCCCAGAGTGCGGTGCAGAGTGAGTCACAGCTGGAGGATGGCGTGGGGAGCAGAGTGAGTCACAGCTGGAGCATGGAGTGGGGAGCAGAGTGAGTCACAGCTGGAGGATGGAGTGGGGATCAGAGTGAGTCACAGCTGGAGCCCAGAGTGGGGTGCAGAGTGAGTCACAGCTGGAGGATGGCGTGGGGAGCAGAGTGAATCACAGCTGGAAGATGGAGTGGGGAGCAGAGTGAGACACAGCTGGAGCCCACAGTGGGGTGCAGAGTGAGTCACAGCTGGAGGATGGCGTGGGGAGCAGAGTGAGACACAGCTGGAGCCCAGAGTGGGGTGCAGAGTGAGTGACAGCTGGAGGACGGAGTGGGGAGCACATTGAGACACAGCTGGAGGATGTACTGGGGAGCAGAGTGAGTCACAGCTGGAGCAGGAATGGGGAGCAAAGTGAGACACAGCTGGAGGATGGAGTGGGGAGCAGAGTGCGTCACAGCTGGAGCATGGAGTGGGGAGCAGAGTGAGTCACACCTGGAGGATGGAGTGGGGAGCAGAGTGAGTCACAGCTGGAGGATGGAGTGGGGAGCAGAGTGAGTCACAGCTGGAGAATTGAGTGGGGAGCAGAGTGAGACACAGCTGGAGGATGGAGTGGGGAGCAGAGTGAGTCACACCTGGAGGATGGAGTGGGGAGCAGAGTGAGACACAGCTGGAGGATGGAGTGGGGAGCAGAGTGAGTCACAGCTGGAGGATGGAGTGGGGAGCAGAGTGAGTCACAGCTGGAGCATGGAGTGGGGAGCAGAGTGAGACACAGCTGGAGGATGGAGTGGGAAGCAGAGTGAGTCACAGCTGGAACATGGAGTGCGAAGCAGAGTGAGTCACAGCTGGAGCATGGAGTGGGGAGCAGAGTGAGTCACAGTTGGAGCATGGAGTGGGGAGCAGAGTGAGTCACAGCTGGAGGATGGAGTGGGGAGCAGAGTGAGTCACAGCTGTAGCATGGAGTGGGGAGCAGAGTGACTTACAGCGAGATCTCGGAATAGGGAGCAACGTGAGGCACAGCTGGCGGATGGAGTGGGGAGCAGAGTGAGACACAGCTGGAGCATGGAGTGGGGAGCAGAGTGAGTCACAGCTGGAGCATGGAGTGGGGAGCAGAGTGAGACACAGCTGGAGGATGGAGTGGGGAGCAGAGTGAGTCACACCTGGAGGATGGAGTGGGGAGCAGAGTGAGACACAGCTGGAGGATGGAGTGGGGTGCAGAGTGAGTCACAGCTGGAGGATGGCGTGGGGAGCAGAGTGAGTCACAGCTTGAGCATGGTGTGGGGAGCAGAGTGAGTCACAGCAGGAGCCCAGAGTGGGGTGCAGAGTGAGTCACAGCTGGAGGATGGCGTGGGGAGCAGAGTGAGTCACAGCTTGAGCCCAGAGTGGGGTGCAGAGTGAGTCACAGCTGGAGGATGGAGTGGGGAGCAGAGTGAGTCACAGCTGGAGGATGGAGTGGGGAGCAGAGTGAGACACAGCTTGAGCCCAGAGTGGGGTGCAGAGTGAGTCACAGCTGGAGGATGGCGTGGGGAGCAGAGTGAGTCACAGCTGGAGGATGGAGTGGGGTGCAGAGTGAGTCACAGCTTGAGCATGGTGTGGGGAGCAATGTGAGACAAAGCTGGAGCATGGAGTGTGGAGCAGAGTGAGACACAGCTGGAGCCCAGAGTGGGGTGCAGAGTGAGTCACAGCTGGAGGATGGCGTGGGGAGCAGAGTGAGTCACAGCTGGAGCATGGAGTGGGGAGCAGAGTGAGTCACACCTGGAGGATGGAGTGGGGAGCAGAGTGAGTCACACCTGGAGGATGGAGTGGGGAGCAGAGTGAGTCACAGCTGGAGCATGGAGTGGGGAGCAGAGTGAGTCACAGCTGGAGGATGGAGTGGGGAGCAGAGTGAGTCACAGCGGGAGGATGGAGTTTGGAGCAGAGCGAGACACAGCTGGAGGATGGAGTGGGGAGCAGAGTGAGTCACAGCTGGAGCATGGAGTGGGGAGCAGAGTGAGTCACAGCTGGAGCATGGATTGGGGAGCAGAGTGAGTCACAGCTGGAGGATGGAGTGGGGAGCAGAGTGAGTTACAGCGAGATCTCGGAATAGGGAGCAGAGTGAGACACAGCTGGAGCATGGAGTGGGGAGCAGAGTGAGTCACAGCTGGAGCATGGAGTGGGGAGCCGTGTGAGTTACAGTGGGAGACCAGAGCGGGGTGCAGAGTGAGACACAGCTTGAGCATGGTGTGGCGAGCAGAGTGAGACACAGCTGGAAGATGGAGTGGGGAGCAGAGTGAGACACAGCTGGAGGATGGAGTGTGGAGTAGAGTGAGACCCAGCTGGAGCATGGAGTGGGGAGCAGAGTGAGTCACACCTGGAGGATGGAGTGGGGAGCAGAGTGAGTCACAGCTGGAGGATGGAGTGGGGAGCAGAGTGAGTCACAGCTGGAGAATTGAGTGGGGAGCAGAGTGAGACACAGCTGGAGGATGGAGTGGGGAGCAGAGTGAGTCACAGCTGGAGGTTGGAGTGGGGAGCAGAGTGAGTCACAGCTGGAGCATGGAGTGGGGAGCAGAGTGAGTCACAGCTGGAGCATGGAGTGGGGAGCAAAGTGAGACACAGCTGGAGGATGGAGTGGGAAGCAGAGTGAGTCACAGCTGGAACATGGAGTGGGAAGCAGAGTGAGTCACAGCTGGAGCATGGAGTGGGGAGCAGAGTGAGTCACAGCTTGAGCAAGGTGTGGGGAGCAGAGTGAGTCACAGCAGGAGCCCAGAGTGGGGTGCAGAGTGAGTCACAGCTGGAGGATGGCGTGGGGAGCAGAGTGAGTCACAGCTTGAGCCCAGAGTGGGGTGCAGAGTGAGTCACAGCTGGAGGATGGCGTGGGGAGCAGAGTGAGTCACAGCTGGAGGATGGAGTGGGGAGCAGAGTGAGACACAGCTTGAGCCCAGAGTGGGGTGCAGAGTGAGTCACAGCTGGAGGATGGCGTGGGGAGCAGAGTGAGTCACAGCTGGAGGATGGAGTGGGGTGCAGAGTGAGTCACAGCTTGAGCATGGTGTGGGGAGCAATGTGAGACAAAGCTGGAGCATGGAGTGTGGAGCAGAGTGAGACACAGCTGGAGCCTAGAGTGGGGTGCAGAGTGAGTCACAGCTGGAGGATGGCGTGGGGAGCAGAGTGAGTCACAGCTGGAGGATGGAGTGGGGAGCAGAGTGAGACACAGCTGGAGGATGGAGTGGGGAGCAGAGTGAGTCACAGCTGGAGGATGGAGTGGGGAGCAGAGTGAGTCACAGCTGGAGCATGGAGTGGGGAGCAGAGTGAGTCACAGCTGGAGCATGGAGTGGGGAGCAGAGTGAGTCACAGCTGGAGCATGGAGTGGGGAGCAGAGTGAGTCACAGCTGGAGGATGGAGTGGGGAGCAGAGTGAGTCACACCTGGAGGATGGAGTGGGGAGCAGAGTGAGTCACAGCTGGAGCATGGAGTGGGGAGCAGAGTGAGTCACAGCTGGAGCATGGAGTGGGGAGCAGAGTGAGTCACAGCTGGAGCATGGAGTGGGGAGCAGAGTGAGTCACAGCGGGAGGATGGAGTTTGGAGCAGAGCGAGACACAGCTGGAGGATGGAGTGGGGAGCAGAGTGAGTCACAGCTGGAGGATGGAGTGGGGAGCAGAGTGAGTCACACCTGGAGGATGGAGTGGGGAGCAGAGTGAGTCACAGCTGGAGGATGGAGTGGGGAGCAGAGTGAGTCACAGCTGGAGGATGGAGTGGGGAGCAGAGTGAGACACAGCTGGAGGATGGAGTGGGGAGCAGAGTGCGTCACAGCTGGAGGATGGAGTGGGGAGCAGAGTGAGTCACACCTGGAGCATGGAGTGGGGAGCAGAGTGAGTCACAGCTGGAGGATGGAGTGGGGAGCAGAGTGAGTCACAGCTGGAGCATGGAGTGGGGAGCAGAGTGAGTCACAGCTGGAGCATGGAGTGGGGAGCAGAGTGAGTCACACCTGGAGCATGGAGTGGGGAGCAGAGTGAGTCACAGCTGGAGGATGGAGTGGGGAGCAGAGTGAGTCACACCTGGAGCATGGAGTGGGGAGCAGAGTGAGTCACAGCTGGAGGATGGAGTGGGGAGCAGAGTGAGTCACAGCTGGAGGATGGAGTGGGGAGCAGAGTGAGTCACAGCGGGAGGATGGAGTTTGGAGCAGAGCGAGACACAGCTGGAGGATGGAGTGGGGAGCAGAGTGAGTCACAGCTGGAGGATGGAGTGGGGAGCAGAGTGAGTCACAGCTGGAGCATGGAGTGGGGAGCAGAGTGAGTCACAGCTGGAGCATGGAGTGGGGAGCAGAGTGAGTCACAGCTGGAGGATGGAGTGGGGAGCAGAGTGAGTCACAGCTGGAGGATGGAGTGGGGAGCAGAGTGAGTCACAGCTGGAGCATGGTGTGGCGAGCAGAGTGAGACACAGCTGGAAGATGGAGTGGGGAGCAGAGTGAGACACAGCTGGAGGATGGAGTGGGGAGCCGTGTGAGTTACAGTGGGAGACCAGAGCGGGGTGCAGAGTGAGACACAGCTTGAGCATGGTGTGGCGAGCAGAGTGAGACACAGCTGGAAGATGGAGTGGGGAGCAGAGTGAGACACAGCTGGAGGATGGAGTGGGGAGCAGAGTGAGTCACAGCTGGAGCATGGAGTGGGGAGCAGAGTGAGTCACAGCTGGAGCATGGAGTGGGGAGCAGAGTGAGTTACAGCGAGATCTCGGAATAGGGAGCAGAGTGAGACACAGCTGGAAGATGGAGTGGGGAGCAGAGTGAGACACAGCTGGAGGATGGAGTGTGGAGTAGAGTGAGACCCAGCTGGAGCATGGAGTGGGGAGCAGAGTGAGTCACAGCTGGAGGATGGCGTGGGGAGCAGAGTGAGTCACAGCGGGAGCATGGTGTGGGGAGCAGTGTGAGACAAAGCTGGAGGATGGAGTGGGGAGCAGAGTGAGTCACAGCTGGGGGATGGAGTGGGGAGCAGAGTGAGTCACAGCTTGAGCATGGAGTGGGGAGCAGAGTGAGTCACAGCTGGGGGATGGAATGGGGAGCAGTGTGAGTCACAGCTGGAGGATGGAGTGGGAAGCAGAGTGAGACACAGCTTGAGCATGGTGTGGGGAGCAGAGTGAGTCACACCTGGAGGATGGAGTGGGGAGCAGAGTGAGACACAGCTTGAGCATGGAGTGGGGAGCAGAGTGAGTCACAGCTGGAGGATGGAGTGGGAAGCAGAGTGAGTCACAGCTGGAGGATGGAGTCGGGAGTAGAGTGAGACACAGCTGGAGCATGGAGTGGGGAGCAGAGTGAGTCACAGCTGGAGGATGGAGTGGGGAGCAGAGTGAGTCACAGCTGGAGGATGGCGTGGGAAGCAGTGTGAGACAAAGCTGGAGCATGGTGTTTGGAGGAGAGTGAGACACAGCTGGAGCCCAGAGTGGGGTGCAGAGTGAGTCACAGCTGGAGGATGGAGTGGGGAGCAGAGTGAGTCACAGCTTGAGCATGGTGTGGGGAGCAGTGTGAGACAAAGCTGGAGCATGGTGTTTGGAGGAGAGTGAGACACAGCTGGAGCCCAGAGTGGGGTGCAGAGTGAGTCACAGCTGGAGGATGGAGTGGGGAGCAGTGTGAGTCACAGCTGGAGCCCGGAGTGGGGATCAGAGTGAGTCACGGCTGGAGCCCGGAGTGGGGATCAGAGTGAGTCACGGCTGGAGTATGGCGTGGGGAGCAGAGTGAGTCACAGCTTGAGCATGGTGTGGGGAGCAGAGTGAGACACAGCTGGAGCCCAGAGTGGGGTGCAGAGTGAGTCACAGCTGGAGGATGGCGTGGGGAGCAGAGTGAGTCACAGATGGAGGATGGAGTGGGGAGCAGAGTGAGACACAGCTGGAGCCCAGAGTGGGGTGCAGAGTGAGTCACAGCTGGAGGATGGCGTGGGGAGCAGAGTGAGACACAGCTGGAGCCCAGAGTGGGGTGCAGAGTCAGTCACAGCTGGAGGATGGAGTGGGGAGCAGTGTGAGTCACAGCTGGAGGATGGAGTGTGGAGCAGAGTGAGACACAGCTGGAGCATGGAGTGGGGAGCAAAGTGTGTCAGCGCTGGAGGATGGAGTGGGGAGCAGAGTGAGTCACAGCTGGAGCATGGAGTGGGGAGCAGAGTGAGACACAGCTGGAGGATGTACTGGGGAGCAGAGTGAGTCACAGCTGGAGCAGGAGTGGGGAGCAAAGTGAGACACAGCTGGAGGATGGAGTGGGGAGCAGAGTGAGTCACAGCTGGAGCATGGTGTGGAGTCCAGAGTGAGACACAGCTGGAGCATGGAGTGGGGAGCAGAGTGAGTCACAGCTGGAGCCCGGACTGTGGAGCAGAGTGAGTCACACCTGGAGGATGGAGTGGGGAGTAGAGTGAGAAACAGCTGGAGGATGTACTGGGGAGCAGAGTGAGTCACAGCTGGAGCAGGTGTGGGGAGCAAAGTGAGACACAGCTGGAGGATGGAGTGGGGAGTAGAGTGAGACCCAGCTGGAGCATGGAGTGGGGAGCAGAGTGAGTCACAGCTGGAGCAGGTGTGGGGAGCAAAGTGAGACACAGCTGGAGGATGGAGTGTGGAGTAGAGTGAGACCCAGCTGGAGCATGGAGTGGGGAGCAGAGTGAGTCACAGCTGGGGGATGGAGTGGGGAGCAGAGTGAGTCACAGCTTGAGCATGGAGTGGGGAGCAGAGTGAGTCACAGCTGGGGGATGGAATGGGGAGCAGTGTGAGTCACAGCTGGAGGATGGAGTGGGAAGCAGAGTGAGACACAGCTTGAGCATGGTGTGGGGAGCAGAGTGAGTCACACCTGGAGGATGGAGTGGGGAGCAGAGTGAGACACAGCTTGAGCATGGAGTGGGGAGCAGAGTGAGTCACAGCTGGAGGATGGAGTGGGAAGCAGAGTGAGTCACAGCTGGAGGATGGAGTCGGGAGTAGAGTGAGACACAGCTGGAGCATGGAGTGGGGAGCAGAGTGAGTCACAGCTGGAGGATGGAGTGGGGAGCAGAGTGAGTCACAGCTGGAGGATGGCGTGGGAAGCAGAGTGAGTCACAGCTTGAGCATGGTGTGGGGAGCAGTGTGAGACAAAGCTGGAGCATGGTGTTTGGAGGAGAGTGAGACACAGCTGGAGCCCAGAGTGGGGTGCAGAGTGAGTCACAGCTGGAGGATGGAGTGGGGAGCAGTGTGAGTCACAGCTGGAGCCCGGAGTGGGGATCAGAGTGAGTCACGGCTGGAGCCCGGAGTGGGGATCAGAGTGAGTCACGGCTGGAGTATGGCGTGGGGAGCAGAGTGAGTCACAGCTTGAGCATGGTGTGGGGAGCAGAGTGAGACACAGCTGGAGCCCAGAGTGGGGTGCAGAGTGAGTCACAGCTGGAGGATGGCGTGGGGAGCAGAGTGAGTCACAGATGGAGGATGGAGTGGGGAGCAGAGTGAGACACAGCTGGAGCCCAGAGTGGGGTGCAGAGTGAGTCACAGCTGGAGGATGGCGTGGGGAGCAGAGTGAGACACAGCTGGAGCCCAGAGTGGGGTGCAGAGTCAGTCACAGCTGGAGGATGGAGTGGGGAGCAGTGTGAGTCACAGCTGGAGGATGGAGTGGGGAGCAGAGTGAGACACAGCTGGAGCATGGAGTGGGGAGCAAAGTGTGTCAGCGCAGGAGGATGGAGTGGGGAGCAGAGTGAGTCACAGCTGGAGCATGGAGTGGGGAGTAGAGTGAGACACAGCTGGAGGATGTACTGGGGAGCAGAGTGAGTCACAGCTGGAGCAGGAGTGGGGAGCAAAGTGAGACACAGCTGGAGGATGGAGTGGGGAGCAGAGTGAGTCACAGCTGGAGCATGGTGTGGAGTCCAGAGTGAGACACAGCTGGAGCATGGAGTGGGGAGCAGAGTGAGTCACAGCTGGAGCCCGGACTGTGGAGCAGAGTGAGTCACACCTGGAGGATGGAGTGGGGAGTAGAGTGAGAAACAGCTGGAGGATGTACTGGGGAGCAGAGTGAGTCACAGCTGGAGCATGGAGTGGAGACCAGAGTGAGACACAGCTGGAGCATGAAGTGGGGAGCAGAGTGAGTCACACCTGGAGGATGGAGTGGGGAGCAGAGTGAGTCACAGCTGGAGGATGGACTGGGGAGCAGAGTGAGTCACAGCGAGATCTCGGACTGGGGAGCAGAGTGAGACACAGCTTGAGCATGGTGTGGGGAGCAGAGTGAGACACAGCTGGAAGATGGAGTGGGGGGCAGAGTGAGACACAGCTGGTGCATGGAGTGGGAGCAGAGTGAGTCAAAGCTGGAGGATGTAGTGGGGTGCAGAGTGAGTCAGAGCTGGAGGATGGAGTGGGGAGCAAAGTGAGTCTCAGCTGGAGCATGGAGTGGGGAGCAGAGTGAGTCAGAGCTGGAGGATGGAGTGGGGAGCAAAGTGAGTCTCAGCTGGAGCAGGTGTGGGGAGCAAAGTGAGACACAGCTGGAGGATGGAGTGGGGAGCAGAGTGCGTCACAGCTGGAGCATGGAGTGGAGACCAGAGTGAGACACAGCTGGAGCATGAAGTGGGGAGCAGAGTGAGTCACACCTGGAGGATGGAGTGGGGAGCAGAGTGAGTCACAGCTGGAGGATGGACTGGGGAGCAGAGTGAGTCACAGCGAGATCTCGGACTGGGGAGCAGAGTGAGACACAGCTTGAGCATGGTGTGGGGAGCAGAGTGAGACACAGCTGGAAGATGGAGTGGGGGGCAGAGTGAGACACAGCTGGTGCATGTAGTGGGAGCAGAGTGAGTCAAAGCTGGAGGATGTAGTGGGGTGCAGAGTGAGTCAGAGCTGGAGGATGGAGTGGGGAGCAAAGTGAGTCTCAGCTGGAGCAGGGAGTCGAGAGCAGAGTGAGACACAGCTTGAGCATGGTGTGGGGAGCAGAGTGAGACACAGCTGGAAGATGGAGTGGGGGGCAGAGTGAGACACCGCTGGAGCATGGAGTGGGGAGCAGAGTGAGTCACAGCTGGAGCATGGAGTGGGAGCAGAGTGAGTCAAAGCTGGAGGATGGAGTGGGGAGCTGAGTGAGACACAGCTGGAGCATGGAGTGGGGAGCAGAGTGAGTCACAGCGGGAGAATGGAGTGGGGAGCAGAGTGAGTCTCAGCTGGAGGATGGAGGGGGGAGCAGAGTGAGACACAGCTGGAGAATGGAGTGGGGAGCAGAGTGAGTGACAGCTGGAGGATGGAGTGGGGAGCAGAGTGAGTCACAGCTGGAGGATGGAGTGGGGAGCAGAGTGAGACACAGCTGGAGCATGGAGTGGGGAGCAGAGTGAGAAAAGCTGGAGGGTGGAGTGGGGAGCAGAATGAGTTACAGCTGGAGGATTGTGATGGGTGCAGAGTGAGTCTCAGCTGGAGCATGGAGTGGGGAGCAGTGTGAGTCACAGCTGGAGCAGGAGTGGGGAGCAGAGTGAGACACAGCTGGAGAATGGAGTGGAGAACAGAGTGAGTCACAGCTGGAGCCCGGACTGTGGTGCAGAGTGAGTCACACCTGGAAGATGGAGTGGGGAGCAGAGTGAGTCACAGCTGGAGCATAGAGTGGAGACCAGAGTGAGACACAGCTGGAGGATGGAGTGGGGAGCAGTGTGAGTCACAGCTGGAGCAGGAGTGGGGAGCAAAGTGAGACACAGCTGGAGGATGGAGTGGGGAGCAGAGTGAGTCACAGCTGGAGCCCGGACTGTGGAGCAGAGTGAGTCACACCTGGAGGATGGAGTGGGGAGTAGAGTGAGACACAGCTGGAGGATGGAGTGGGGAGCAGAATGAGTCACACCTGGAGGATGGAGTGGGGAGTAGAGTGAGACACAGCTGGAGCATGGAGTGGGGAGCAGAGTGAGACACAGCTGGAGGATGGAGTGGGGAGCAGAGTGAGTCACAGCTTGAGCATGGTGTGGGGAGCAGTGTGAGACAAAGCTGGAGCATGGTGTTTGGAGGAGAGTGAGACACAGCTGGAGCCCAGAGTGGGGTGCAGAGTGAGTCACAGCTGGAGGATGGAGTGGGGAGCAGTGTGAGTCACAGCTGGAGCCCGGAGTGGGGATCAGAGTGAGTCACGGCTGGAGCCCGGAGTGGGGATCAGAGTGAGTCACGGCTGGAGTATGGCGTGGGGAGCAGAGTGAGTCACAGCTTGAGCATGGTGTGGGGAGCAGAGTGAGACACAGCTGGAGCCCAGAGTGGGGTGCAGAGTGAGTCACAGCTGGAGGATGGCGTGGGGAGCAGAGTGAGTCACAGATGGAGGATGGAGTGGGGAGCAGAGTGAGACACAGCTGGAGCCCAGAGTGGGGTGCAGAGTGAGTCACAGCTGGAGGATGGCGTGGGGAGCAGAGTGAGACACAGCTGGAGCCCAGAGTGGGGTGCAGAGTCAGTCACAGCTGGAGGATGGAGTGGGGAGCAGTGTGAGTCACAGCTGGAGGATGGAGTGGGGAGCAGAGTGAGACACAGCTGGAGCATGGAGTGGGGAGCAAAGTGTGTCAGCGCTGGAGGATGGAGTGGGGAGCAGAGTGAGTCACAGCTGGAGCATGGAGTGGGGAGTAGAGTGAGACACAGCTGGAGGATGTACTGGGGAGCAGAGTGAGTCACAGCTGGAGCAGGAGTGGGGAGCAAAGTGAGACACAGCTGGAGGATGGAGTGGGGAGCAGAGTGAGTCACAGCTGGAGCATGGTGTGGAGTCCAGAGTGAGACACAGCTGGAGCATGGAGTGGGGAGCAGAGTGAGTCACAGCTGGAGCCTGGACTGTGGAGCAGAGTGAGTCACACCTGGAGGATGGAGTGGGGAGTAGAGTGAGAAACAGCTGGAGGATGTACTGGGGAGCAGAGTGAGTCACAGCTGGAGCAGGTGTGGGGAGCAAAGTGAGACACAGCTGGAGGATGGAGTGGGGAGTAGAGTGAGACCCAGCTGGAGCATGGAGTGGGGAGCAAAGTGAGACACAGCTGGAGGATGGAGTGTGGAGTAGAGTGAGACCCAGCTGGAGCATGGAGTGGGGAGCAGAGTGAGTCACAGCTGGGGGATGGAGTGGGGAGCAGAGTGAGTCACAGCTTGAGCATGGAGTGGGGAGCAGAGTGAGTCACAGCTGGGGGATGGAATGGGGAGCAGTGTGAGTCACAGCTGGAGGATGGAGTGGGAAGCAGAGTGAGACACAGCTTGAGCATGGTGTGGGGAGCAGAGTGAGTCACACCTGGAGGATGGAGTGGGGAGCAGAGTGAGACACAGCTTGAGCATGGAGTGGGGAGCAGAGTGAGTCACAGCTGGAGGATGGAGTCGGGAGTAGAGTGAGACACAGCTGGAGCATGGAGTGGGGAGCAGAGTGAGTCACAGCTGGAGGATGGAGTGGGGAGCAGAGTGAGTCACAGCTGGAGGATGGCGTGGGAAGCAGAGTGAGTCACAGCTTGAGCATGGTGTGGGGAGCAGTGTGAGACAAAGCTGGAGCATGGTGTTTGGAGGAGAGTGAGACACAGCTGGAGCCCAGAGTGGGGTGCAGAGTGAGTCACAGCTGGAGGATGGAGTGGGGAGCAGTGTGAGTCACAGCTGGAGCCCGGAGTGGGGATCAGAGTGAGTCACGGCTGGAGCCCGGAGTGGGGATCAGAGTGAGTCACGGCTGGAGTATGGCGTGGGGAGCAGAGTGAGTCACAGCTTGAGCATGGTGTGGGGAGCAGAGTGAGACACAGCTGGAGCCCAGAGTGGGGTGCAGAGTGAGTCACAGCTGGAGGATGGCGTGGGGAGCAGAGTGAGTCACAGATGGAGGATGGAGTGGGGAGCAGAGTGAGACACAGCTGGAGCCCAGAGTGGGGTGCAGAGTGAGTCACAGCTGGAGGATGGCGTGGGGAGCAGAGTGAGACACAGCTGGAGCCCAGAGTGGGGTGCAGAGTCAGTCACAGCTGGAGGATGGAGTGGGGAGCAGTGTGAGTCACAGCTGGAGGATGGAGTGGGGAGCAGAGTGAGACACAGCTGGAGCATGGAGTGGGGAGCAAAGTGTGTCAGCGCTGGAGGATGGAGTGGGGAGCAGAGTGAGTCACAGCTGGAGCATGGAGTGGGGAGTAGAGTGAGACACAGCTGGAGGATGTACTGGGGAGCAGAGTGAGTCACAGCTGGAGCAGGAGTGGGGAGCAAAGTGAGACACAGCTGGAGGATGGAGTGGGGAGCAGAGTGAGTCACAGCTGGAGCATGGTGTGGAGTCCAGAGTGAGACACAGCTGGAGCATGGAGTGGGGAGCAGAGTGAGTCACAGCTGGAGCCCGGACTGTGGAGCAGAGTGAGTCACACCTGGAGGATGGAGTGGGGAGTAGAGTGAGAAACAGCTGGAGGATGTACTGGGGAGCAGAGTGAGTCACAGCTGGAGCAGGTGTGGGGAGCAAAGTGAGACACAGCTGGAGGATGGAGTGGGGAGCAGAGTGCGTCACAGCTGGAGCATGGAGTGGAGACCAGAGTGAGACACAGCTGGAGCATGAAGTGGGGAGCAGAGTGAGTCACACCTGGAGGATGGAGTGGGGAGCAGAGTGAGTCACAGCTGGAGGATGGACTGGGGAGCAGAGTGAGTCACAGCGAGATCTCGGACTGGGGAGCAGAGTGAGACACAGCTTGAGCATGGTGTGGGGAGCAGAGTGAGACACAGCTGGAAGATGGAGTGGGGGGCAGAGTGAGACACAGCTGGTGCATGGAGTGGGAGCAGAGTGAGTCAAAGCTGGAGGATGTAGTGGGGTGCAGAGTGAGTCAGAGCTGGAGGATGGAGTGGGGAGCAAAGTGAGTCTCAGCTGGAGCATGGAGTGGGGAGCAGAGTGAGTCAGAGCTGGAGGATGGAGTGGGGAGCAAAGTGAGTCTCAGCTGGAGCAGGTGTGGGGAGCAAAGTGAGACACAGCTGGAGGATGGAGTGGGGAGCAGAGTGCGTCACAGCTGGAGCATGGAGTGGAGACCAGAGTGAGACACAGCTGGAGCATGAAGTGGGGAGCAGAGTGAGTCACACCTGGAGGATGGAGTGGGGAGCAGAGTGAGTCACAGCTGGAGGATGGACTGGGGAGCAGAGTGAGTCACAGCGAGATCTCGGACTGGGGAGCAGAGTGAGACACAGCTTGAGCATGGTGTGGGGAGCAGAGTGAGACACAGCTGGAAGATGGAGTGGGGGGCAGAGTGAGACACAGCTGGTGCATGGAGTGGGAGCAGAGTGAGTCAAAGCTGGAGGATGTAGTGGGGTGCAGAGTGAGTCAGAGCTGGAGGATGGAGTGGGGAGCAAAGTGAGTCTCAGCTGGAGCAGGGAGTCGAGAGCAGAGTGAGACACAGCTTGAGCATGGTGTGGGGAGCAGAGTGAGACACAGCTGGAAGATGGAGTGGGGGGCAGAGTGAGACACCGCTGGAGCATGGAGTGGGGAGCAGAGTGAGTCACAGCTGGAGCATGGAGTGGGAGCAGAGTGAGTCAAAGCTGGAGGATGGAGTGGGGAGCTGAGTGAGACACAGCTGGAGCATGGAGTGGGGAGCAGAGTGAGTCACAGCGGGAGAATGGAGTGGGGAGCAGAGTGAGTCTCAGCTGGAGGATGGAGGGGGGAGCAGAGTGAGACACAGCTGGAGAATGGAGTGGGGAGCAGAGTGAGTGACAGCTGGAGGATGGAGTGGGGAGCAGAGTGAGTCACAGCTGGAGGATGGAGTGGGGAGCAGAGTGAGACACAGCTGGAGCATGGAGTGGGGAGCAGAGTGAGAAAAGCTGGAGGGTGGAGTGGGGAGCAGAATGAGTTACAGCTGGAGGATTGTGATGGGTGCAGAGTGAGTCTCAGCTGGAGCATGGAGTGGGGAGCAGTGTGAGTCACAGCTGGAGCAGGAGTGGGGAGCAGAGTGAGACACAGCTGGAGAATGGAGTGGAGAACAGAGTGAGTCACAGCTGGAGCCCGGACTGTGGTGCAGAGTGAGTCACACCTGGAAGATGGAGTGGGGAGCAGAGTGAGTCACAGCTGGAGCATAGAGTGGAGACCAGAGTGAGACACAGCTGGAGGATGGAGTGGGGAGCAGTGTGAGTCACAGCTGGAGCAGGAGTGGGGAGCAAAGTGAGACACAGCTGGAGGATGGAGTGGGGAGCAGAGTGAGTCAAAGCTGGAGCCCGGACTGTGGAGCAGAGTGAGTCACACCTGGAGGATGGAGTGGGGAGTAGAGTGAGACACAGCTGGAGGATGGAGTGGGGAGCAGAATGAGTCACACCTGGAGGATGGAGTGGGGAGTAGAGTGAGACACAGCTGGAGCATGGAGTGGGGAGCAGAGTGAGTCACAGCTGGAGCCCGGACTGTGGAGCAGAGTGAGTCACACCTGGAGGATGGATGTGGGGAGTAGAGTGAGACACAGCTGGAGGATGGACTGTGGAGCAGAGTGAGTCACACCTGGAGGATGGAGTGGGGAGCAGAGTGAGTCACAGCTGGAGCATGGAGTGGGGAGCAGAGTGAGTCACAGCTGGAGGATGGAGTGGGGAGCAGAGTGAGTCACAGCGGGAGGATGGAGTTTGGAGCAGAGCGAGACACAGCTGGAGGATGGAGTGGGGAGCAGAGTGAGTCACAGCTGGAGCATGGAGTGGGGAGCAGAGTGAGTCACAGCTGGAGCATGGAGTGGGGATCAGACTGAGTCACGGCTGGAGCCCGGAGTGGGGATCAGAGTGAGTCACGGCTGGAGCATGGAGTGGGGAGCAGAGTGAGTCACAGCTGGAGGATGGCGTGGGGTGCAGAGTGAGTCACAGCTTGAGCATGGTGTGGGGAGCAGAGTGAGTCACAGCTGGAGCCCAGAGTGGGGTGCAGAGTGAGTCACAGCTGGAGGATGGCGTGGGGAGCAGAGTGAGTCACAGCTTGAGCCCAGAGTGGGGTGCAGAGTGAGTCACAGCTGGAGGATGGCGTGGGGAGCAGAGTGAGACACAGCTGGAGCCCAGAGTGGGGTGCAGAGTGAGTCACAGCTGGAGGATGGCGTGGGGAGCAGAGTGAGTCACAGCTGGAGGATGGAGTGGGGAGTAGAGTGAGACACAGCTGGAGGATGTACTGGGGAGCAGAGTGAGTCACAGCTGGAGCAGGTGTGGGGAGCAAAGTGAGACACAGCTGGAGGATGGAGTGGGGAGCAGAGTGAGTCACAGCTGGAGCATGGAGTGGAGACCAGAGTGAGACACAGCTGGAGCATGGAGTGGGGAGCAGAGTGAGTCACAGCTGGAGGATGGAGTGGGGAGCAGAGTGAGTCACAGCTGGAGGATGGACTGGGGAGCAGAGTGAGTCACAGCGAGATCTCGGACTGGGGAGCAGAGTGAGACACAGCTGGAAGATGGAGTGGGGGGCAGAGTGAGACACAGCTGGTGCATGGAGTGGGAGCAGAGTGAGTCAAAGCTGGAGGATGTAGTGGGGAGCAGAGTGAGTCAGAGCTGGAGGATGGAGTGGGGAGCAAAGTGAGTCTCAGCTGGAGCAGGGAGTCGAGAGCAGAGTGAGACACAGCTTGAGCATGGTGTGGGGAGCAGAGTGAGACACAGCTGGAAGATGGAGTGGGAGGCAGAGTGAGACACAGCTGGAGCATGGAGTGGGGAGCAGTGTGAGTCACAGCTGGAGCAGGAGTGGGGAGCAGAGTGAGACACAGCTGGAGAATGGAGTGGAGAACAGAGTGAGTCACAGCTGGAGCCCGGACTGTGGTGCAGAGTGAGTCACACCTGGAAGATGGAGTGGGGAGCAGAGTGAGTCACAGCTGGAGCATAGAGTGGAGACCAGAGTGAGACACAGCTGGAGGATGGAGTGGGGAGCAGTGTGAGTCACAGCTGGAGCAGGAGTGGGGAGCAAAGTGAGACACAGCTGGAGGATGGAGTGGGGAGCAGAGTGAGTCACAGCTGGAGCCCGGACTGTGGAGCAGAGTGAGTCACACCTGGAGGATGGAGTGGGGAGTAGAGTGAGACACAGCTGGAGGATGGAGTGGGGAGCAGAATGAGTCACACCTGGAGGATGGAGTGGGGAGTAGAGTGAGACACAGCTGGAGCATGGAGTGGGGAGCAGAGTGAGTCACAGCTGGAGCCCGGACTGTGGAGCAGAGTGAGTCACACCTGGAGGATGGATGTGGGGAGTAGAGTGAGACACAGCTGGAGGATGGACTGTGGAGCAGAGTGAGTCACACCTGGAGGATGGAGTGGGGAGCAGAGTGAGTCACAGCTGGAGCATGGAGTGGGGAGCAGAGTGAGTCACAGCTGGAGGATGGAGTGGGGAGCAGAGTGAGTCACAGCGGGAGGATGGAGTTTGGAGCAGAGCGAGACACAGCTGGAGGATGGAGTGGGGAGCAGAGTGAGTCACAGCTGGAGCATGGAGTGGGGAGCAGAGTGAGTCACAGCTGGAGCATGGAGTGGGGAGCAGAGTGAGTCACAGCTGGAGCATGGAGTGGGGAGCAGAGTGAGTCACAGCTGGAGCATGGAGTGGGGAGCAGAGTGAGTCACAGCTGGAGCATGGAGTGGGGAGCCGTGTGAGTTACAGTGGGAGACCAGAGCGGGGTGCAGAGTGAGACACAGCTTGAGCATGGTGTGGCGAGCAGAGTGAGACCCAGCTGGAGCATGGAGTGGGGAGCAGAGTGAGTCACAGCTGGAGGATGGCGTGGGGAGCAGAGTGAGTCACAAATTGAGCATGGTGTGTGGAGCAGTGTGAGACAAAGCTGGAGGATGGAGTGGGGAGCAGAGTGAGTCACAGCTGGGGGATGGAGTGGGGAGCAGAGTGAGTCACAGCGGGAGAATGGAGTGGGGAGCAGAATGAGTCACAGCTGGAGGATGGAGTGGGGAGCAGAGTGAGTCACAGCTGGAGGATGGAGTGGGGAGCAGAGTGAGTCACAGCTTGAGCATGGTGTGGGGAGCAGTGTGAGACAAAGCTGGAGCATGGTGTTTGGAGGAGAGTGAGACACAGCTGGAGCCCAGAGTGGGGTGCAGAGTGAGACACAGCTGGAGCATGTAGTGGGGAGCAGAGTGAGTCACAGCTGGAGCATGGAGTGGGGAGCAGAGTGAGTCACAGCTGGAGGATGGAGTGGGGAGCAGAGTGAGTCACAGCTGGAGGATGGCGTGGGGAGCAGAGTGAGTCACAGCTTGAGCATGGTGTGGGGAGCAGAGTGAGTCACAGCTTGAGCATGGTGTGGGGAGCAGTGTGAGACAAAGCTGGAGCATGGTGTTTGGAGGAGAGTGAGACACAGCTGGAGCCCAGAGTGGGGTGCAGAGTGAGTCACAGCTGGAGGATGGAGTGGGGAGCAGTGTGAGTCACAGCTGGAGCCCGGAGTGGGGATCAGAGTGAGTCACGGCTGGAGCCCGGAGTGGGGATCAGAGTGAGTCACGGCTGGAGCATGGAGTGGGGAGCAGAGTGAGATACAGCTGGAGCCCAGAGTGGGGTGCAGAGTGAGTCACAGCTGGAGGATGGCGTGGGGTGCAGAGTGAGTCACAGCTTGAGCATGGTGTGGGGAGCAGAGTGAGTCACAGCTGGAGCCCAGAGTGGGGTGCAGAGTGAGTCACAGCTGGAGGATGGCGTGGGGAGCAGAGTGAGTCACAGCTTGAGCCCAGAGTGGGGTGCAGAGTGAGTCACAGCTGGAGGATGGCGTGGGGAGCAGAGTGAGACACAGCTGGAGCCCAGAGTGGGGTGCAGAGTGAGTCACAGCTGGAGGATGGCGTGGGGAGCAGAGTGAGTCACAGCTGGAGGATGGAGTGGGGAGTAGAGTGAGACACAGCTGGAGGATGTACTGGGGAGCAGAGTGAGTCACAGCTGGAGCAGGTGTGGGGAGCAAAGTGAGACACAGCTGGAGGATGGAGTGGGGAGCAGAGTGAGTCACAGCTGGAGCATGGAGTGGAGACCAGAGTGAGACACAGCTGGAGCATGGAGTGGGGAGCAGAGTGAGTCACAGCTGGAGGATGGAGTGGGGAGCAGAGTGAGTCACAGCTGGAGGATGGACTGGGGAGCAGAGTGAGTCACAGCGAGATCTCGGACTGGGGAGCAGAGTGAGACACAGCTGGAAGATGGAGTGGGGGGCAGAGTGAGACACAGCTGGTGCATGGAGTGGGAGCAGAGTGAGTCAAAGCTGGAGGATGTAGTGGGGAGCAGAGTGAGTCAGAGCTGGAGGATGGAGTGGGGAGCAAAGTGAGTCTCAGCTGGAGCAGGGAGTCGAGAGCAGAGTGAGACACAGCTTGAGCATGGTGTGGGGAGCAGAGTGAGACACAGCTGGAAGATGGAGTGGGGGGCAGAGTGAGACACAGCTGGAGCATGGAGTGGGAGCAGAGTGAGTCAAAGCTGGAGGATGGAGTGGGGAGCTGAGTGAGACACAGCTGGAGCATGGAGTGGGGAGCAGAGTGAGTCACAGCTGAAGGGTGGAGTGGGGAGCAGAGTGAGACACAGCTGGAGCATGGAGTGGGGAGCAGAGTGAGTCTCAGCTGGAGGATGGAGTGGGGAGCAGAGTGAGTCTCAGCTGGAGCATGGAGTGGGGAGCAGTGTGAGTCACAGCTGGAGCAGGAGTGGGGAGCAAAGTGAGACACAGCTGGAGGATGGAGTGGGGAACAGAGTGAGTCACAGCTGGAGCCCGGACTGTGGTGCAGAGTGAGTCACACCTGGAAGATGGAGTGGGGAGCAGAGTGAGTCACAGCTGGAGCATAGAGTGGAGACCAGAGTGAGACACAGCTGGAGGATGGAGTGGGGAGCAGTGTGAGTCACAGCTGGAGCAGGAGTGGGGAGCAAAGTGAGACACAGCTGGAGGATGGAGTGGGGAGCAGAGTGAGTCACAGCTGGAGCCCGGACTGTGGAGCAGAGTGAGTCACACCTGGAGGATGGAGTGGGGAGTAGAGTGAGACACAGCTGGAGGATGGAGTGGGGAGCAGAGTGAGTCACACCTGGAGGATGGAGTGGGGAGTAGAGTGAGACACAGCTGGAGCCCGGACTGTGGAGCAGAGTGAGTCACACCTGGAGGATGGAGTGGGGAGTAGAGTGAGACACAGCTCGAGGATTGAGTGGGGAGCAGAGTGAGTAACAGCGAGATCTTGGACTGAGGAGCAGAGTGAGACACAGCTTGAGCATGGTGTGGGGAGCAGAGTGAGACACAGCTGGAAGATGGAGTGGGGAGTAGAGTGAGTCACAGCTGGAGCATGGAGTGGGAGCAGAGTGAGTCAAAGCTGGAGGATGTAGTGTGGAGCAGAGTGAGTCTCAGCTGGAGGATGGAGTGGGGAGCAAAGTGAGACACAGCTGGAGCATGGAGTGGGGAGCAAAGTGAGACACAGCTGGAGGATGGAGTGGGGAGCAGAGTGAGTCACAGCTGGAGGATGGAGTGGGGAGCAGAGTGAGTCACAGCTGGAGCATGGAGTGGGGAGCAGAGTGAGTCACAGCTGGAGCATGGAGTGGGGAGCAAAGTGAGACACAGCTGGAGAATGGAGTGGGGAGCAGAGTGAGTCACAGCTGGAGGATGGAGTGGGGAGCAGAGTGAGACACATCTGGAGGATGGAGTGGGGAGCAGAGTGAGTTACAGCGAGATCCCAGACTGGGGAGCAGTGAGTCACAGGTGGAGCATGAAGTGGGAAGTAGTGTGAGACACAGCTGGAGCATGGAATGGGGAGCAGAGTGAGTTAGCGCTGGAGCATGGAGTGGGGAGTAGAGTGAGACACAGCTGGAGCATGGAGTGGGGAGCAGAGTGAGTCACAGCTGGAGCATGGAGTGGGGAGCAGAGTGAGACCCAGCTGGAGCATGGAGTGGGGAGCAGAGTGAGTCACTGCTGGAGCATGGAGTGGGGAGCAGTGTGAGTCACAGCTGGAGCAGGAGTGGGGAGCAAAGTGAGACACAGCTGGAGGATGGAGTGGGGAACAGAGTGAGTCACAGCTGGAGCCCGGACTGTGGTGCAGAGTGAGTCACACCTGGAAGATGGAGTGGGGAGCAGAGTGAGTCACAGCTGGAGCATAGAGTGGAGACCAGAGTGAGTCACAGCTGGAGCAGGAGTGGGGAGCAGAGTGAGACACAGCTGGAAGATGGAGTGGGGAGTAGAGTGAGTCACAGCTGGAGCATGGAGTGGGAGCAGAGTGAGTCAAAGCTGGAGGATGTAGTGTGGAGCAGAGTGAGTCTCAGCTGGAGCAGGGAGTCGAGAGCAGAGTGAGACACAGCTGGAGGATGGAGTGGGGAGCAGAGTGAGTCAGAGCTGGAGGATGGAGTGGGGAGCAAAGTGAGACACAGCTGGAGCATGGAGTGGGGAGCAAAGTGAGACACAGCTGGAGGATGGAGTGGGGAGCAGAGTGAGTCACAGCTGGAGAATGGAGTGGGGAGCAGAGTGAGTCACAGCTGGAGGATGGAGTGGGGAGCAGAGTGAGTCACAGCTGGAGCATGGAGTGGGGAGCAGAGTGAGTCACAGCTGGAGCATGGAGTGGGGAGCAAAGTGAGACACAGCTGGAGAATGGAGTGGGGAGCAGAGTGAGTCACAGCTGGAGGATGGAGTGGGGAGCAGAGTGAGTCACTGCTGGAGCATCGAGTGGGGTGCAAAGTGAGACCCAGCTGGAGCCCAAAGTGGGGAGTAGAGTGAGAGACAGCTGGAGCATGGAGTGGGGAGCAGAGAGAGTCACAGCTGGAGGATGGAGTGGGGAGCAGAGTGAGTCAAAGCTGGAGGATGTAGTGGGGAGCAGAGTGAGTCTCAGCTGGAGCAGAGAGTGGAGAGCAGAGAGAGACACA
Organism: Chiloscyllium plagiosum; assembly: GCF_037043375.1. Taxonomy (NCBI): domain Eukaryota; kingdom Metazoa; phylum Chordata; class Chondrichthyes; order Orectolobiformes; family Hemiscylliidae; genus Chiloscyllium; species Chiloscyllium plagiosum. The sequence goes on along the minus strand of NW_028270169.1, from coordinate 24,251,880 downwards.
GCTGGAGCATGGAGTGGGGAGCAGAGTGAGTCAGAGCTGGAGGATGGAGTGTGGAGCAGAGTGAGTCACTGCGGGAGCCCAGAATGGTGAGTAGAGTGAGACACAACTGGAGCATGGAGTGGGAAACAGAGTGAGTCACAGCTGGAGCATGGAGTGGGGAGCAGTGTGAGTCACAGCTGGAGGATGGAATGGGAAGCAGAGTGAGACACAGCTGGAGCATGGAGTGGGGAGCAGAGTGAGTCACAGCTGGAGGATGGAGTGGGCAGCAGAGTGAGTCACAGCTGGAGTATGGAGTGGGGAGCAGTGAGAGTCACAGCTGGAGCATGGAGTGGGGAGCAGAGTGAGACACAAGGTTTGTGCAAGTTTGTAGCTCAGGTTGAGGTTTAGGGTGTAGTTTTGCTCGCTGAGCTGTAGGTTTGATATCCAGATGTTTCATTACCTGGCTAGGTAACATCATCAGTGGCGACCTCCAAGTGAAGCGAAGCTGTTCTCTCCTGCTTTCTATTGAAATGTTTGTCCTGGATGGGGTTCCTGGGGTTTGTGGTGATGTCATTTCCTGTTCGTTTTCTGAGAGGTTGATAGATGGCATCTGGATCGATGTGCTTGTTCACCTCCATCAACATCGACCTGGCAAAGGAAATACTTACCACACTTTTAGAGGAGACCATCCCACACACCCCAACCACCATCAATCACATTACCAACGAAAACATCATGAAGCTAGTGGACCTGTGCCTCACCACCCACTTCACTTTCAACAACATAATCTACAAACAAACCAATGGCACACCCATGGGATCTCCACTATCAGGATTCATAGCAGAAGCGGTAATGCAAAGGCTAGAACAAACAGCCCTACCAACATCAAACCAAATATCTGGGTTTGCTACGTCGATGACACCTTTGTCATCACAAAATGAAACATGATTGAAGAGACATTTAACATCATCATCAACACCCTCACAGGCATAAAGTTCACCAAGGAGGAAGAAACCGACAACAAACTCGCATTCCTGGACGTCACAGTAGAAAGAAAGGACAAGGGAGAATTACAAACCTGCGTATACAGAAAACCGACAAACACTGACCAAATACTTAACTACACCAGCAACCATCCCAACACACACAAACAAAGCTGTATCAAAACACTATTCCAACAAGCCACCACACACTGTGGCACAGACGAACTCTGGAAAACAGAGGAGAACCACCTTTACAACGTATTCAAGAAGAACGGATACTCAAATAATACAGTGCGCAGATTCCTCAAGAACAAACCACGACAAGCAGACCAAACACAGCCAGAAACCCTAACCACCTTACCATACATCAAAGAAGTCTCAGAAATGACAGCCAGACTATTCAGATCCCTCGGAATCCAAGTAGCACACAAACCCACCTACACTCTCAAACAAAAACTAACAAACTTAAAAGACCCAGTACAACCCATGGACAAAACCAACGTCATCTACAAAATTCCATGCAAGGACTGCCACAAACACTACGTAGGACAAACAGGAAGAAAGTTAGCCACCAGGATAAATGAACACCAGCTAGCCACAAAAAGACACGACCCCCTCTCCCTCATAGCCCTACACACGAATGAAAAAAACCCACCATTTTGACTGGGACAACACATCTATCATGGGACAGGCTAAGCAAAGACATGCCAGAAAATTCCTAGAGGCCTGGCACTCCAACCACAACGACATTAACAAGCACATAGATCTGGATACCATCTATCAACCCCTCAGAAAACGAACAGGAAATGACATCACCACAAACCCCAGGAACCCCATCCAGGAGAAAGATATGAATAGAAAGCAGGAGACAACAGCTTCGCTTCACTTGGAGGTCGCCACAGATGATGTTACCGAGCCAGGTAATGAAACATCTGGATATCAAACCTACAGCTCAGCGAGCAAACCTACAACCTCGAGTGAGACACAGCTGGAGCATGGAGTGGGGAGCTGAGTGAGACACAGCTGGAGGATGGAGTGGGGAGCAGAGTGAGTCACTGCTGGAGCAGAGAGTGGGGAGCAGAGTGAGTCACAGCTGGAGCAGAGAGTGGGGAGCAGAGTGAGACACAGCTGAAGCCCGGAGTGGGGATCAGAGTGAGACACAGCTGGAGCCCGGAGTGGGGATCAGAGTGAGACACAGCTGGAGCATGGAGTGGGGAGCAAAGTGAGTCACAGCTGGGGGATGGAGTGGGGCACAGGGTGAGACACAGCTGGAGCCCAGGAGCAGAAGTGAGTCCCAGAGTGAGGAGCAGGGTGAGTTTTGGGCCCAAACCCAGAGAGGGAGCAGTGAGTGTCCTGGAGAAAGACCACTGTGTGAAGGCAGTGTGGCCTCATGTTTTGATGCCCAGTGGGCATGGACCCATGTTGGTAAAGAACCATAAGGACTATAACTTGAGTACTTTGTAGACACTTTTTAATTCTTGCTCCAAAATTTGAACTCTGTATTCCCATGCTAATCTATTTTTTTTCTGTATCAATCTGTGAAACACTGAAAGTAACTGTACTTTGGAATCCTGTACCTAAGATGGTGCCGAAAGCCATCATTACAAACATTGCACTGCATCATCTGAGTGCACATGACAATAAAGGCTATTCTCTATTCTCAAAAAGAATCTTGATTCAGAAAATTTGGGAATTGAAGTGTGGTATTTTGTCTGGACACTTTTTAAGTGTAACTTTGAGGTGCTAATGACTTAGCATATTCTTGTGGTTCCAACTTTCTTCACAACACGCGATGGAGCTACACCAATCTGGCTGGTGATCGGCTTTTTGAATATTACCATTTTTCTCCACCTCGTTCAGCTCTACTCAACGGCTCTCCTGAATGTGCATGCTGCACTTCCCTGGAGGATCAATGAATAGGGCTGCATCATCCTTAAAATTTCATGTGGCATCACTCTTAAAATTTCCAATTGGGTCAAACATGAAATTTGGTTGGGTCCAGGCATTTGAGATCAGACTGAATCAATTGCATTGTGTGTTGTTTGTCCAATTGTAGTTTGAATCTCATGATCTGTGATTCCAGCAAGATCTGTTTATAGTGATGGCCCTAGCACCACTATACTGTTTCTATGTACTGGGTAGGTCATTTCAGGAAGGCAGGATAAGCTTGTGTATTAGCACTGACCTGTGCTTCTACCACAGCATGAAACTGGTGCTATTAATACATTGTGAGACACACTTCCTCATAGGCTGCAAATTGGAGTATCACTTTAAATGTATCAGTCTTTCTTGACGTTTGGTGTTAATATGTTGGCACTAGTTCCTTGTTAATTTTAGCTTTTAGCTTTTCTCTTTTCAAGACAAAAGATATTAAGATTCTGATCACTAAATACCATTAACATGGTGGGTGAGGTTAATAATATGGACAGTTTGGTCATCTTCTGAAACTTGCCTTCCACTCAGTTGTTTCTAAGCCTCTTAGATGTGGTTGCACTTGTACACTTTCCTTGCTGCCAATGTTATGGTGTTTGATCATTTTGATGATCCCCTGTATTTGATCCTTACGTCGAGCTTGGCCATTGGAACTAAATGTGCCATACATGCCCAATGTCCCCTAATGCCACATGCATGTCAAGTAATATTGTCCAACATATGGGTAGGGTATAATAAATTGCATCTATTACAATTTGATTTGGTGTGTTTTGCTGACTAGCAACAGTATTGGCTGTGTATAAAGCATGTAATTATGGTTGACTTCATACTTCCATCTATCAAGTAATGCATCAATGATCTGGCTCTTTCTCTTGCCCAGAAGATCCTTCCTAAAAGCTTTAAACAATAGGGAGATGATCACTAACTCAATGGGTCTCTCTGGCAGTTTGTCTTTGGAAAAGCCACACTCATGCCCTTTACTGCAGCACCTTCTGACAAACCATTTGATTACTGTCTGTGTGTCGTGAGTTGGAGACCGTTCAGCCTGAAGTTAATTCTCTTTTTGGGCTGGTCTTTTGGGAACCTTTCAGCTTTTTTCTGGACCATTCGGATCACCTATGGCATGACCGGATATGTTAATTATCCTAATATCCAGCACCAAGTAATTGGAATCTTCTCGAGATAGTTATTGATGTGAGCTTACCTGATGCAACAATGAAATGGTGCCTCCTGAAACATAAGAAACTGGGCATGGAGACCATGGCATTGAAGAATCCAACAGACAGCTATTGCAATTAACTATGATATGAAAGCAATACTTCCCTCAAGCACACATATATCTTGACTAGCATTACGTTGTCAATTTGCAACAGAGTAGCATGCTTCTTATAGACTGTTGTGCCTCAAGTGACACTAGTTAAGATGGAATATCCTCAGATTACATGTTATGATGCAGTGATAATGTCATGACTATGTCTCTTAAAGGCATATTGATATACTGACCGTGAGACATGACACAACATATGTATTCGCAGAAACGTGTCACAGGATATATGTGAAATTAATCATTAAGTTACTGTGAATTAAATTTACAAGAGGAGACTTTAGGTTCTTCCTTTACCTTAGGAGTTATAATACATTTATTACAATGTATTTGGTATTAGATAAAGTATCAGTAGGCACCAGACAGATTAATAATTGTATCTCCTTTGCTTTGGAAAACATAGAAATTCTGATTATCACTATCAGTCTCTCAAACACCAGCTTCAATGCAGACACTCTCTGAGTACATGCAGCCTAAGCTTGATTACCAGTCCAGAAACTAGCAGGACGTGTTTGCCCTGCAGTCAAAACGGAAGCTCTGTGAATAGAATTGGACAACACAGGACAACAGCTTTCAAACATGGTTAGCTTTAATGCTCATCTCATCCCCAGAAGAGAACTGGCCTCATTGACCTGTCCATTCAATAGTGGGAAGCCTGCTGTTTCAGTTCTGCTCTGTTGTTGCAAGCCCACTGCACACATCTGTGTTGCAGCCCACTGAATTAGAACCGATATGAAAACTTGTTTACTTTTTAATTTTCCACCCTGCAGCGAAATATAGCAGTGGGCTGCAAACACACAGCTACTGAGGAAATGAAGTAGGAGTACATCAATCCCCAAAATTACTGAAGGAGAAAAGAGTCAAGGCCCATCTGAAAGTGGGATCGCAGGATGTGAATATGTACATAGCTCTGTATCAGAGCTGAGAACCAAAGAATGTGTTAATAAATGTCTCAACACTTTCACAGCTGCACCTAGATACGTGTTTCATATAATGGGACCAGTATGAATCAATTTTCATGCAGTCTGAGCCGTGTGCATCTTCAACAAACAAGATAAAAGCTCATCTCATTTGAAAGCTGAGGTGAGATTATTCAAATAACACATGCCCCATGACAACATATCAGTACCTCTTAATGGGGATCTGCTTCATGGTTGGTGCATATGCTCAAAGTGTCTGGGAAAGCCATTCTGTTCACAAAACACAATGACTAATGATACAACATGGTAACAAGCATCAGATACAGCATTTGAGTAGGAGTGGGAGCTCCGACATGCACTGAAGACTTAAAGGCAGTGGGACTGAACGCCACTATGGTCAATGTCAGACGTATGGTTCCCACAGACCTGGATGCAGTACTGTGCAAACTTCAATGGCCTCAGAACATTGGTCAAAGAGAATAGTTCACCCTCAAGTATCATATTCCATTGACAGAAGCACTACCCTCATACATACACCTCTATCCATTCCCTTATGTACTATCAATCTCGATGATACATTTTCATAGCTTCACCTCATTCTCACACACTCAGTACTGCTACACACCTCACAGCTACATCTCTCCACTGACTCACATTGCCCTACATCTGTCAACACAAACTGAATGTCACAGAAACATTTTCCTCTCTCTTGCAGGAGAAGGTAGTCTCCACCATTGGCAGCACTTCGCTGACAGGGAAACTGTCAGCTGCATGTTTTAGCAGTTCAGGCAATGAAATGACACACCATCATTGAAGTCATAACAGAGGTCTGGCTAAAACCACAGAGGATGATGGCATGCTCCGACCTAATCCATCTTCTCACGTCACCAGTCCCCTCTCATTCCATAGTCTCTTCTGATTTATAAGCTGCAGATTGTGTGTGCATGCTTTCATCCACTTTCTTTCCCATACACGTAACTTTCAAACTTCTCTCTTTTCAGATTCCAAAGGAAAAAACAGGCAGAAGTGCAGCTGTGTAAAGTGCAAGAGGAACAAATGGTTATTGATGATGAAATATTATTCAATTATATGCGCGTGGCCACCAACTCCTGTACTGGCACTGAGAGTATTTTCGGGGGCAGTATTGAGGTGGGCTCTGCGCAGAGTGGGTGTAAAGTAATGGAGTTTGCCAGGGCAGGCGAAGTAGTGGAGAGGCTCGGAGAAATGGGCAGGAGTACTTGCCCTGGATTTCAAAACTTGGAAAACTGTCCCCAACTGAAAGAATCCTATCCACCAATAGTGCGTGCTAGTTAGTTTCACTAAAGAGCTACTTGAAGGTAATTATCCCTGAGCCTCCTAGAATTTAATGGTGGTTCACCATTTTTACCATTTCCTTACTGCAACTGACAACATTCCTGTAGAATTTCAAGGCCTTGGTTTCGAACAAGAGGAATAGTGCTTTGGCCAAATTATTCACTTAACAACAAGCAACTGCTGCCAGAATGTATTTGCCAGATTTATGGGTCGTGTTGGATGTCTAATTAGATATAGTTTTCTGTAATAGCTGTGTTGCTTGCCATTATTTAACCCTCCAGCTGATTCTTCACATCTATTTGTATTATTAAACTGTATTTTTATTGGACCTCTTGGCCACTGACTTCATAAATGATTGTTGGGTCAACTGTATACGCAGTATTGATTGTAGTAGATTCATTTAAAATTCAAGGCCTTCCTGTCAGTAGGAGCTAAACACATTAGCAAGGATCCTAATAAATCCAAGAACTCGTGATAAAGCTTTTAATAAAGCGCTTTGTCAGTGACAGACAGGACTAAATAAAAATGAGAAGTTAAGAAAAAGGACACAGGTCGACAGTAGTTCAATGTAATGTTCAACTTTAGAAAAATTAAATTTCATGGTTTGTTACAGTGGAAGATCACATTGTGAAATGCTTCATTTTAAAATTTAAAAAGATGACATTGTCATGAAAGAGTAATACATTAAAATGATTTTTCTTACACATTTCGTCTTGGTGTATCAGTAATGCTGGACTGAGGCCTGGTGATGGATATATGTCTCAATAATGGGGCACATGCAGTAGAATGACAGTATGCCATTCACTCCTTCAGTTCAGCTTCCACCACTGAATTAGGTCATGACTGATCTGCAACTAATTTCCTCCAACCCATCTTTCTATTTCCCTGCTCCTATATTTGCTTAAAAGCTGCTACACCTCTAACATTTCCTAGTTCTGATGAAAGGTCATTCTCCTTAAATAATAATTGCTTCTCTCTCCACAGGTGCTACTAGACCTGCTGAGTATCTTCAGCACTTTCTACTTTCATTCCAAGTAGTGGTGACAGTTGAATAGACCTCTGCGACATCTATAGGTGTCCTGCTAAAGTTATGATGTGTGAGTGAAAGAATCCCAGTGAATTTCAGGGCCAACTTCAGCAGCCCAGTCCAACATTCTCTTCTGCTCCTAGCAGCATTCGAACTGGTAGCAATCTAGATAATGCAGTAAGGCTCCACAATTAGCATTTATTACAGATGAAACACACACAGAATGACCACTCAAACTTTCTGGTCCTAGTCCTATTGCTGAATAGTGTTTCATTGTCAGTCAGCAAAGAAAGATCAATTCAGGCTGACACTTCCTCAAAAGCAATGGGTGGCACGGTGGTTAGCACTGCTGCCTCACAGCACCAGAGACCTGGGTTCAATTCCTGCCTCAGGCGATTGACTGTGTGGAGTTTGCACATTCTCCCCGTGCCTGCGTGGGTTTCCTCCGTGTGCTCCGGTTTCCTCCCACAGTCCAAAGATGTGCAGGTCAGGTGAACTGACCATGCTAAATTGCCTGTAGTGTTAGGTGAAGGGGTAAATGTAGGGGACTGGGTCTGGGTGGGTTGCTCTTCGGAGGGTCGGTGTGGACTTGTTTCCACACTGTAAGTAATCTAATCTAATTTAGGTAATCTAAAAGGTCATCCAAGGATAGGGCTTGCCATTGGCAGAAAACAACTCAACCTAAAAGGCCTTGATCACAAACAAGTGCATATTTGATTCAATTTTCTTATTCACCATTTTAATTAAACTATTGAGAAATTAAAGAAGTAATACTGGTCTTGCATTTGCTACTGTATGATTGAAAAACTGAGATCCCAATAATAGGTAGAGACAAAAGAATGTATGCAGTCAACAATTCCAATCTTACATTCCCGTGACAGTCTACAGTACCTGGTTTATCCATCACTCCCAACACTTGTTAAAAAAATCAACAAAGGATTTGATTCTGCTTGCAAAGCATTTACGTTACACATAAGTTTTACAAGTTATTCATAATTGCCAAATGGAAAGCAATTTTGAGAAGTTCACCAGATCTAGGTAATGCCAAGTAGCAGAAAGTATGGAAATGTAAAAAAAAACACAAATTGTCATTTATATGACTATGCCTTTGTTAAAAATCCTCTTCCATCCACGCCTCTCAAACACTCAAATTCACTTCCTCTTCCCAGATCATACAGTTGAGATCCTATTGAAAGTTATCATCAAACTTACAGAGCAGTTAGAGATAGTCTAGTAAATTCACTCCTTCTGTATTTAGCAAGTATACAGGGAGTGGATATTTTGATACTAATGAACAAAAAGTACACATTTGAGATGTACAATTTCACCATGTGAACTCTGTATGCATGTCAGTATACAAACCAAAGGCAGTGATTCCTGCTGGGGTTTGTATAGCACTTCAGCAGTTAACTACAGAAACTGGCATTACTTTAAAACTTCAGATAGATGAATGTTGTTTGGACCAGAAAGGAAAAACGCTATGGTGTCTTCAATGACCACTGGGCATCTCAAAGCACAGTATAGCCAATCAAGTACTTATGAAGCACAGCCATTTTTATACAAAAGAAACCTGGCAGCCAACTTGTGCACAGCAAACTCCCCCAAACAGCAATGTGCAAATGACCAGGTAAGCGATCTTCGTGGTGCTGATCGAGTACCAGACATTGGCTAGGACCCCAAGGTAACGTCCCTCATTTTTTTTTAAACAGTTGCATGGCATCTTTCAGATCTAGCCAAGAGGACAGATGGGGCCTTAGTTTATCAAGTTCAACTGAACCTTATAGGAATTCCCTGATTGGACCAGAGTAACAGCCCCAGTCAGGGAGCTCTGGTTGACATTATATAAAAGTGTGAGTACCTTTCCTGGGGGTCAACGGGTTGGGATTTAGCGGCCTAGGTTCGACTCCCAATCAGGGAACGAGAGTTTATCTGTTCTGCTAATGTATCATGATGACAGCATTTATATAAGTGATTTTCAGGAGCAGGAAATAAGTTGCGACATTGGCAGAAGTATAAAGGGTCAGAGATACTGACACTCCAGTATTGTCTCATTCAGAGCTGAAAATGTGTTGCTGGAAAAGCGCAGCAGGTCAGGCAGCATCCAAGGAGCAGGAGAATCAACGTTTTGGGCATGAGCCCTTCTTCAGGAATGAGGAAAGTGTGTCCAGCAGGCTAAGATAAAAGGTAGGGAGGAGGGACTTAGGGGAGGGGCATTGGAAATGTGATGGGTGGAAGGAGGTCAAGGTGAGGGTGATAGGCCGGAGTGGGGGTGGGGGCTGAGAGGTCAGGAAGAAGATTGCAGGTTAGGAAGGCAGTGCTGAGTTCGAGGGATTTGACTGAGACAAGGTGGGGGGAGGGGAAATGAGGAAACTGGAGAAATCTGAGTTCATCCCTTGTGGTTGGAGGGTTCCTAGGCGGAAGATGAGGCGCTCTTCCTCCAACCATCGTGTTGCCATGGCCTGGCGATGGAGGAGTCCAAGGACCTGCATGTCCTTGGTGGAGTGGGAGGGGGAGTTGAAGTGTTGAGCCACGGGGTGGTTGGGTTGGTTGGTCTGGATGTCCCAGAGGTATTCTCTGAAATGTTTCGCAAGTAGGCGGCCTGTCTCCCCAATATAGAGGAGGCCACATCAGGTGCAGTGGATGCAGTAAATGATGTGTGTGGAGGTGCAAGTGAATTTGTGGCGGATATGGAAGGATCCCTTGGGGCCTTGGAAGGAAGTAAGGGGGGAGGTGTGGGCGCAAGTTTTGCATTTCTTACGGTTGCAGGGGAAGGTGCTGGGAGTGGAGGTTGGGTTGGTGGGGGGGTGTGGACCTGACGAGGGAGTCACGGAGGGAGTGGTCTTTTCGGAACGCTGATAGGGGAGGGGAGGGAAATATATCCCTGGTGGTGGGGTCCGTTTGGAGGTGGCGGAAATGACGACGGATGATATGATGTATATGGAGGTTGGTGGGGTGGTAGGTGAGGACCAGTGGGGTTCTGTCCTGGTGGCGATTGGAGGGGCGGGGCTCAAGGGCGGAGGAGCGGGAAGTGGAGGAGATACGGTGGAGGGCATCGTCGATCATGTCTGGGGGGAAATTGCGGTCTTTGAAGAAGGCCCCACTCCCGGCACCTTCCCCTGCAAGCGCAAGAAATGCTAAACTTGGGCTCACACGTCCCCCTTACTTCCCTCCAAGGCCCCAAGGGATCTTTCCATATCTGCCACAAATTCACTTGCACCTCCACACACATCATTTACTTCATCCGCTGCACCCGATGTGGCCTCCTCTATATTGGGGAGACAGGCCACCTACTTGCGGAACGTTTCAGAGAACACCTCTGGGACACCCGGACCAACCAACCCAACCACCCAGTGGCTCAACACTTCAACTCCCCCTCCCACTCCACCAAGGACATGTAGGCCCTTGGACTCCTCCATCGCCAGACCATAGCAACACGATGGTTGGAGGAAGAGCGCCTCATCTTCCGCCTAGGAACCCTCCAACCACAAGGGATAAACTCGGATTTCTCCAGTTTCCTCATTTCCCCTCCCCCCACCTTGTCTCAGTCAAATCCCTCGAACTCAGCACTGCCTTCCTAACCTGCACCCCCACCGCCCCCACCCCCACTCCGGCCCCCACCCCCACTCCGGCCTATCACCCTCACCTTGACCTCCTTCCACCTATCGCATTTCCAATGCCCCTCCTGCAAGTCCCTCCTCCCTACCTTTTATCTTAGCCTGCTGGACACACTTTCCTCATTCCTGAAGAAGGGCTCATGCCCGAAACGTTGATTCTCCTGCTCCTTGGATGCTGCCAGACCTGCTGCGCTTTTCTAGCAACACATTTTCAGCTCTGATCTCCAGCATCTGCAGTCCTCACTTTCCCTTTTTGTCTCATTCAGAGTCAGGCACCAAAGTCAAGGTCTGTCTGTGTGTAATTAAAGGATGACTTGTTGATGGGAGACCGGCCTCTGTGGAATTAATTCAATCTCATTTGAGGGTTGGCACCTCTAACCATGCAGCACTGCTCAAATATCTTGACTGGGATTTGAACCCAAAACCATCCGTGTCAGAGGAAAGAAGTGCTTCTAAGTCAGCCACGCCTATCACACTAATGTGTGGCACATGCTACATCAACAGGGTTTTGCTTGCCAATGAACCCTGACTGGTAACGATACAGCATTAACTTGTTTTTGTACCATCAGTGCAGAAAGGAATTTGAATCTGCCACTGTGACTCCATGCTGGAAAGTAGACAGACTGTTGCATCTCACATTGCTAATGCTATTCAGTGCCTCATCAAAAACACCCCCTTCCCCACATTCACAATGTGAGGTCTACACAACACATGCACAGACAGAGCTCACTTTAGACCACTGCCAGCTAATGAGGGTGCATTCAGCACCGGAATAGATGTGCTCAACAGGCTCTTGGTGCTTAATGGCTGGTCCCAAATTTTTAAAAAAGTATATATTTTTGTTTAAATAAGCAGAAAGATACAAACAAAAGAAAATGTTATTTTTATACTGATTCTGCTGCAATTTGATTGTGGACACAACACGGTTTGCAATTACCAATCTAATTTGGTCCTTTCTAGGTTATAGAGTGAGAGAGTCATACAGCACAGATTCTTATGATAACACTGTCACCCCAGCAGTGCTTAACATTGGCCTGTTTTTTATTTATTTTTATTTTTATGTTATTTATTTTCACGTTTAAAAAAGCACCAGTTTTCTAGATTCATTCTTAACGTTGATAAATTGAAAATAAAACTTGGTTTCTGCTAACTTGGAAAATGTTATCAGGGTTTAAACACTGACAGGCAAGTATATGAAGTCGGGTGATCTTCACTCAATTCTGTCAGCTTGTAATGTACTGGAGCAGCTGACTGTATCAAACCACAACCTGCAGCATTTCATATGGCATTAAGATGGATGCTAACGGCAACATTCGCTCTTTAAGTGAATTTGTCCAAGTGTAAAGTTCTAAGCTGATTCCATGGACATCAATAAGAATTTGTAGGCTCAAATTTAAAGGTTAGCCCTGAGTAACGTTTCAGGAATATCTAGGTATTGCATCCCCAATTCTCTTTCGCCATTAGCCCAGGGCCCCACAAATGATTTCTGTTAGAAGTGTAATTTCCAAAAAAAGAAATTTTAATTGTCCTTTTCTGGAGCCATATAGTCATATTATTGCCACTTACTAAATGTGACTGCTTTTCAATTCACTAGTCTTGGTTGCCATGGTGGCCAGGAAACCTCACTGCACTCTGCTAAATGTTAAAGTGTTGGGTTTGATGCTCATTTTTCACCTTGAGGGATCATGGGTTCAAATATAGTCTAAAGTGATTGTTGATGGTTAGAAAGTCTCCAGGCTGTGGCGGTGATATGAGAAATGAGTTGTCACACTCTAATCATGATCTCTCACCAGTATAGGGACAAGTTAACATTGACAGGATTCATTATGTAGATATGAGCATTTATGACAAAAACATAAAAGAAAGCAGATTTTTAAAATAAAGACCACATTACATCTGCTCGTTGTGGTCTAATTAATCCCTCGCCCTCTAACTTACCTCTTGGGTATTGAATTCCCATATCAACAATATGGAGAGATCAACTCATTTTTAAAAAATATGTTATGTCCCTGAAATGTTGAAACACAGTGCCAATATGAAAAGTTATATCCTTTTAAGTTCAACATTTATACATATCATGATTTAGGGATCTTTTAGAATTAGACATTGAACTAAAGTGTGCATTTTCCAAATTACCGCAGAAGAAAATACAGGTTTACAGTGCAGTGACAGGGCAAATGCGGCAGCATTTCCATTATCAACAACATTCTATAAATTGGAATGAGATAAATTATTGTTTAATTTGGTGGAATAAAACTAAACAATACCAGAAATATTCAGGAGCATCTGGCAGCATCTATGGATGGTAAAATTCTAGAATCCATCATTAAGGATGAGGTTTCTAAATTCTTAGAAGAGCAGGGTCGGATTAGAACAAGTCAACATGGATTTAGTAAGGGGAGGTCGTGCCTGACAAACCTGTTGGAATTCTTTGAAGAGGTGACAAGTAGGTTAGACCAGGGAAACCCAGTGGATGTGGTCTATTTAGTCTTCCAAAAGGCCTTTGATAAGGTGCCACACGTGAGACTGCTGAGCAAGGTGAGGGCCCATGGTGTTCGAGGTGAGCTACTGGTATGGATTGAGGATTGGCTGTCTGACAGAAGGCAGAGAGTTGGGGTAAAAGGTTCTTTTTCGGAATGGCAGCCGGTGACAAGCGGTGTCCCTGCAGGGTTTAGTGTTGGGGCTGCAGCTGTTCACGTTATATATTAATGATCTGGATGAAAGGACTGGGGGCATTCTAGCGAAGTTTGCCGATGATACGAAATTAGGTGAACAGGCAGGTAGTACTGAGGAAGTGGGGAGGCTGCAGAAGGATCTAGACAGTTTGGGAGAGTGGTCCAGGAAATGGCTGATGGAATTCAATGTGAGCAAATGCGAGGTCTTGCACTTTGGAAAAAAGAATACAAGCATGGACTACTTTCCAAACGGTGAGAAAATTCATAAAGCCAAAGTACAAAGGGATCTGGGAGTGCTAGTTGAGGATTCTCTAAAGGTAAACATGCAGGTTGAGTCCGTGATTAAGAAAGCGAATGCAATGTTGTCATTTATCTCAAGAGGGTTGGAATATAAAAGCACCACTGAGACTTTATAAAGCTCTGGTTAGGCCCCATTTGGAGTACTGTGTCCAGTTTTGGTCCCCACATCTCAGAAAAGACATACTGGCACTGGAGCGTGTCCAGCAGAGATTCACACGGATGATCCCTGGAATGGTAGGTCTAACATACGAGGAACGGCTGAGGATCCTGGGATTGTATTCATTGGAGTTTAGAAGATTAAGGGGAGATCTAATAGAAACTTACAAGATAATACATGGCTTGGAAAGGGTGGACGCTAGGAAATTGTTTCCATTTGGCGAGGAGACTAGGACCCGTGGACATAGCCTTAGAATTAGAGGGGGTAAATTCAGACCAGAAAGGCGGAGACATTTCTTCAGCCAGAGAGTGGTGGGCCTGTGGAATTCATTGCCGCAGAGTGCAGTGGAGGCCGGGACGCTAAATGTCTTCAAGGCAGAGATTGATAAATTCTTGATGTCACAAGGAATTACGGGCTATGAGGAGAATGCAGGTAAGTGGAATTGAAATGCCCATCAGCCATGATTGAATGGCGGAGTGGACTTGATGGGCCGAATGGCCTTACTTCCGCTCCTATGTCTTATGGTCTTATGGAGAGAGAGAGAGTTAATATCTCACACTGATGGCCTTTTTATCAGAACTCCTCCCTATTAAAGACCACATCAGAAATATTAATTCAATTTTTCTCTCCATAGATACTGTACAACCTGTTATTTCCACCATTTTTCATTTTCATTTCAGATTTCTAGCCTCCACAGATTGTGTGTTTGAATTAAATTATGCCATATGTTGAAAACAAAGATCTGTTGTTTCGGCCAACAATCTCACTTTTCCTTCCATCAAAACAGAATTCTGCATGAGGAGGCTAAAAGGATCACAACTTAATTTCTCATCTGACCTTTGGCTTTTCAATAATGTAGCATTTGACCAGTAGTAAACCAAAGTGTTATCCTGTAATTGCGGTCTCAACTCCTGGGATAGGACTTCAACCCACACTCTTCTTGTCGACTCAGCATTATCAATTTGGCACACAGTGAATTCAGCACAGACAAGGAATTAAAGTCATATGCCTCCTAATTATTGTGCTTTAGTTCATCTCTGGCCAAACTAATAAGGAAGTTTTACTTTAATTTTCAATTCTATTTATCTATTCTTACTATAAACAGACATACAAGTATAATAGAATAGTCTCTGGCCTGGATTTGTTTCATTACAAATCTAAATATTCTAATTCATCATCAAGTTAGTTGTGCCATTTAGTCAAGGTGCAACTGGTTAAAGCAGGTGAGTAGGAAGTGATTTGAGCAAGAGGTGGGAAGTAGGGAGCTTAGAAATTACCTTAGATCTTCAACTACTTTTCAATGTCATCATTATTTTCCAAACACTTTTGTTGTGCTCCAATTTCAATGGGTTCAGGATAAAAATGCCACAGAGTTTTAGTACATTCTAAATGAGATACAGCACAAATGGCAACAAGGTGGCTCAGTGGTTAGCACTGCTACCTCACAGCACCAGGGTCCCAGGTTCGATTCCAGCCTCAGGTGACTGTGTGGAGTTTGTACATTCTCCCCGTGTCTGCGTGGGTTTCCTCCAGGTGCTCCAGTTTCCTCCCACAGTCCAAAGATGTGCAGGTCAGGTGAACTGGCCATGTTAAATTGCCCATAGCATGAGGTGCATTAGTCAGAGGGAAATGGGTCTGGGTGGGTTACTCTTCTGAGGGTCGGTGTGGAGTTGTCAGGCCGAAGGGCCTATTTCCACACTGTAGGGAATCTAATCTAATCATATCTTGCTCTAGAACATAAGTGCTCCCCCTTTCTTTCTCTGAGCACCGTCTTTAATGATTCGACCCCAGCCCCACACCCTCATCATTAGTATTATTACCATCAGTTCCCAGATGAATTACCAAATCCCTAAAGTGTGGAAGCAGACCATTTGGCCTATTGAGTCCATGTCAACCCTCTTATCAGCATCCCACCCAGATCCAACCTCGTCTACCCTATCCCTGTAATCCTGCATTTCCCATGGCCAATCCACCTAGCCTGCACATCCCTGGTATGATGAGCAATTTAGCTTGTCCAATCCACCCAACCTGCACAGTTTTGAACTGTGGGAGGAAAGCGGAGCACCTGGAGGATACCCATGCAGATGTGGAGAGTATGAGCAATTCCCCCAGGGTGGAATCGAACCCAGGTCCGTGGCGCCGTGAGGCAGCAGTACTAACCGCTGAGCCACTGTGCCATACTGCTTTCAGCTCTGATGAAGGATTTGAAATGATCTCTCTTTTTTTCTCCACAGGTACTGGGAGACCTGCTGGGTCTTTATCCAGCACACTACTTTTTATTTCAAATCCCCAGTTTCCTCAGTTTCTTGTAGTGAAATGTCCTTGTGTTTGATCACAGGATGGTGTAATCCACCAATTTCCAAACAAATTTGAACGGTCACTCAGCTTTTGTACTTCCTTTGAACTGAATCCAGACAGTTTAATATTAAGTGGTGATACTGTAATCTGTACTATAAACAGGTAGGAGAGAACGGATACTAGAAATCGAGGCTTGAACTACTGCTGAGGCGCTATTGACAATAATCTACTTTATGACATTTGCATTTACCTGACTAAAGAAAGGTCAAATAGAAATGTTCTTCAGCAGATTGAAGCTGGAATTTTAAAAACCTTTCATTATCTGATTCACAAAATATCATTGTCACAGTTCCTTCAGTCCAACTTTAGCAGGTGCAGATTTGGGGAATTTCAAAACAAAATGCGCAAAGCTCAGCTTTTCTTAAACATGCTGTTTTTTTTTGGATAACATTAACAACCAAATGAATCCTGTTGACTTTTGACTAGCCTTAGTTCCCCTATGGGAATGCTGTGATCCTCTATATAAGACATGACTTAAGCATTCATTACAATTATACAGTGCTGCCCTCAATCTAATATTACTTTTATGGTACAAAGGCACAAAACAAGTATTCATGATCTGAAACGTTGGCAGCAAAATTCTTCCACTTTTCATTGATTGGTAAATTCATTCAAATTTGCGGCGGCAGGAATAAAGAACATCATTTACATGTGGTCAATGAAGAGGCTTGTTGATATGAATTGTGAAATTACTAAGTGACAACTGGGGAGTGGGACATCAATTTCACAAAGTCAACAGGTAGACATGGAGGAGGAGAGTTGTTTAGTTTATCATAGCTTATTCATTCTGAAAAAAATGTGTGAATCACATTTTAGATATTTTCTGATCGACCTGTCCAGTGTTATTACACACTTCTGGAGTAGATGGGACTTGAACCCAGATCTCCCAGTAAGTGTTAGGGACCTTTGAAAGAACCCAACATTCCTCTGATCATGGCATTCAGCTGTTTGGAATGAACCTGACAAATGAATGAATAATTATTCTGAATGCAATATTCTGTACAAATATCTTTCCAAAATTTTATATATTAGGGTAGATTCCTTATTTGGATATTCCAAGCAAATTTACTTGTTTGCAGGAATACTGATTGACTCGCCGCAGATCCATAGCCCGACCATTTTAATTAAGAGATGAAAAATTAAGGGTTCTAAGTATCTAATTTCCTGACGTATTCCTCCTGGAAGTGGCCAATCAAAGATTCAGCCTTGTAACAAGGCATAGCAAACATGCTTTGCTTTCAAGTAATTTCACCAGTTTAAGCTTGCAAACAAAAATGACCGAGTTTTGCTCAAAATATCGACACGGTAATAGTTGCGTCAATATGAACATACACAATTGATGGGCATAGGACAAATATCAAGATCGAGTGAGCTTGTCCCACATTCTCAATGGGCTTAGCACCATGTCTGAACATTTCTCGCTTCCCTCTGGATGGTTGAAACAAAGAGCCTTGGATATTATCAGACTGCAACTCCTCACATAGTTAATAAAACTGAAATATGTTGGTTGAAATAAACATGCAAACAACAGACAACTGCAAGTGTATTACAAGGCACTTACACAGTTGAGGGGTTTAGAGAACATTATAAACCTTGAGGCCACAGCTCAACTGATTTATAACTCCACCTGAAGCCTGTAAATTTGTATAAACTGCCTCGGTTGTTGTTTGGCTTCATTTAAATATACAGAAAAATGCTGCTCGCTGAATCACACCCATTCTTTTAATCACTGACATGTGCAAATGGGAACTCTGCTCTCATGGACTTTGACATAAACTGATAAAAGTCATTGATCACAGAACTAATGTGTGGTACTACAAGGCTACATTTTCAGCTATTCATTGCATGGTACAAAGGCTGAGAGTTTTCTGATGTTGTTTGAAAAGTTTGGGGGCACCCCCACTGCCAAGAAAACCATACCTAGTGTGAGCCAATTGGCATTGACTCTTGATGTCGCGCAGGCCTCATCACCAACATTCGAGGTTGCTGGAAGGTGCCAGCTGAGGCCTAAGGACTACCAGTTCATGTCTACTCCCTCAGGGATCTGACTGGAAGAACCTAAGTCATTTTTATACTCTTCTCGAGGGGCTGGGGCAGATGCAGTGAGAGTGAGGCTTTCAGAACCACCCCATTGTCCCTCAACCCTGCATACGATTGACCTCATATTGGAGCAATTGGAATTGCCCACCTTCTAGCTCCCCAATCTGACAGGCACGCCGCCATCATTGCCCAGTCAGGAAACCTGGAACCTGTCAATTGGGAAGCTGGTGAATTAAGTGGCCAACAATTGACCACGAGTTGGTGGTGGGTCATGAAGATCAACCACAAACCTGGCAAGGTGGCAAGACGTGGTGAGTATCTCAGCTGGGCCAACTCATCCAATTATTTCCCCTTTTTTGCCACCTATTTCACTACTTCCAGGGATGGGAAAACCATCATTCCTAATGAAGGGCTCTGGCCTGAAACGTCGATTTTCCCACTCCTCGGATGCTGCCTGATCTGCTGTGTTTTTCCAGCAACACACTCTCAACTCTGATCTCCAGGATCTGCAGATCTCAATGTCTCCCCAATGGGAAAACCATGCCTATTGATGTACACTTTCTTGACAGACTTTTGCTTGGTTCCATTTTACTTCTATAGGTCTGTCAGGTTTTCTGTGAGCTTCTTCAGTTTACATTGCATGTCACACCACATTGACTTTAATAGGTCAGCCTGTTTAAACACACACTACCGCTGACGATCGAAGACATTGTCCTAAAGAGAGTAGAGTGTGCGATATGGACTATCCGAGAAGTAGTAGGCCATTCAGCATATCGATTCCCACTCCACCATTTAATAATCGCGGCCGATTGAACATTTCAATACCTTTGAACTGCACCATCCCGACAACCATTTGTCCAACTGCTAATCAAAGATTGATCAATGTCTATTTTAAATATATGCAAACGATTGAGCTCCTACAGCCCTGTAATCTCTTCTTTCTGTATGTTAGCCCATCATTAATCCACACTAGTGCATTACTTTCTATCCCATGTGCTTGAATTTTGCTAACCAACTTCCTGTGGGGGATCTTATCAAAAACTTTCTGAAAATCCAAAATGTAATATATCTATTAAGTCCCCTTTATCAAATTTGCTAGTAACATCCTTAAAAAACCTCCTTGTTTGTCAAACACAATTTTTCATTTGCAAACTCATGCTGACTATAACCAAACAGTTTGTTTTTATTTCAGGGTCCATTTATCCTGTACTTTAGAACAGTTGCTAACATTTTCCCTACACTGACAAAGTTGACAAGTTTGTAGTTCACTGCTTTTCCCTTGCTCCTTTATTAAATAGTTGGATGAGATTTGCAAGCTTCCAGACTTCAGGAATCAATCCAGAATCTATGGAATTTTGGAAGATAAGTATCAATGTATCAACTATCTCTGTAGAGAGCTTCTTCAACACTGTGGGATGTAGAATATGAGGTCACAGGGACTTATCATCCTTTTTCTCTTACTAATACTAATTTCCTTCTCACTGTCCCATTCTCTCATTTTTGTATCTTGCTCAGATGAAAACAGACAGTTTAGCTTTTCTGCCAATTCTCTAATCCTCATTAGAAATTCTCCTGATTTGTTTTTAATGAACTCACATTCATCAAAGCCAAACATTTCCCTTTTACTTACTTGTAGAAGCATTTACAGTCCATCTTTGGGTTTCTTTGCTAAATTTCATTCATATTATTTTCTTATTTTCCTTATCTGTTTCATGATCCTCCTTTGCTGTATTCCAAAAAATTCCCAACCCTCATGTTCATTACCATTTCTACTAACTTTTTAAACTCTTCTTTTAATTTTACCTAATCCTTAACCTCCTTTTCATGCCACAATTGACTGATTTTTTTTTGTGTTTTTGCCTTTTTAAAAATTCCTTGAAGCAATGTATAATTGCTGTAAACCAAGTCCTTTAAAGGTTGCCCATTTCCTTTGTCAGGCAGGTATTTGCCCAAACAGTTCGGCCAACTGCGCTTCATATGTACATAATTGCCCTTATTCAAATTTAACACATTTGCTTTAGATTGAACTATTTCATTTTCAAACATAATGTAAAATTGTATCATATTGCAATTTCTTATCCCTAAAGTTTCTTTTACAAAGTTATTAATTAGCTCTTTGTCATTACATAGTACTAATCCAAAACAGCATGCCCTCTATTTGACTCTTTAATATACTACTCTAGAAAACCATGCTACCCAGGACTGTTATGGTTGCTCATGCTTCATGCCTTTTGATTCTCTTGTTCTTATGCTCATTGGTGCATGCTATTGGGAGTAATCCTACTATCAGGTCTTATTTTCTTAATTTACATCCTAACTTCTAAATTCTGTTTTGAGAACCTCATCTCTCTTCCTACTTACATCATTGGCACCAATGTGGAAGGTAACTTCTGGCTGAACATTGTCCTGCAGACATGCCATACCATTCTTGGCCCTCACACCTGGGAGGCAATATACCATCTGGGAGTCATTTTTCACACCATGGAAATACTTGTCTGATCCCCTGACTATGGAATTCTCTATCACTGTTGTCCTTCCATTCTCTTTCTCTCCCCCTCTACAGTTGAGACACCTCTGGTGCCATGGATTTACCTTGCATAAAAGAACGGGTGAACTGAAAGGTTTTTGAAACCTTTTTGCAGAGTTTTGCAGTTATTTCAATCCTCCTTCCAAGTAATTAAAAAGCAAGTACTGTACGTCTTTCTGTTTCCCTGTGACACGTGAAATTGAATGATTATGTCACGTCTTCCACAATCATGTTCGGAGCAAGGATATTTTAAATAATGGACTCATTGGATGGGAATATTTCCGCAGGATTGATGCCTTATTGTCCTGTGGAAGGTGACAGTGAGCCATATCTTGAGCTGCTGTAGTCTGTGTGTCGGTGCTATCATCGCAAAGTCACAGGAATTTGACCCAACACTGAAGAAGCAAAGGCAGCACATTTCCATGTCAGAATTTGCTGTGACCTATCGGAGCACTGGAAGATGGTGGTACTCCCATACATCTGCCACCCCTGTCCTATGAGGAGGCAGTGGAGCTCAAAAAGCTTGGAAGCCATTTTCAAAGAAAATCCAAAATGGCAGCAGTCATGAGTATTTAGCCCCTTCAGGCTGCTCTGCTACTCAGTAAACTCATGGCTTTCATCTCCCACGACTACATTTTCATGCACTATCCACGTATGCTTGAACAACCTCAGTATCCTAAAGCTATCAATCTCTGCCTTGAAGATATTCAATGATTCAAGCATCCACCATTCCCTGGGATAAAAAATTACAAAGGTTCACAATGAATTCATTTGGAAATTTGTCTCCTGATCTCAATTCTAGATGTCTAACCCTTCTTCTGAGAGTGTGGCCCCAAGTTCTGGGCTTATCAGCATGGGAAATGTCTTCCCAGACTCTACTGTAAGAATCCCCTTCACTATTTCATATGTTTCAATGAGATTACATATTACTGTTTTATATTCTAAAGAATGTAGGTCTATTTTGCTCAATCACTCCTCAGAACAATGGTTTCAATGCAGAATGAAACACTGGCAAGTTGCTGCCATGCATTTTGTGGATGGTACAGACTGAAATTAAGGTGTACCTGCCGAGCAGGATGTAAGTATTTAAGGTATGTCGCATACAAGCATTAGAAGCAGTAAGCCACTTGACTTTCAAGACTGCTGCAGCATTTGATAAGACTGTGGCTGAACTGATTGTTGTCTCTATTTTCTTGTCAAGGATAGAGAGAATGGGTGTTACCAAACTTAATTTTACCCTGACCAAAATGGATCTAACTATAAAAAATGTTGTACCAGAATCTGAAGCCATTTTATACAGTACTTGCACTGCTGTCTTGTGTTTTCAGTCAGACTAGCTAACCTTTTGGGATCACATGGGGTACTCCCTTAGGGGAAGTGATTGCCTTGTATTTGAATAAAGTATCTTTGAACCTTATTTTAACTAAAGCATGAATGCATCAATATTAATGCCATGTGATTATATCATCATGTTTATTCCTTATATAGCACAATGTGATTGTAACCCAAAATTATGCTAACCATAGTGCCAGAACAATGATGTCCATTGAGCAAATAAAGGCATTGAGTTTTGCTGTATGTCTGTGTGAATGAGTACTCATGTCAAACTAAATGCTACAAAGTACGTGATGGAATGACTTCAATACAAGGCAGATAATGCTGTTTGTTCGTATTTCCAGGATGTAAATTGCCTCCTTCATTATTATTGATTCTGTCAATTCAACCTCCCTCCTCAATGATGGTATCAGCAGTGCCTTCCCCCAAGGTGCCTCCCAACATCTATCTTCAGGCTTCAAGCTTCCTTGTGTAGTGTGATGAGGACAACTGACTGCATCAACGGGATTTGCTTTCACAATTGATAGTAGCTCTCTCAACACTGATCATTGATAACTTACAGACCTGTCTCTTCTAAAAGCACAACACTATGCTGCAGGTCTGAAATAAAAGCAGAAAATGCTGCAAAACGTCAACAGGTCTGTTAGAAATCTGTGGAGAGAAGAACAGAGTTAATGCTTTGAGACTAATATGAATCCTCTTCAGAACAAGGATTATCTGAAGAAAAGGAGAAGAGTAATATTTGACACAACTTTCTCTTTCCAGGTTCTGCCAGACTTGCTGAGACTTCTCTTTATTTTAGCCTGGATCCGTAGCAGCAGTCTTATCTTGGAATCAAAAGGTTGTTGGCTCAGAATCAACTCTGGACACTTGAGCACAAATATTAAGCAATCATTGCCGTGCACTACAGAGGGAGTGCTACAAGGTCTTTTGCACAAAACATGAAACCAATGTCTCATCTGACCAGGCTTCTGGCAAACAATCAATCACACTATTAGGTTGGCAGCACATTTAAAGCTATCCTTCTGGCTTTCTCTATAGCAACATGTCATGACATAATGGAATTGAGAATGTTTTCAAATTCAAAGCAAACTGAAATCAAAGTGGCATTGTATATAGACAACAGCTCCCCACTGCTACAGGGTGGCTCAAAGAGTGCTTTGTTTGATAGCTCTGCCTACGCATTTAAGTCCCTTTGTGGCTGATCTCAACCTTTGTGATTTGGCACCTCTCACAAAGGGACTGCGTGACTGTGTGGTCCAGGGCAGCTAAATGGAGCACTGAAAAAGCTGCATTGCAGGCACAGCAGAACCACGTGCAGCTTGCAAAGTGCCAGATGGCTGCCCCAGCTATAAGCTAGGAATGGAGAGTGAAAAAGAAACATGTCAATGTTGAAATGCAGAAACAACAATAGAAAATGCTGGATGAACAAAGCAAGTCTGCCAGCATCTGGAAAGGGAAATGTCATGTTGATATTTTGGGTGCCTCGTCCGAATTTATAGCTTAGCTCACTTATTGTTAATAGGATGTAAAATGATAAGTCAAGAAGCCCAAATACAGACTCATAGGCACAGCAATTATAGGATTAATATACCTTTAAAAATGTTGGAATGAGATTAAATATGCTGGAAGATAAAAACAAATAAAATTGAAGTGAGGTAATGTCTGAGAAGAATGAAGGAACTGATAAGGTAGTGAAAGGAGCATTCTCCCTGTGTCTGCATGGGTTTCCTTTGGATCTCTGGTTTCCTCCCACAGTCCAAAGGTGTGCAGGTCAGGTGAATTGGCTATGCTAAACAGCCCATAGTGTTAGGTACATTACTCAGAGGGAAATGGATCTGGGTGGGTTACTCTTTGAAGGGTCGGTGTGGACTAGTTGGGCTGAAGGGTCTGTTTCCACATTGTAGGGAATCTAATCTAATCAAAGCTACAGTCTAAATCAAGATTGTTTAAGTTAAAACTATTTGAAACTAAGTTTTTTTAGCACTAGATTCCCATGTTGTGTTATTAAAGTTGCTTAATTCGATTTTTTGCACAGTTCACCTTTTCGAAGGTAGGAAATAACTTCAAAATTATCGGAAGTAAGCAGGACATAAAATGCAAAAACAAATAATGGACGAACACGAAGGAGAAGTGAGAAGTAGATGGGAGAGTGGGAGAGATCATTACAATCAGCATCGTTCACATTCGTGTTCCAACCATAGAGTGGTAAAGACAATGAGAACTTGCGGTTTCTGAAGTAAACACCGAGTTCGCAGTGAATACTAGTAGTGAGGGCGGCACGGTGGCTCAGTGGTTAGCACTGCTGCTTCTCAGCACCAGGGACCCAGGTTCGATTCCTGCCTTGGGTGACTGTCTGTGTGGAGTTTGCACGTTCTCCCTGTGTCTGCGTGGGTTTCCTCTGGGTGCTCCGGTTTCCTCCCAAAATCCAAAGATGTGCAGCTCAGGTGAATTGGCCATGCTAAATTGCCCATAGTGTTAAGTGCATTAGTTAAGGGTAAATATAGTGTTGGGGAATGGGTCTAGGTGGGTTACTCTTCGGAGGGTCGGTGTGCACTTGTTGGCCCGAAGGGCCTGATTCCATACTGTAGGAAAAAAGCCAAAAATTAAATAGTGACTGGGAGCAAGAAGGGGTAGGGATGGGGGGTAAGGTTCATAGCCATAACACAGCAGCAGCACTCGATATCAGAAGGCTGTCGACAACCAATGTAACACGAGAAACAGCAGCACAAAATCGTAGTAATGCATTTTGGGAATTATCTTTCACAGGAGAGAGGAAACCCAGTCCACCCTCTCAATTAGATGCAACTGATCCTTGACACTAGTTCCTGATGAACGGGAGAGCAACCTGCTCCTAATCAATACTTGTTCCTTAACCATAAAATCAGACCATTCTGCCATCACCGCATGACTGCGGGATCTTGGCATGTACAAAGCAGGCATTGGGTTTCCTGCATTAGGACACTTCAGAAAGAAATCATTGGCTGGAAGGGTCTGGAGGGTTCGCGATTTCATTCTAGTGATTTCATGAAAGGATGCGGGCGAAAACAAGTCTTTCTTTTCGAATTGACTGTAAGAATCGCCCTTGGAGATATGCTGAAGGATATTGACAAAGCCGTCACCCAGCCTGCATCTCACCTTGTCAGATGAGAAAACCTTAAGTTCTGTTGAAAGGAGTGCACGGATGTCCATGTTTCACATGAGCGGACTGCCGCAGGTCACGGACCGTTGTTGTGCCTTTGATACAGTGACCAGAAGGACAGCCCAAAACTAGGGAGACGCAAGACAACAGGAAGATATAGTGGAAATTCTGTGTGCGAGTCTTTCTTCAACCCAATGATCAATTATTGTGACCTACTCATGTTACTTCACACAAGCAGAGCTTATTCCATGTCTGTGAGATGACAACTCAACTGGAACCATCTTGCCCTAAGCCACCAGCGGTTGAAAAAGGGAAAAGAAAATCAAGCAGCTATGCATCTCTTCTCAGCACCAGCAAGCACAGGCTGTAACCATAGCAACTCTCGCCTATTAAGTGCCGTGGAGATTCCTATGGCATCAGGACCACGAGCAAGATAAAACATGTTGGCTCTGCACAGCTGACACAAAATAATTTGAGACAAGCCTCCAGGGGAAGGCTCACAGCGATGCTTTTTGTGTGCGAGAGCTGTACCCTGCTTTCTGGCAGCCTTTAAGGTCAAATGTGAAAGCTTAAATTTGCACGTCACTCCATGTAGTCCTGCGCTGCTGGAAGATGGGAGCAGTGTACTAGCTGTAATCATCTTCCTGACAGCAGGTTTAAAAAATATAAGTTAGAAATACGGGTATGTTACACCTTAGGAAATGACAGGAACCAGGCAAGACTCAGAAATTAGATTTTCTTTTAACCTTTCACAGAAATTACCATTATTTACCAAACTATAGCCAACATTCAAAGCTACCATTTAAGAAAATAACCATTGCTTTCCTTGATCTATATTAATGGGTATTCAGGGTGCCATCTCCTGATGCAGGCCAAGCTAAATGTAACTCCAGACACAGCGCACTTTTAACTGCTTTGACTCTGAAGTAGAAAGCTGTTCTGTTGTAGTGAATGCTACTGAAATGTTAAAATACCACAAAACCTGAAAGTATTGTGAATTGCAAAGTGATTAGAAGGAGACAACAGTGTTTTGGAAATGTCACTGGACTAGTAATTCAGAGGTCTCAACTAACGTTCAGTAGATGTGAGTTCAAAATGTTAGCCTCGGTAAAGGAGCCCATGTTATCTCTGGACTGTTGTAAAACTGTCTTGCAGGGAAGAAAATCTGCTGTCCTGATGCAGTCTAGACTACATTTGACTCCAGACACAGTGCACTCAATTTTTAAGTGCTTTAACTCTTAACTATCAAGTGGCTCAGTTGTAGCAAGTGGTACTGAAATGTCAAATCAGAATAAATCTGGGGGTGGAATTCATCAACCATTGAGCTAGGCAATGGAAAGTACCCAGCCTGGATGGCCACACACTGACCTCCTTACTAACATCAGAGCATGGTGAAAGCTGTCTGTTTAACTACTCAAGGAAGAGACTGACAACCATTCTCTGAATGACACCATCAAGTCACGTCCGAGATCCTGTCATCACCATCCCTAGGACTCATCGCCTTGTCCTGTCTTACCAGCAGGAAACTTGTCAAAGGTTGTGATACGATGGCATTCTTAGTGAGAGAGTAGCACTGGGAGTCTTCAATATTGACTCTGGACCCTGTAAGGCTTTATGGCAAAATATTAGATGTAGGCAAGGAAACCTCCTGTTGACGAATCAATGAGGACCACAGGCAGCACGTACATGAGAACATCACCACTTGCAAGTTCTTCTCTAAGACATACAAACACTCTGACTTTGAATGACATCAGCATTGGTTCACTGTTGCTGGGTTAAAATCCTGAAACTCTCTTTCCAAAGGTTTTTTAAAAATCTATTCATTAGTGGGATGTGGGAATCACTGGCTCGGCCAGCATTTACTGCCTGTCCCTAGTTGCCCTTGAGAAGGTGGTGGTGAGCTGCCTTCCTGAACTGCTGCAGTCCACCTGCTGTGGGTTGACCCACAATGCCATTAGGGAAGGAATTCCAGGATTTTGACCAGCATCAGCGAAGGAATGATGATATATTTCCAAGTCAGGATGGTGAGTGGTTTGGAGGGGAAATTGAAGGTGGTGGTGTTCCCATGTTTCTGCTGCATTTGTCCTTCTAGATGGAAGTAATCGTGGGTTTGGAAGGTGCTGTCTGAGGATCTTTGGTGAATTTATGCAGCGCAAGTTATGGATAGTACACACTGCTACTACTGAACCTCCGTGGTGGAGGGAGTGGATGCTTGTGGATTTATTGCCAATCAAATGGGCTGCTTTGTCCTGGATGGTGTCAAGCTTCTTGAGTGTTGTTGGGCCTGCATTCACCCAGGCAAGTGGGGAATATTCCATCACACTCCTGACTTGTGCTTTGCACATGATGTGCAGGCTTTGTGGAGTCAGGAGGTGAAATACTCGCCACAGGATTCCTAGCTTCTGACCTGCTCTTGTAGCCACTGTGTTTATGTGGTGAGTCTAGTTGAGTTTCTGGTCAATGATAACTCCCAGGATGTTGACAGTGGGGGATTCAGTGACGGCAACACCACTCAATATCAAGGGGTAGTGGTTAGATTTACTCTTTTTCATGATGGTTATAGCCTGGCATTTGTGTGGCATGAACGTGACTTGCCACTTGTCAGCCCAAGCCTGGATATTGTCCAGATCTTGCTGCATTTGAACATGGACTGCTTCACTATCTGATGAGTCGTGAATGGTGCTAAACATAGTGCAATCATTGGTGAACATCCCCACTTCTGACCTTACGATTGAGGAAAGGTCATTGATGAAGCAGCTGAAGATGGTTGGGCCTAGGACACTACCCTGAGAAATTCCTGCAGAGATGTCCTGGAACTAAAATGACTGACCTCCAACAATCACATCCATTTTCTTATGTATCAGGTATGACTCTAGTCACCAGAGAGTTTGACCCCAGATTCCCGCTGATTCCAGTTTGTTAGGGGTTCCTTGATGCGACACTTGGTCGACTGCAGCCTTGATGTCTCGTGCAGGCATTCTCATCTCATCTCTGGAATTCAGCTTTTTTGTCCATGTTTGAACCAAGGCTGTAATGAGGTCTGGAGTTGGCTGGTGCTGGTGGAACCTAAACTGAGCTTCACTGAGCAGGTTATTGCTAAGCAGGTGCTGCTTGATAGCACTATTGATGACACCTTCCATCACTTTTCTGATGCTCGCGAGTAGACTGATGGGGCGGTAATTGGCCAGGTTGGACTTGCTTTTTGTGTACAAGACATACTTGGGCAAATTTCCACACTGTCAGGTAGATATTAGTGTTCTAACTGTACTTGGCTAAAGGGACGGTAAGTTCTGGAGCACAATTGCCAGAATGTTGTCAGGGTCCATAGCCTTTACTGTATCCAGTGTCTCCAACCATTTCTTGATTTCACATGGCATGACTCAAATTGAGACTGGTATCTGTGATGCTGGGGACCACTGGAGGAGGCCAAGATGCATCACCCACTAGCACTTCTGGCTGAAGATTGCTGCAAAAGCTTCAGCCTTATCTTTCACATTGATGTGCTGGGCTCTTCCATCATTGAGCATGGGGATATTTGTAGAGCCACCTCACGCAGTGAGTTGTTTCATTGTTACTACCATTCATAACTGGATGCTGGCAGGACTGCAGGGCTTACATCTGATCCTTTAGATTGCTCGGATCAATTGTTGCTTTTGCCATTGGTATGCAAGTAGTCCTGTTTGGTAGCTTCACCAGGTTGACACCTCAACTTCAGCTACACCTGGTGCTGCTTCTGGCACGCCTTCCTGTACTCTCCATTAAAGCAGGGTTGAAAAGTGTGGTGCTGGAAAAGCTGGAATGCCTGAAATGCCGACTTTCCTGCTCCTCGGATGCTGGCTGACCTGCAATGCTTTTCCAGCGTCACGCTTTTTAAATCTCCAGCATCTACGGTTCTCACTTTCTCCAAGTGGCTACAAGTTCAGAACAATGCTTGTTATGCCTTTCTTACTGCCCTTTTTGGATGCTTTCTTGTCAGCAAAGCCATATTGAACAATGCAACTCGGTTAGTTGGGTACAAGGCTAATTGTTTGTTGACTAGCATTTCCTAAGTTAATTTCCACTGGTTTGCACACCAGTGCAATACTTGTTGAATTGATACTGCTGAATCAAATAGGACAATGTATATTGAAATATAACAGTTAAACGCAGCAAATTGATCAAAGTCAGAAAGGTAACAACAGCAGGACAAGAATATATCTTTATGTGTGCAAACCAGTGGAAATTAACTTAGGAAATGCTAGTCAACAAACAATTAGCCTTGTACCCAACTAACCGAGTTGCATTGTTCAATATGGCTTTGCTGTCAAGAAAGCTTCCAAAAAGGGCAGTAAGAAAGGCAATAGCAAAGGGCAGCAGGAAAGAAGATCTAGGAAAGTAAGTTACTCCATCTACATCTACAAAATGATGAAGAATCGCCCTGTCACTGGTATCTCCTCCAAGGTGCTGAGCATCAATCTAATGATCCCCATGACCTTGGAGGAGGGAGGGGGGTGGGCAAGTTGGGGAGGGGTGGGGTTTGGTTGAACTCACCCAAAAACATAACAAGTGGAAAGGATCACAGAATTTTAAACACAAATGGCATTTAGCACAGCTCCTGCTACTGAAATATTTTGCAAGCTTTAAAATGTCACACTGTTAACCGGTTCCCCATGAAATGAGCCACATCCCAGGATAGTCATCAATGTATCCCCCAGTTAACAGCACTCATTTTGCAAGCCTCTAAAAAGACCGTAGACATCAACTTGGGACTTATGAGCACAAGGACAATAATGAATATATATATATCAAAAAATGTTGAATATAATTACTCAAATTTACTATTCCCAAATATAACCAGAAAATAATTTTTTAAAAAGTCATTTTTCAAGAGTTTAAAATCAGGTTTCCTTTGATGGTGGACTGACCTAGTATTAATCCAACTGGGCCAGCTTGCCATTCTTAAATGCACAAAGGTGCTTTTTTTAAAGTCTTCTTATTTCAAAAATGTTTTAAACACTGCCTGATTGCTTAATTTGCGGCAAATTTTATGTCCTGGTATACAATCTGGGGGGAGTGGGGGTTGGAGGAGGGATGATTCCTCTTGTAGCTAGGACTAAAGACGGAAAGTGCTGGAGACATTCAGCAGGTCTGTGGAGAGAGAAACAAGAGTTAACATTCTGTGTCCAATGAACTCATAAAACTGGCAGTCAGTCCTTAAAAGTCAGGGATCACCCATTAAGACAGAGGTAAGTTGAGACTGTTTCTCTCAGAGGGTCATAAATCTTTGAAACACTCTTCTTTAAAAGACAGTGGAAGTAGAGTCTTGGAATATTAAAAAGCAGATTACTGGGGTCAGGCAGGAATATGGAACTGAGGTTACAATCATATTTACCATGATCTTAATGAATACAGGAGCAGGTTTCAGGGACCCAGCTGCTGTCTTAATCCTAATTTGTATCTTCATACAACACAGCATCAAAGTGAAAAATGATGCACATCACCACTTTGTTCATCTGGAAAACCATGCGTCATTTTATTTGCATTGATAACTATATTTAGCAAAAATATGAATATGGTGGGTCCTTGTCATCAGATTGCAATAAAAACAAATATCATTTGCTAGGGGATTAAAACATTAGCTTCTCCCGATTTTTCCTCACATTATGTTCTTCTATAGGTTTTCATGTTAAAACAACAATTTGAATTTTTTCCAATTTAGAATTATGGGGTCAACTTAACTTTGCCTGTTTATATCATACTTTATTTGAAAGGCACCAACAGGAAAAGAAAATTCCTCAGACTTTTGCCCAAGTGACTTCCTTGCCATTCGATATTTGGAGTTTAAATATGCAAACAAACAAATTTTGAATAGGTAACTGAGATGTCATACACGTAAATTAAGATCCATCACTCACTATTATCAGACATTGCATTTTATTCTCCCAACTGAATAGTGTATGTACAAGTTAATTTACATTTCTTCACAAAGAGAATCCCAGTCTGCAGGACTTGGCCTGTTTCCCACACAAACTGATACAGTCATACGGTGTGCTCACTCTTGAAATTATACTTATGTATCAGATTTTTTTTTAAACAGACAGGATTTCTGGAATGCATCTTTAGACATTCCAAATGCTGGATTAAAGTCCTACACATCCACAGAAGGGAACTGCCCTTTACCTTTTTATTTAGCTGCTTTGTGTCATCCCTGTTTCGTCCTGGAGAATGAATTATTCTTAACATCACTTGAAAAGATCAGTAGATACACTCGGTCTCTGTTTTTCATTTTATTCAGTGCTGATTTCACATGGGTGCATTAATAGATTCAGGAATCCAATTTGCTGATCAACGTATAATCGCAGCTCTAATCACAGCTAGTCAAAAGAAAAAGTTAAAAATCACACAACACCAGGTTATAGTCCAATAGGTTTAGTTGGAAGCACACTAGCTTTCGGAGCGACGCTCCTTCATCAGGTGATTGTGGAGGGCTCGATCGTAACACAGAATTTATAGCAAAAATTTGCAGTGTGATATAACTGAAATTATACATTTCAGTTACATCACACTGCAAATTTTTGCTATAAATTCTGTGTTACGATCGAGCCCTCCACAATCACCTGATGAAGGAGCGTCGCTCCGAAAGCTAGTGTGCTTCCAATTAAACCTGTTGGACTATAACCTGGCGTTGTGTGATTTTTAACTTTGTACACCCCAGTCCAACACCGGCATCTCCGAATCTAGTCAAAAGAAAGTTACTCTGGTGAAATGTTGCTTCTGCTCTGTTTTGCACCAAACTATCGCATCACTGGGCCAAACGTCTTCCATTTTAATTATTTTGCTGGGATCCCAGCATTTCCTCAGATCCAATGCTGCAGGATGGACTTAGGAAGATACAGAAAAATTACACACAAAAGTGAAGGCAAATTTATCCAAAATCTACATGACAATATACTTTCAGTCATCGCCATCTGTAACCTGGGAAAGTTGTGAAAGTGGACATGCAGGTAGGGAAGCTGAAGATTTGCAGATTTCAATTGAGAGCCAAGATTCCCTCTTGCTATTTCCATCTGGATTAGCTCTCCCAGCATTCCCGATCTGGCCAGCAACATTGCAGTGTTAGATATGCACTACTCCACTGCAAGTTTTACGGAATTGGGCTAACTTTTTCAAAACACGTGATTCATTGTACTTCAGAGGTTCATAAATCATAGTCTGAATGAGCAAATCTCTTGAGAGGTGAATTGTAAAGGTCCTCTTTATATCCCCAGTGCTTGTCTATGTACACATACCCACCCAATGACCCTTCACGTCCCCAGCAATGCCTGGCTTGAGAACTCAGACAACCACTACTCTGTGGAAACACCAGAGCCATGGGAGAAATGTTCCTTGATTGGCAGCTCTGGCTGTCTGGTCTCTGCTATCACAGGCAAACTATTCCTTTAGAGATACAGCACTTTTTTCTCTAAAACAACTGTTGGAATAGGAATCCCTGTTGCAGCCCATAGCAAGGTCTTGACCAGAGTTGAGTTGTCAGGTTTGAATTTAATCAATTAACTGAGATAATTCATACATCCTGCTGCATCTCCATGACTGATGTGAAGTGCTTCAAGTGAAGTGGGTGGCATAGTGTGATATCACCAGACAAGTAATCTGGAACCCCAGGTAATATCGTAAAGTTGTAGATTCGAATTGCATACCAGCATATGGTGAAACTAGAATCAAATAAAAATCTAGAACAAAAAGCTACTCAAATGTGGACCGTACAACCAATGTTGACTTTGTAAAAGTCCATCTAATTTACTGATGCCCTCTAGGGAAGTAATCATAGCTTTCCTTACCTGGTTTGACTCCAGCCCCACACCGATGTGGTTACACTTAACTACGCTCAAGGCAATTAAGGATGGGCAATAATTGTTGGCATAGCCAACAATACCCACTTTATCAATAGTAAAAATAATTACATTTATTAATCATTAAGGTGGAAGGCAGAGGGCGATGGTGGAGGGTTGCTTTTCAGACTGGAGGCCTGTGACCAGTGATGTGCCACAAGGACCGGTGCTGGGTCCACAGCTTTTTGTCATTTGTATAGGAGGTCTAGTTAGTAAGTTTGTAGATGATATTGAAATTGGAGATGTAGTGGATAGCGAAGAAGGTTACCTCAGTTAACAATGGGATCTTGATCAGATGGGCTAATGGGTGAAGAGTGCAGATGGAGTTTAATTTAGATAAATGAGAGGTGCTGCATTTTGGAAAAGCAAATCTTAGCAGGACTTGAACACTTAATGGTAAAGTCCTAGGGAGTGTTGCTGAACAAAGAAACCTTGGAGTGCAGGTTCATAGCCCCTTGAAACATGAGTCACAGGTAGACAGGATAGTGAAGTTGGCATTTGGGTATGCTTTCATTTACTGGACAGAGCATGCATATAGGAGTTGGAAGGTCATGTTGCGGCTGTACAGGACATTGGTTAGGCCACGTTTGGAACAATTTGTGCAATTCTTGTCTCCCTCCTATTGGAAGGATGTTGTGAAACTTGAAAGGGTTCAGAAAAGATTTACAAGGATGTTGCCAGGATTGGAGGATTTGAGCTATGGGGAGAGGCTGAATAGGCTGGGGCTGTTTTCCCCGGAGTGTGAGAGACTGAGGTGTGATCTTATAGAGGTCTATAAAATCATGAGGGGCATAGATAGGGTAAGTAGACAAGGTCTTTTCCCTGGGGTGGGGGAGTCCAGAACTAGAGCACATAGGTTTAGGGTGAGAAGGAAAAGATATAAAAGGAACCGAAGAGGTAGCATTTTCACACAGAGGGTGGTGCATGTATGGAATGAGCTGCGAGAGGAAGTGCTGGAGGCTGGTACAATTACAATATTTGTTGTGGACTAAGGCAGATCACTCAAAACATTCTTAAGTAGGCAGCCCAGATCGTAACATTGCAATTTGTTTCAGTAAGTGTACAGTGAAAATTACCCAGAGTAAGTTAGCTAGGTTGACTGCAGACAAAGATTTATTCACATAATTGCAGAATGAAACACAAAGAACAGAATATAGAATACCCACAGAACATGATTATGCTGTTCTGAAAATTATGTGCAACAGTCCCAATAAACAAACCCTGTAAACACAGTAAAAATGAAAGAGAGGGTTACAGGTCAAAGTTAGAAGAGCAGAAGGAGAGAGAGTCTAGCAACCTGTTTCCACACAACTCCACAGTTGAACTGACTAACAACGAGAATTCAGCTTCCAGGACTGACCACACCCCTTTCATTATACAGATTACTTCTAAAACATAAAAGCTTTGACCTAAAGTCTCATTTGTTTACGTATAAACAAAACTGCCTCCCAATATCCTTTTCATCTCTGTACAAAATCAGTCATTTTGAAGCCCGGACTGTTTCATGAGCTCTCTGAAAAAAACCAAGGACACAGTATCCTTGAGAAAAGGAACAGCTTTTAGAAAGAAGGACCAGCTTTGTGACACATTTAAAAGGCATCTGGATGGGTATGCGAATAGGAAGGGTTTGGAGGGATATGGGCCAAATGCTGGTAAATGGGACTAGATTAATCTAGAATATCTGGTCGACTTGGTCTGAATGATCTTTTTCCATGCTGTACATCTCTATGATTCTGTCGAAATGAGAAGCTATTATACAAGGGAGGAGGATTTAAAAATTTGAAACAAACATTCAGGTCTGTAGCAAATATTGGTTACCATCACACAACAGATTAAATAATTGATTGCAAAGTAATTTCTAAATAGTTTTCTCCAAGAGTGCCAACCCACCTGACAACTTTGGACTTGATAAATCACAGTTACCTGAATGTACAAATTTTTAGGTAGGAATAAAAGTTGGGACAATGATTTGTTATTCACGTGCACAAGGAAAACAACAGGAAGTTGAAAATAGGTGACACAAAAATCGAAAAGGAAAACTAGCTGCTCGGATTTAAGATTGAAGGAGGAAAGGCCAATGGGAATCTAGGTGAAAAATGTCTCTAAACGTCTGCCTTGTTCTTTCTATCAAAATTAGAAACATGGATCTACAGTACAGACAAAGGCACTCTGACAAATCAAGTCTGCAACAGACAAAAAACAAGCACCTAACTATTGTAATATTCTAAAATTGTTCTTTAAACAATTAAATGAAAAGTACATTATTCCATTTGACACCAGCAACAAACTAAAAAGGAAGATGATTAAGCAAGGTTGGCCCGAATGAAATTATTTCAAAAAGTTGCCAACAATTTCCAAGTACACTCTGACAATGGAGAAAGTTCTTTGTCGCTGACACAAACAGAAAATTACCCCCAGGTTCTTCTTGAAGGATAAAGGCACATTGAATTGAAAAACATTTTATTTAATAAATATGAAGCACACTGTTCTTTCTGAATTTCATGTTCAATCCACAGTGCTTTCAATAAGTTGATAATGCGCTTTATCTGTGACAAACATTCATTGTAATTTGTCTCAATTGCTTACTATATTTTTTCTTTACTGTGACACTCTCCAATTACACAGTTTGAAATAGCAGCTTAGTTGTTGAACAATTTGCCTGCAAATATGATCTCTACTCCAAACCCTTCAGGCTCTGTTTTACAACACTGATTCCCACACCAAGAACATTCCAAACTCCTGTATTCCTTATTCAAATTGGTTAATAGGAAAACTATTTGTTGAATTCAAACTGTACGATCTCAGCAAAGTCCTATCATTACCTCACTCAAGTGCATCTGCATCATGCTTTACACTTTCATCTGTTGTTTCATCAAAATGCGCTTTTGGAAATTACGATACAAATTGTGGGAATGATTAGTTGGTAGCAGTCAAGAACTAGGAGTAATCCTGTAAATCTCTTGTGATTTTGCTCACATCGTTCCATCACCACTCCAAACATCTCGTCAATCTGATTTTTATCAATCATTCATGAGAGGTGGGCATTTCTGGCTAAGCCAGCATTTATTGTTCATTACTAATTGTCTTTGAGAAGATGGTGGTGAGCTGTCTACTTGAACTGCAGCAATCCACTTAGTGGATCCACAATGCTGGTGGGCAGAGGGAGGGGGTGAATTTTCAGGATTTTGACCCTGCGATAATGAAAGAACATCAATAAACAGTAGCTTTGTCCTGGATGATACCAAATGTCTTGAATATTGCTGGAGCTTCATTCATCGAGGCAAGTGAGGAGTGTTCCATCACAATCCTGATTTGTGCCTGGTGGACTGGCTTTTGTGAGTTAGGAGATGAATTATTTTCAGTGGATTCCAAGCTTCGGACCTGATCTTATAGAGAGTCCAGTTCAGCATCTGGTCAATACTAACCGACAGAATGTTGATCATGGGGGAATTCAGTGATGGTAATGCCACCGAATGCCAAAGGCGATGGTTAAGTTGAAGTTGGTGATGGTTGACACTTGCATGGTACTAATGTTACCTGTCAGCCCAAGTCTGGATATTGCCTAGGTCTTGCTGCACTTGGTCATGAATTGCTTCAGCATGTGATGCGCTGAAGATTGTGTAATTATCAGCAAACATCCCCACTTCTCCCCTTGCGACGAAGGGAAGAAATGAAAATCTCAAGACCCGTCCATTAATGCCGCTTTCCAATGAGGAAGCAGGCTTGAGTTGAGCAGAAAGGGAGTGATCTTCATTGTTTCCACTGGCTCTTCTTTCCTGCAGTGCAACCCAACCAAAATCAAGCAAACTTATTCTATTGAGAAAACCAAAGGTGAATGTCAGGCGAAACTGGGATTTAAACTTCAGTCTCCCAGTTGGCAGCAACACAGTGAGTGAGCTGCTTGAAAGGGCCTTTTACAGTCAATGGTTTGGATTGGGATTGCTTACTCTGTACTAACAGGTCATTTACAGAAGCTGAAAGATTCTCATCTTATGACGGTTTCAGGGCCCCATGACATTTGTGAAAAGGTGCCTTTTTTTTCCCCATCAGTCTGCAGATTATAGATTGTGATTCATAGTTGTTCTGCTTGTACTGTTTGTTATTCCATAAACTTTAACTAATTGCAGTTAGCTATTTTGTGCTCTTCTTAGTCTCCATCATATACTCCTGCCTAAATCTAGTCTCAATTAAATCCACATAATAAGCACAATAACATTTAAAGTCAAACAATTAGAATTCCTGAAATGTTACTGTGCTTATTATTTCAGTTTAATTGAAGCCAGATTGACATGTTATATCAGCAGGCAGACAGGATACTGCAGATACTGTAACCTTTATAATTAAAAGCAACCTAATTTTCAGCACTACATAATGGCCTTGGCAAACTCCTGTTAAAGGGCTGCTGAATAAATGATAGTTTCTGTAATTATTTGTATTCCATGTATAAAGTTGGCATCAGTACAATGTATACCTGATCAGTGGTGTCAGAACAGCTCAGGATAGAATTTACAAAGGTTTGGGGATTTTACTTATCCTGACACTGAACAGGTACATTTGTCACAATGGCGTAAATCAACGGCAATTGGAATGCAAAACTGTATTGGCAAATCCATGGGGTCTGCATCAGCAGAAATCCAGATCAAACGATCCTGGTTAGACCACACTAAGCTTTCTGTCGACCAGTGGTCATTGGTACACAATGGGACCTCATCAAACTGCTGAGGTGAATCTGAAGCGCTACATACAACTAATTCTAAGGATCTGAGATTTCTTCAGCTTTGAAAAGAAGTGATTTACAGGATTAAACATATGATACACAAAACCACGCATACTTTGAAAAAGAGATCAGAGCCACTGCCTTGAACCAATCTAACAGAATTGCTCAAAGGTTAATAGGTTCACACAGGAAAAGTCATATATAGGTCTTCATACAAGTGCTTTGAGTACAGCATTGGATGGCAATCTTTGATTAATTTAAGACACAATTGGATACCCCGATGTAGGGGCACAGGCAGCGACAGGCAGGAACTCTCCAAATAGATGAGTGAAAAAATAGATCGATAGATTTTCTCCAGCTACATCTTGTGATTCTAACTGTTTCTCAGTCAGAATACAGAGTTGGCCTGGAACCAGAAATAGTTTTCAAATTGAAAAGGTACTGTTTACAAGGTAATAGTTTGCGTATTCAACTAAGTAGGAGGGCGGGAGGAAGGAGGAGGAGGTGGATTCAATAGTGTTGCTTGAAAGGCACATGGAGATGTATGTCTAATAAATAATAATTACAATTTACATTACAATAAAGACTAAGTTTGTTGCATACATACTAATGGCAATATACCCCCGCTGGACAACCAATGTGTAAACACTATGTCATACAGGAATTAAACTGTCATATAGAAATATGATTCAATATCATTGAAATCCAAGCATTTGAGGACTATGATTTGCTCAAGAGGCATATTTTGAATTACTGCAGAATTGATGCATAGGACAAAACTGTTAACATCACTGTTAGACCTGCTAAAATGGCACCCACTTCATAATAAAGGGGAAATTTTGAAGGTACAATTGGTTGAAATTAGGAAAAATCTAATAAATAACAATTGATCTTCTTTCTCCAACAATGTGTAATACAATTAGTGTCCTGAGGTGCAAATCAAAAAATGATTGCATTAGGGTAGAGACAATTTAATGGAGATGCAGCACATCATGTTAGAGCAGATTTGCTTGACTCCCAATGACTGACAGCAACACTGACAAAAAGTGACACTTCTGTTTAACCATGTTTCTTTAGAAAGTGCTGTTGTGGGTTAGAATATTCTTTCTTCACTAAAAAGTCATTCAAATAAATTTGAACAGATTGCCCGCATCAAAGCTTACATGAATAAAATTCTTGAAAAAATTCAGTGCTATACTCCATTAAAGCGCCAATACACAGCAGCCCAGTAATTACAGCACGGAACAAGCAATGCAGAGATCATGAGTTCAAATTCTACCATGACAAGTTCTGAAATTGAATTCAATAAATCTACTAATTTGTGGGCTGGCACCAGATAAAGTGACCATGAAATCTGCTTGTGAGTCATAAAATCTCAACTGATTCACCAATGTCCTTCAAACATGTCATCCCTATCCATCTCATCATACCCTGTGTAGTTGCTTCAAGAGCATTCAAAGAAAAAATAATACAAATGTGGACTGCTGAGGGTTGATATTGTTAATTTCTGATCTCAGGAAAGAAACAAGTTTCAGCAGGCCACTGATGAAGATATTGTTCTGCTCCTACGTGTAGAACTGTGTGGTGCAGGGAGACAGTTAAGAAAAGAGACACACTAACTTTAAAGAGGGTTCTGTTTCCAAAGATTGTTAATTTAGAGAAGTCAGCCAGAATTACCTCTCTTGATCATCTGTGATGGCAAGTAGGTGCATTTGGATGACGTTTAAGACTGGAATTTGAATAGTCTCTAATTTCACTCCCTCTGCACTGAATAGATGGCTGAGACAGAATGCTGAGGATCTAATAGGACGAATAGTCATATCACAATAACATGTAATTGCACCTCAAGCACTTCAGAAGGAAGAAGGGGGACAATTATTTTAAATATTCGTAATGTTGCAATTTTTAAATATATTTTAAAAATGTTACAAAGTGCCAGAGACAAGTCACTAATTCTGTGTTCCCACCCACACTTGACTGCAACACCGTTTGGAAAGTTAAAACCAATTGTAGCCCTACTTTTAACACTGCGGGGTGACTAATGTAAAAACTGCTTTTGAACAGAAAAGATCTACTTAAATATCCTACATTATGTCCCTTACTTAACTCTTCTGCAACATGTTACTGCAGTGTACAGCTGGCATTATCTGCAGCTTACTGACTATAAAGCATTAACAGCAAAGGTATCAAATCACTTGCATAAATTTGTCTTCAACATGACAGGCAGCACATCTATCCATAAGCTAGTCAAATGGAAGCTCCACTCCATTCACACCTTCGACATCAGTTGTGATCTGTTTGCTTTAATTATTCTTGGTGACCTTGCTCTTGGCAAGCTACCTGCCCAGAATCGCCACATTTATTCAGCTCATCATTGGAGTGGGATTTGCACATCTTAAATCATTTTTAAAATCTGAAAGCCTTCTTTGTAACACACCTCTTCAACCATTTCTGCATTGGTTGATTCCATATAAGAACACAGTTAAATGTTCAGAAGTGCAGATTTAATCGATTTGAAAAGGTTTATTAAGCTCTTGATTGTGGATTCTTTGGAAGGTCATTTATAATGCAATTTGGAAATTAGCTAGCTATCTCCCGCTTGTCACTTTTATAATCAAGATTCTGGAATCAATCATCTATTCACAGCTTCACAGCTGTGGCCACAGGATTGAGTGATAGTGCTGACTGATGTATTCCACTTCATTGTGAACTCAGGTTTGTGACTGCAATTTTCTCAACATCAATCTCCCAGTTTCAATTCTGCCATGCCAGTAAACCGGCAGTGGTAAGAGGACACTCAGAAATGTCTGCAGGACCGCTACCCATTCCAACTTCCAGGCGGATCTCAGTTTCGGCAACCAGGATTCCCTGTGGAAACAGGCGTATTCATTCAAATATTCAAATCAAGGTTCAGTGTCAGCATTATGATCCTATCCTACCAGCAATATGCCCCAGTCCCCTCATTGATCATGAACGCACAGATGCCCAGATAGCTATGAACAGTGACATATATTAAACCTGTAGTCAGCCTATTACAGTCTGACAGACATGGCAGTGCAATTACTTCACCTGTCCCCTACCTGATCTGTGCACCAGTGCCTATTACTTTCCACTGTTGTTCTTTCCAAGTCATCAGCTAGTGTTCATTTTTATCCCACCTTGTTTTCTCAAGATGTTGAAGTTGCGATCACTGCAGGATTTCTACCTCCAGAAACACCTTACTTCAGATCCTAAAACTATTCACTTGCTTCCCTGCCTTTTGTAGCTGACAATATTATTAACACAGAGTATTAGCATCGAGCAACCACTATTACTTGATTTTTGCTGTACTCCATCTTCTTTTCAGTTTGTGACTTTGCAACAAAATCATCCCACATCAGTAGGAGGAGAAAAAGAAACATTATTTGTAAAGGGTGAAGAGTCAGATTATTTCAATCTACTTTGAGTAGCTACACATGTCAAAGAAACACAAAAATATATTAACATTATAATGAAACAGAAGAACATTTAGCCAACCTTAATATGTTATCATTTTTCTCAGTGTATTTGCACATTTATACTTCTTAATACCACAAAAAGTAACAATGATTCTGTTTTGTACAATGTTTGCAACCTTAATTACCTTCCTGTAGGGTAGAATCCACAACAGTTCAATATATTCTACATGACTTTAAATCTTTACACAGGTTTGCCACGATCTCAAGATCTTTGTATTTTATCTTACTGATAAAACTTCAAACTATATTGCTTTATTGTGGATTTATCCATTGGAGGGGATGCCATTAATTGTCCTGCAAAGCTGTACTACAAATCTCTCTTT
Source organism: Chiloscyllium plagiosum (assembly GCF_037043375.1). Lineage (NCBI taxonomy): Eukaryota > Metazoa > Chordata > Chondrichthyes > Orectolobiformes > Hemiscylliidae > Chiloscyllium > Chiloscyllium plagiosum. The sequence goes on along the minus strand of NW_028270169.1, from coordinate 24,209,848 downwards.
GTGGTAGAGCAACAAACTGAATTGCATTTCGAACCAAGGTGTATCTTCCACGGCCAAGCAACATGGGACCCAATATGCCACTTTTAGTCCATTTCCCCACTTAGATAGGTCTGAAAGTAGGACACTTGAACTAGAGAAGCATCTATGACATTGAATAAATTGAATAAAAAGAAATGGAATTCAAAATGTCAAAAAAAATTCAAAGTAATGGAGAATAAACTATCATTTAATAAGGATAGGTCCAGAATAGATATCAGGCAACCCATACCTAAGGGATTAAGCTCAAAATACACAGCATGTACAGTATGAAACGGTCATTCATCCAACAAGTTTATACACCATACAAGCCCCCAATACTTTAACTGAACCCAAGAACTATTCCTCCCACTGTCACATGTTTCATCTAATGTCCACTAAATGCAAATATGCTATTTGTCTCAACTTCTTAGGATAGCAAATTCCACATTCTCTCTGAGCCAGAAAATGAAAACCTCCTGAATAACCTTTTTGATTCTAGTGTTCTCTGCAAATGAAAACATTTGTCGACCGTTAGCTCATTGGGAAGTGTAGCAATAGCCTTGCATGATCAGTCAGTCAACTGAAAGAATCGATGGCATAACCATGGACTTCTTTGTTGTGCTAGTTGTTTTTGAGAAATATAGGAGTCCTTGTGGCACCGTGACAGGAGAGGTCAGGACTTAGAGTCATAGAAATGTATGAAAGAGACCCTTCAGTCCAACTCGTCCATGCCAATCAGATATCCCAAGCTAACTAGTCCCACTTGACACATATTCCTCTAAACCCTTCAGATTCATAAACCCTTCCAGACGCATTTTAAGTGTTGTAATTGTACCAGCCTCCACCAGTTACTCTGGCAACTCATTCCACACACGCAGTACCCTCTGTGTGAAAAAGTTGACCCTTAGGTCCCTTTTTAATATTTCCTTTCTCACCATAAACCTATGCTCTCCAGTTCTGGACTCCCCCACTCCAGGGAAACTATTTTGTCTATTTACCCTATCCATACCCCTCATGATTTTATAAACCTCTATAAGATCACCCCTCAGCCTCCGACGGTCCAGGGAAAACAGCCCCAGCCTATTCAGTCTCTCCCTATAGCTCAAATCCTCCAACCCTGGCAACATCCTTGTAAATCTTTTCTGAACCCTTTCAAGTTTCACAATATCCTTCCAATGGGAAGGAGACAAGAATTGCACGCAATATTCCAAAAGTGGCCTAACCATTGTCCTGTACAGCTGCAACATGACCTCCCAACTCCTATACTCAATAATCTGACCAATAAAGGAAAGCATATCAAATGCCTCCTTCACTATCCTATCTACCTGCGACTCTACTTCAAAGGAGCTGCACTCCAAGGTCTCTTTGTTCAGCAACATTCCCCAGGACCTTACCGTTAATTGTATAGGTCCTGCTCTGATTTGCTTTTCCAAAATGCAGTACCTTGCATTTGTCTAAATTAAACTCATTCTACCACTCCTCATCCCATTGGCCCATCTGATCAAGATCCCATTGTTAACTGAGGTAACCTTCTTTGCTGTCTACTACACCTCCAGTTTTGGTCTCATCTACAAAGTTACTAACTATGCTTCCTATGTTCACATCCAAACCATTTATATAAATGACGAAAAGCAGTGGACCCAGCACCGATCCTTGTGGCACTCCACTGGTCACAGGCCTCCAGTCTGAAAAATAACCCTCCACCACCACCCTCTGTCTTCTACCTTTCAGTCAGTTCTGTATCCAGATGGCTGATTCTCCCTGTATTCCATGAGATCTAACCTTGCTAACCAGTCTCCCATGGGGAACCTTGTCAAACGCCTTACTGAAGTCCATATAGATCACTTCCATCGCTCTGCCCTAATCAATCCTCTTTGTTACTTCTTCAAACGACCCAATCAAGGTCGTGAGATATGATTTCCCATGCACAAAGCCATGTTGACTATCCCTAAACAGAACTTGCCTTTCCAAATACATGTACAACCTGTCCCTCTGGATTCCCTCCAACAATTTGCCCACCACCAAAGTCAGGCTCACTGGCCTCTAGTTCCCTGGCTTGACCTTTCTTAATAGATGACCATGGAAGAAGAGCTCACGGCACAGTTCATGGGGAATCTTTCCACCACCTCCCACTATTCCCCAACAGGAAGTATAGTATGTACTGAAATGCCAAACATTGTTAAGAATTATAAAAGCTTTCATTGAGTACCAACACCTAATTAAGTCTTCAGAAATTTGAAATAACAAAAACAAACAATTGGAATCTCAATCCACAGAAAAGACTATTTTGGATTTACCCAAATAGGAAGCTGTATTAAGCATTAACCTTAATCCCTTTTCTTGAATATAGACTACGCCAGGAAGCTCAGTGCAAAATCGTATGTGTAGACTTCACTTTTTCCACAGCGCAAGAGATAAAATATAGATACCAGCATGTGCTCAAAATGAAATAATACCATACAGTAAACCTTTATAACTATGAAAAGTAATGAAATGTTAATGAGTTAGAATGCTCACTATACATATTACTTAAAAAGATTATAGATGCTGATATATAGACAGAGCCTTCAAGCAGTTTGGTGGAGAGTGTTTCCAAGTTTAGTTCATAGGGATTGTGGCACTAAGAACTTTATATCACTATTGGTGATGCCAATACTTTCATTTGGCGAGATCACTTTTATCGCTGGCAGCTCTGGGAATTAAATAAAGCAGTACTGATGCCTTTGAATACACCAAGAGCCACTGAGAGATGGCTTTCACTCATACCATAGCAGGCAGCAGCAGTTCTGAGCTGGATTCTGTCCTCACTCCTGGTCAATAGGTAAATTATCTGGCAGGAGGCTTGTACCCAGTCACAGTCTAGACTGTAAAGGTCAGCAATGCAAGCTTACTATGCAGTCCTGAACACACCTTCACAAGTCAGAATGGGAACTGCAAAGTATACATTTGTGCATCTTCTGCTGCAAATGCCTGTGGTTCAAGACCACTTTTTAAAATTTTATTGTTCTAGTACTGTTGAGTCCACATCACAGTTTAAGCAGTATCTGTGATCTCCTGCTCATGTTTGTAAGAGGATGGCCCCACAAGATTCCCCTTTTAATTTTTCTTCCTTCTCCGTCTGGCAGGCTGAGGACTCACAGAACTGAGAATGACAGACAAGCACCATCTGGAACCCCACTGGCGCACACAGAGATCCAGTATGCTGCACTTCCTGTGGCTAATTAGGAAGAGTTTAATTAATCCATGTGTTGCATAAAGTAATTCTTCTGAAAAGTTAATGTCGAAGTTGCCTTCATCCCAGCCTGAGTGATGATGTCACACAGACCTAGTGTAGAGGATGAGGCAGGCTTGCACAAGGTCTTGATGGAGATGGATTTGCTATCTCTGGCTCCTGATAATCGTAATTATGCCTAGCTGGCTATTCTGAATTGTACCTATTGTTATCATGTAATAAATTATATTTTATTATGCAAGACAAAATGCCTCTTCTTGTTAAGATTTTTCAGTGTTTCAGTGTTCGATTCTCTACCATTAGGCGAAAGTGGGTACTGCAGATGCTGGAGATTAGAGTCTAGATTAGAGTGGTGCTGAAAAAGTACAGCAGGTCAGGCAGCGGCCGAGGAGCAGGAAAATCGACATTTCGGGCAAAGGTCTGCTGCCTGACCTGCTGTGCTTTTTCCAGCACCACTCTAACCTTGACTCTATTCTCTACCATTGTCAATTCAATAGTCCATCAGACTCAGCAAAGAAAAGAGGATTAGAACTGCATATTATCCCGGTCACAAGCCATTAATGGTTTGTACGCAGAGCCCAATACACCATGGTGATCAGCAGTGGACATTATAGCTGAAATAGCAGAAGGGAACAATGCTGGAGAGAATCTATTTCACTGAAGATAAGAAAAATTGAAGAAACACGTGTTTGCTACTTTATGAACATTACTGTTTTAAGAAGAAACAGTCAGCAAATGAAACAGGAAACAGCAACAAGACAAAAACACCACTCCAGACAAGAAAAACCTACATCCCAGAGTAACAGAGTACCATCACTGTGGGCTAGGAAAAGCGTAAAAGCTAGCCAAATTGGGAAGAGAGAGAGAAGGAAGCTCTGGGGGCGCAAAGTTACAGGATCCTGTGGACAAAAGGGGAATAGCTTAACAATAAATGTGCAATATCGCAGGCTGGGAAGGGAAAACTGTAAACAGGTACTTCCCCATCACAGGTAAGCTCCATGAGGAGTGGCTATGGTAAGACAGAGCAACAGTCAGAAAATTCATTTATACTGAGATCACAGTATTGGAGAAGTGGTACCATTTAGTTAAGGGGAAAATAGACAGAACTAAAACATTTGAGAGAAAGAGGACAAAAGAAGAAAGTTATATGAATTTTAAGACATTTAGAATATTGTAATATTCAAGGATTTAAACTGTGATTTAGATAGGAAGATTTATTTAGGCTGCAGCCAGAGAATTTTGTCTTAAAACATTGTGCAAGGGAACATGCATGATGTTTTGAACCATGATTCCAACTCACCTGGGAAGAAGCAGGAAACTTCCATTTTTCTGCAGAAGGCAAATAAATCTCCAAAAGGTATGACCCCCTCCCCCCCACCCACCCACCCCAGCAAGTCACAGAAATACTGTGAAGGAATTGCTTCCTTTAATTGTGTTTCTTTAGTCCCAGTGGTGTCTGCTCGTTCACTTTCGACCAGATCAATGAGGCTAATTTTGTTCACCTTTCTGTACAAAGGTCAACTTCTACATCATGTCTCTTCTGGCTAAAAACTGTGGTGAAAACAGCATGGGCTCTGCTGCTGCTCTCATATACATGGTGGCCACAAACTGTCTTTGTTCCCTGTGTCCATGAGATTCACAATGTTTGTATCGGATGTTTCAGCCAGTTTGAAAAGATCTTCTATGTAGGGAGAGAGTCTAGTTGCACAGTATAGTTATTCAGCTTAATTTGAAATGTTACAGAAGTAACAGCAGTGTTGTTATCTAATTGAATTTCAAGCTTTATCAGAAGGATTTCATAAAGTCATTAATACAGAATTTAAGAAGGTTTGTGAGCAAAATAAACTATTATTAGCATTGGCACAATTTTTAAGAATCTGAAAATACTCAAGATAACTAACAACATTGATTTAATGCAAAACGCCAAGCTTGCATTGAGCAGATTACAGATAATCTTAAGATTTTTGAAAAATAACATTAACGTAATAAGAGAAAAGTAAACACATGAATAAGTAAGAATTCCAAAAAGATTTAATGTCAAAGATGGGCTAAACAGAACAGAAGATTGGATATTTTAGAGAAAACAGTTCTCAAGATACAGAATTGCTTCAAATTTAAACATCAAATCTGAAGCTAAAGTAGTTAATATGTTAATGCTTTCAGAAGGTCTATCGCAGATGACTTTATTAATCAAAATATCAAAAATATACTGACAAAGTTTTAAAAACCTTTGAGAATTACTTCAATCTGTGATTAAAAAATTCTTGAAAAGACACGATTTAACAGGAGGGTTCAATTTTAATTGATGATCTATTTAAAGACCTGTACAGCTGTGACTTATGAATTCTGTTTTCAAAACTCAAAAGAGATAGTTTTTTTTGGTAGAATTATTCATTAATCTTTAACAGATTTGTTACAGTCAAAAGGGAACTTAACTTTGAAGAAAGCTATTCAATATTTGCAGGAAGCAGAAATCAGAAAGATTCACAGGGAGATACTGAAATAAAAAGAACAACTCTACATTGGAAGAACAACTGAACCTATTCACTTCATAATGTTCAGATTGTCTAACAAGGCAAATATGAAGCCAGAGAGTTGACAAAACAAAAGCTATTAAGGATCAATATCAGCACTGTGAAACAACAAAACTCCACAGACACGGGCAGTGACAAGCTATATTGAAAGAATATAAAACTTGCAGAAAATGTGTAAAAGTAGGACAATTTCAGTGCATCAATAAAGTCAATTATTTTTTCAAATTCATTCACAGTATGTGGGTGTCACTGATTAGGTCAGTAATTGATGCCCTTTGCTATATGCCTGGAGGAGTCACGTGTAGGTCAGACCAGGTAAGAACATTTTCTGAAGGACATTACTGGATCAGATGGGTTTTTACTGACAATCAACAACAGCTCTATGGTCATCATTAGAGAGTCATCTGCCTTGGTCAGACTTGAACCTGGGTCCCAGGACATTATCTGTGTCTATTGTCTAGCAACAATACCACTAGGTCAGTACCTCCCCTTACTAATATAAACTAGTTGATGTGGCAGCACACTCTCCTTTAAGAAACATTTCTGTATTAGGCGACAAACGATTAGAAAAAATATTTTGAGACATTCTTAGAGGAAATTAGTCATTCAACCAAAATTAGTGATTTATCTGACTCACCATTAAAAGATTTATGTCAGCGAACATCTTGTTAATTTTTAGCTTGGTATAGGAATAAGCGTTAGTACCTATCTTACAGAATAATATTAAAAAACTGAAATTGCAGCCTTCAAAGATGAAGAAGGCAGAACAATTCTCAGGGTTAAGGCATGCCACACATAACACTGTAACACAATAAGTGTAAGAAAATTGATTCATGATCAACATCCCTCACTTTTTGGTCTGCATTCATGTCTTGGTTTTAGCATCCTTGTAGAAGCAGAAGTTTAACCAGTTCTCTGAGAATAAATAGCTCCAGAACAAATTGTCACTCAACCAGTCAAGGAATAGCATGTAGACGATTTCACTGCGCTCCCAGACCCATTGAAGAAGCAGAAAAAAAAATCATCGAGGTTACCGATGTTAGAAGACAATTGTTTCATATTTTCAACTGGTTACGAATTTCATTTTCACTCTACATTCAATGTGCCCCAGAAAGATTATGTAGTGATTATAATGATGTCAGGCAGGTGGGTGACCTCAGAGAATAGGAGTTTCCTGACTGGGGCTGTTACTGTGGTTCAATCAGGGAGCCCTGGCTTGCAGCTAAGAACAGGAGTACCAAATATTCTGCTCAATCGGAGAGCTGGCTCTGAGGGAGGTGGGTCAGTGTCAAGGACTGTCCATGTCTAGCTAAAGGGTGACCAGCCGCTGTAAAGTTATTTCAGATTAATGGATTGTTTTTGCTCAACAGACATAACTTTTAGCATAGAATACTGCTTAGAACAATGATATTTGTTCATCTAACTTCGGAAATGTCATTGTTACGGGTTGAGATAACCTACAAGTATAAAATGGCTTCAAATTCTTTAAGAGTTCTATGTAATTTTCCCAGCTCCCTCTTTTATATTGATTTCTTTACAATTGTATGCAACTATTTCCTTCCAAAATGAATAACATTTCTGTTAGAGAAGGAACTACAGATCTCAGAGATTGAGCCTCAGCTTTGGCTACATACAGATTGGTTGAAGTGTCATCATAACGGGATTGTGTTTTTAAACGTGTAGGTCTCTCCATGACTCTATGACTCTACAGATCATTGTAGCATCACTAAGTATTGAGCAATATGGACAGGCAGTCTTTTGCACTGTGCGTATTGTATCAATCTGAGATAAAGAAATGAATGAGTTCTGATTGGAAGGCTAGTTTAAGGAGAGCAATAAATAAATCCTGAGAAAGGGAGAAGGAGAGACTGACCTGAAAGAAGAAACAAAACAAATTATCTTTTCTTGTTCTTACTTTGTTTTGGTTATGCTCCTCATGATCTGTTTCATCCACTTTTCAACTGACAGGTAGAAATGTCCTATCACTTATTGTCTATCCTTGCATCTACTGAATAAGAGGCTGTCTTTTCACAAAATTAAGAACAATCAATGGAAAGAGTTCAAAATAATCTCAACAGGTAGTTACTTGGTCAGTTTGGAATCAGTCTTTGTGCTGACTTTCCTGCATAGGTTGAGAGCACGAGCTTTAAGAAGCTGCTAGAACATAGGTTCACGAAGCACTGACCTGAAGTTCCACTCCATATCCTCTGTAGACTGTAATAGTATAGGTGCAATCCAAGTTGCTGTAGTACAGGTGACTGGGGTATTCCGGAGACTCAATGTAACCCTCAAAGTCTGTGAAATTTAAACTGCAAGGAACTGCAAAGGAAAATGGACAAAGGAATTAGCACTTGCAAAACACAGTCTGGGCCTCCCTTGATCCCATTCCACTTTCTATTCTGCACAAAGTTGACTCCTTGAAAGAGTTCACTGCACAGATCAATAAAGATCTTTTGTCCCCATTGACTTCAGTAGAACTGCTGAAGTGTGTCTCTGGCTGTGATGAATCAGTTTTCACATCACTTGTTTGGGAGTGTTGCCTTATTTCCTCACACTCCTAAACATGGAAAAGTCCCACTAGAGCTTTCAAACCGTCCAAAGCATTAACACCACATTGCACCAAGTGCTTCCTCATTTTGGCCTTTATCTCTTACAATCAATAATGAACATGTTTCTTTCACAGTTGGTTCACCAAGTAGCAATGTTCAAATAAAATTGCAAAAACATCTTAAGTAGGAACATAACTTTATTACTTCCCCTTAATAAATTAAAAGTTGTAGTGAAACAAAAAAATTACATTTTTCATAATGATAAATTATGAATTTGCATCCAAATAGATTTCGGCACAGAGAAGGGCAGTTAGCTACCATTAGTGCTAAAATTAGAACTACCTAATTTAGTTTTGTTATTTTTCTCCTTAATGCTGAATTTTTTTCCTTCCATAAGAGTTCATCTTTCAAACTAACATCATTCAATTATAATTGTCATAATATTATGTCTTCATTATAAAAACATGGAGAAGCATTTGAACAAATTGATTGATATGTGGATTAGAAAGGTGCACAGTTATCACCACAATTAAATTGGATTTCCAGCTAGTGATGAATTTTAAGAAGTAGGAAGTAAGTACTTGTATGTGCTTGTGGCTGAATAGTAGTGTCCCTACCTCTAAGCAGGAGGCCCAAATTCTAGTCCCACCTACTCCAGGGGGTTGTAACACCACTGAACAAGTTAATTAGAAAATATATTTTAAAAGTTGCATTGACTGGGCATCTCAATGAGCTGGTGTCCAAAATCAATAGAAATAAAATTAATCTACTAGTTTGAGTTATAAGGAGAGGAGACTTTTTTTTCCCTGGAGTGTAGGAGGTTGAGGGGTGACCTTATAGAGGTTTATAAAATCACAAGGAATGTAGATAAGGTGAATCGCCAGTCTTTTCCCTGGGGGACGGGAGTCCAAAACTAGAGGGCATCGATTTTAGGTGAGACCGGAAAGATGACGAGCTGCCAGAGGCAGTGGTAGAGGTGGGTACAATTACAACATTTAAGATATATTTGGACAGGTAAATGGATAGGAAAGGTTAGAGGGATATAGGCCAAATGCAGGCAAACGGACCACTTCAGTTTAGAAAACTTGGTCAGCATGGAGAAGTTGAGCCAAAGGGCCTGTTTTCATGCTGTTTGAATCTAAGTACTGTCCATCTTAGTATCACCATCATTAGCTCTCAGATCATATTTGGTATATTTAAGTGTGAGCATGATCAGTTTATTCTGACCATCTTTGACTTTGTTGTTAGAGTAGAATCTATCTACTTCTCCCTTGAAAAGTATTCAACGCCTTCACCAATCTCTAGGGAAAAAGAGTTCCAAAGAGAGTAAGTTTCTCCTCATCTCCATCTTAAATGGGGGATCCGTACTTTTAAATGGTGTTGCTTAGTCCCAAAAGGAGAAACATACATTGACCTTATTAAGCCCCATCAGGATCTTAAACAATTCAATAAGACCACCATTCATTCTTATAAATTCCATAGGATACAAACCCAGTCCAATCAATATTTGGTGGCTTAGTGGTTAGCACTGTTCCCTCACAGTGCCAGGGACCCGGGTTCAATTCTATCCTCGGGCAACTGTTTGAGTGGAGTTTGCACATCCTCCAGGTGCTCCAGTTTCCTCCCACAATTCAAAGGTGTGCAGGTTAGGTGAATTGGCCGTACTAAATTGCCAATAGTGTTCAGGGATGTGTGGGTTAGGTGTATTAGTGAGGGGCAAATGTAGAGTAATAGGGTAGGGGAATGGGTCTGGGTGGGTTACTTCTCAGAGGGTTGATGTGGAGTTGTTGGGCCAAATGGCCTGTTGCCGTCCTGTAGGGATTCTACATGTTCTACATGTAAATATTAATATCTTTCCTGGACCAAGGAGTCCTAAATGATGCACAGTGCTCCAGACACAGCTGTATTGATGCCCTGTCATACTTTTATATTTCAAACAGGTTAAGCTGCAGATCAATCAGAATGGCCTACTCCTATTTCTGTAATCCTATTCTTCATCAGGACTTTGAAACTTAACAGCCAGTATTTTAATGTTTAGAGTTCATAATTCTGCTTCAGCCTCATATCTCTTGCTCTTGGCTTCACTTTGACCTGAGCATCTTGAAATCAAGTGCCTAAATTCAATGACTGTTTTAGAGTAATGTTTCTTTTCCAAAATTTAAATATTTTGCTGCATTTAAATGCTTGGTGTGTTTCACTACAAGCACATCATTCATATCAAATATAACAAAGAATGGTTTTAAAAAATTATTCCTTGGTTCTTAACACTACTATAGTAGTGGACATTTATATTATTTGTAGAGAAATTGTACGTGCATCATTTAATCAGTGTTTGCTGTGACCATAAAAAAAGGACACAAGAACTAGGAGCAGGAGTAGGCAATTCAGACCCTCAAACATGCTACATTATTTCACACAATCATGGCTGATATCATCTTAGCCTCAACTCTAATTTCCTGCCTTCTCTCCATAACCCTTCAACCCCTTTACTAATTAAAAATGTCTCCCTCCTCTCTCCTTTATTCACTGCTCCCAGCATCCAGTGCAATCTAGGCTAGTGAATTCCATGGATTCATAATTCTTTGAGAGAGTAAATCTCTATAATAAATCTGTCAGCTCTTAGCCTAAAATTAACAAACAGAGGGTATCTTTTCATAAGCTCATACTTGTTACTAAGCTAGACCTACAAGCTATGCAATGACCTGCAGAACCCATGACCAGTGACACAGAACTTCCTAGGTGGACAATTAGCAGGTGATTCCCACTGATGGCAACTATGAAAATAAAGATTGAATCTTAAACCTTACACTTGCTTGTTTGTAAAGTTGAATATCTGATTAAACTTTTATTGCTCATTACTCCTATCAAATGAGAACTATCACTCTAATTTGCATTGATGGCACAGGCTTTAGTTTCATAGAATTGGATTTCTTCACACAGTAGTCAGTGAACACTATTTCAAATATTCAAAACCACATTTGAGGAACTTTAGTCATTCAAGATAATTTTGAATTTAATATGCAGAGACCTTCATGGAAAACTTGAAAGGGAATGCCAGAATCAATCTGGACAGCACATCTTAGCTTGATTGCAGTGTACAGTGGAAGATATCGGAATGATATCAGAACTCTAAGGTTCAAATGATGAGCACAAATTACAAAAACTAAGGTTGCTTTCCTTAACATTGCAAGGGTTATGGGTGACTTGATCAAAACTTTAAAGATATTAATGAGAACAGATAGGTTAGAGAGAGAAATAAAAGCTCCCATAATTGGAGACTAGAGCTACACAGTCTCATGGAAGAATTACAGCCAGGCTTCACAAAAGTGAAATTATAAATGAAATATTATACTTCCACAGACAAAATGTGTGGTAGAAGCTTGGAATTTGGTTCTGAAATGGCAATTGATGGCTGATCAGTTGTTAAATAGAAATATGAGATTGATAGAATCTTGTTAACTAAATTGTTAAGGGATTTGAGCCAAAATCTAGTGTACATGGAGGTTCTTCGCTGATTAGCTCAAACCTTATGGAAGGCTGGGATAGCTCAAAGGGACAACACATCTACAATACATTCAAATGACTTAATTCAACACAAATGAGAAGCAGTCATGGTCATGAAGCTTGGCCTTTCTGAAGCTGATTGCATCGATCGTCAACCAAGTCAAATTGTACAGTGAGATAATTTCTTTCCTTGCTTTTGATTCACTTAATTCTGTGAATGCAGATTTGAAGCACTATCCAGAACCAAAAGAGAGGCCCTATCTTGCTCATGAAACATGGACCTTATTAAAGTTTTTCACTTAGACAACCCCAGTGATACTGAGTCAGCAGCAGGCTATTACATTAGCACAGAATTTTGGTGATGCTGCTTAGCATTCTAATATGGTGCTCAATTGATGACTTGCTCTTAATCTGTCCTGGCATTGTCTATTAAACCTCAAATGATGGTACAGGGCTTTTTCTTCAATCAATATATCAAAGCAGAGAGATTTTCTTCTGAGACATTAGCTTAATCTCTCAGGTGTCTCTTGCTTTAAAAGTAATCCGCCAAATTTTCCATGTCCTCTATTCTTCCTAAGCGCCTGAATCCTTGCAACATTGAGATCACAAGGACTATACTTATTGCAGTGCAGCAGAGACTGAAAGGATAGGGAGAGCAGTATATGGACGGGAAGATCATTTTTGCTTCTCACACAAAGTTCATTGAGGGTCAAAAAGGTTTCAAATAATTCGCAGTTTTAATTACAGAGTGCAGAATATATATCGTAGCTGTTGTACATAAAAGCAGGGACACAAATGGATCTAATTAAAGTGCAAGATAAGCTGAGCACTTTGATAACCTTAAGGTCACTTAATACCTGACAGAACGCGCATCTTAGTGGTTAGTTTGATGAACATTTATTTGAACAAGTTGATTTTTTTTGCACTCAGGCCTGAGTTAGAAACGTTAAAAAAAATTACTTCTGCATTCCTTTTTGCTGTCATGCAAGAAGTTTGAATTTTGATCCTTTCAAGTGTCTTTGGCTCACAACAACTCTACATCAGACAACCAGAGTAAGGGTACATGACACAGTGATTACGTCACTGGATGAAGCCAAGAGTTCAAATCCTATCATAGCAGTTTGAGACTTAGCTAGATATCTAGCTAAGTTTGAGACTTAGCTAGATACTAGCACTTAGCTAGATACTAGAGATTGATGCAGTTCCTGTGTTGACAATAGTAGTTTAGAGAGGCCTGTTCTCTTGCCTTGCCTCACACTGGAGTCATACAGTCACATGGCACAGAAATAGACCCTTCGGTCCAACAAGTCCATACCAGACATAACCCAAACTAATCTAGTCCCACCTGCCTGTTCCTGGCCCAAATCCCTCCAAACCCTTCCAATTCATTAACCCATCCAGATGCCTCTTAAATGTTGTAATTGTAGTAGCCTCCACCACTTCCTCTGGCAGTTCACTCCATACATGCTCCACCCTCAGCATGAAGAAGTTGCCTCCCCTTTGGTCACTTTTAAATCTTTCCCCTCCTGCCCTGGCGACATCCTTGTAAATCTTTTCTGAACCCTTTCGAGTTTAACAACATCCTTCCTATAGCAAGGAGACCAGAATTCACCACAGCGTTTCAAAAGTGGCCTAATCAATGTCCTGTACAGCTGCAACATGACCACCCAAAGCCTATACTCAATGCACTAACCAATGAAGACAAACAGGACGAACACCTTCTTCACTACCCTATCTACCTGCGACTCCACTTTCAAGAAACTGTTGTTATGGACTAATCCATGCCATTCAAAACATTCTTAAGCAGGCAGCTCTAGACCTAACTTTGCAATTTGTTTCGGAAAATGTACAATGAAAATTACCCAGCGTAAGATAGCTAGGTTGACTATTAGATTCCTGAAGAAGGGCCTGTGCCCGAAACGTCGAATCTCCTGTTCCCTGGATGCTGCCTGACCTGCTGTGCTGTTCCAGCAATAAAGTTTCAACTATTAGATTTTAAAACAGACAAAAAAAATTACGCACAAAAGTACACAACAAAGCACAAAGAACAGAATAAAAAAACTCCTACAGAACTTAGCCTATCCAACTAGACTTAATTATGCTGTTCCAAGTACACACAACAGTCCCAATAAGGAAACTCCCTTTAAAACCCAGTATAAATGGAACACATGCTGAAGTTGAAGGACAGAAAAGAGAGAGAGTTTCCATAAAGCTCCCTGTTGAACTTCCCAGTTCAAGACTGAACTAAAACTGCTCAGCTCAGCTAAAGAGCTGACCACTCCCCTTTCATTATACAGGTTACTTTTAAAGCATGACCACTTTGGCCTGAAGTCTCATCTGTTTACATATAAACAAAAGGCCTCTCAAAATCCTTTTCATCTCTGGACCAAACCAGACTGATCGGAGTCCAGCCCAGTTTATTGGCTCTCTGAAAGAAAAATCAAGGACAGAGTCTCCTTGAGCCAAGGAACAGCTTTTAGGGAAAAAGGGACTAGACTTGTGACACTATGAACTTGCACTCCAAGGTGTCTTTGTTCAGCAACACTCCCCAGGATGTGGAGTCTCTCCACTTGATGTGGAGAAATGCCTCTCGCTCTCTGTATAAAGAAGATAGATTCCTATAGTCTGTTGTGAACTATTGATAATTACCTTAGAGTAAAAGGTACAGCTCCCTTTAGTCGAAACTAAGATTAGATTAGATTAGATTAGATTACATACAGTGTGGAAACAGGCCCTTCGGCCCAACAAGTCCACACCGCCCCGCCGAAGCGCAACCCACCCATACCCCTACCCCTTACCTAACACTACGGGCAATTTAGCATGGTCAATTCACCTGACCTGCACATCTTTGGACTGTGGGAGGAAACCGGAGCACCCGGAGGTGTACTTTCGTTGTGTACTTTTGTGCGTAATTTTTTTTGTCTGTTTTAAAATCTAATAGTCAACCTAGCTATCTTACGCTGGGTAATTTTCATTGTACATTTTCCGAAACAAATTGCAAAGTTAGGTCTAGAGCTGCCTGCTTAAGAATGTTTTGAATGGCATGGATTAGTCCATAACAACAGTTTCTTGAAAGTGGAGGAGAACGTGCAAACTCCACACAGTCAGTCGCCTGAGGCGGGAATTGAACCCGGGTCTCTGGCGCTGTGAGGCAGCAGTGCTAACCACTGTGCCACCGTGCGGCCCACTGGGAAGTATTACTACTGAGCATGTTCACAAGAATCTACGACATAGTTGCTGTATAAAGTAACGGTTCTGAAAGGGTTAATGCTTACAACTGCATTAAGCTCCACATAAGCTCATGGTGTTATGAGGACTTGATGGGGAAGGCAGAAGGTGAAAAATCCTGGAACTCAGCCTCTAACAACAACCCCTAACTTACCAAAAGGATGATGATTGTTCAAGAATGAACCTCATGACCAGCATCTCAAGGACAATAAATGTTGGTTTAACTAGTCACATGGATGAATAAACAGTAGATCAGTTATAGATCTTAAAGAAGACAGATGTACAATCTGGTCTCTTCACTGTCTTTAAAGCAATGCTTATTCAGTATTTAACAGCTTTAACAGTGTTTTGAACAGGCAATCAGCAGTAGAAAGTGCTGAACAATCATTCTAAACTATTAATTCATGGGGCGTGGATGTCAATGTGGCTGGGCCATATTTATTGCCCATCTATAACTGCCTTGAAAAGGATTGTGGTGATCTGCCTTTGGAACCACCGCAGTCCATTTGATGTAGGTAGATGCACAATGATATTAACAGAAGGAGTTCCAGGATTTTTGACTCAGTGACAATGAAGGAATAGTAATATATTTACAAGTCAAGATGTGGAGTGGTTTGGAGGTGGTGGTGTTCACCAGTAGCTGCTGTCTTTGCCCTTCCAAATGGTAGTAGTTGTGCTGTCTAAGGAGCTTTGATGAAATTCTGCAGTACATCTCTTGTCAATGATACATACTACTGCTACTGTGTGTCAGTGGTGGAGAGAGTGAATGTGTGTGATGTGGTGCCAATCAAGCAGACTACTTTACCCTGGATGGTGTCAAGCTTCTTGAATAAAAACCAAAAGAACTATGGATGCTGTAAATCACGAGGTTTTGCTGCAGCTCGATAGAGCCCTGGTTAGACCACGCTTGGATATTGTCTTCAATTCTGCTCACCTCATTATAGGAAGGATGTGGAAGCTTTAGAGAGGATGCAGAAAAGATTTACCAAGATGCTGCCTGGACTAGAGGGCATGTCTTATGAAGAAACATTGACAGAGCTAAGGCTTTTCTCATTGGAGTGAAGAAGAGTTAGAGACGACTTGATAGAGGTGTACAAGATGATGAGGGGCATAGATAGAGTGAATAGCCAGAGACTTTTTCCAGGGCAGAAGTGGCTATCACAAGGGGGCATAATTTTAAGGTGGTTGGAGGAAGATTTTAGGGAGATGTCATAGGGTCTTTACACAGAGAGTGGTGGGTGCATGGAATGCACTGCCAGCAGTGGTAGTAGAATCAGGTACATTAGGGACATTTAGGCAACTTTTGGATGGGCACATGGATGATAGTATGTCAGTTAGTTTGATGTTAGAGTAGGATAAAAGGTCAGCACAACATCAAGGGCCAAAGGGCTGTAGTACTGTGCTGTACTATTCTATGTTCCATATCTACATTAAAATATGATACTTTGAGGCCACTCTCAATGTCTAAACTTCAGTATTGAGAATTTATAATACGATTTGGACTGTGTTTGAACCAATTATTTTCATTTGTTTAAATAATTATTTTCCCTAATATGATCCCTGGTGTTTCAGCTTTCTCAAATTGTAGTTTATTCAACTGACCAAGCTGTTACAAAGCTCTTACAATGTAGTAAAATAATAAGGGTGCTGTTAATTTGTGACATTCTGTCCCTTGTTTGTGATGGACGGTTAATAAGATTTAAAGGTAGAGGCTTTATGCTGGTTTAACATATAATTAAAGTACATGATGAGCTGAATACATTTTTTAAATTAATTTTTTTACTGGATGTGTGCATTCATTGCCCATCTCTGATTGCCATCGAGAAGATGGTATTCAGCAGCCGAAGTGGTTTGTCCCATTCCTGGTGAAGGACTTTTGCCAGAAATGTTGATTCTCCTGCTCCTCAGCTGCTGCCTGACCAGCTGCGCTTTCCCAGCACCACACTCTCGACTCTGATCTCCAGCATCTGCAGTCCTCACTTTCTTCTAAGTGGTTTGCTCGGTCATTTTACAGGAAAGTTGAGAAATCAACCATATTTCTGCGTGTCTGAGTTTCAGATTATCACCTCTTTCTGGGCAGAAAGAAGTTTCTTTGCAATTCCTTATTTAATTGCTTGGTGACTGTCTCATATTAATGTCCTCGCTTTTTGCCACAAGGGTAAACATTAACTCCGTGTCTACTTGAACTATATCTTTCATTATTTTAAAGACCAGATTAGATCAATCCTTGACCTATTTTCAAGAACAAAGAAGATATTACCTGTTCCTTCTATATCTCCACTGATTCAAAACTATTGAGGAACTGCCTATATATCTGTCATATACCAATTGTGAGTTAGAACCTGTCTGCATTTACTGAAAGAACATTTATTAATACATCCTGTTGGCAAACAAGTCAAATTTAATTCTTTCAGATTTAGAATTCTAGCCAGCAGAATGGACAGCCTAATTTGTCAGAATTCAGCCCCTCCAAAAACACCACGTTTTGAGGATTTGAAATACAAGGCATCTTTTACTCCAAAGCACAGTTCAAACTAATTTCATTATAAACCTAGTACTGCTGACCCAACTGGACAGATTTGAATTTTTCCGTTGCAAGTTCTGAAAATGAAATTGAGGACAGATAACACAATGATCGTACGCAAATGGTATCAAGCGGGTAATACAGTACCGCTGAAAGAATGTGTGCTTTCTCCATCGTTCTTATTGGAGAAAAATTAATGAAAAAATACCATTTTGAAAATCCAAACAGAACAGAATTGCTCGCAATTGGATTTTTCTGCCTTTATATAATTCCCTCAGGGTCTGCTGTGAAGATTGATTGCTGTGGTTCAGCAACAACTTCTCTTATCACTGTATCATGTGATAGAAGGCAATCTCACCAGACCCTGCTTTTTTTTCATCTAGCAATCCCCACGCTCCTGTATTCAGTGTGATTAGGATATCCAACCTGGTTTGTAATTTATCCTTGGTCAGTCACAGAATAACCCTTTAGTGCCAGATCATACCAACTTGAACTGAAATCTTTTTCTGGGAGAGAGGGGCCAGCTGACATTCAGCATTGTCGCGCAACCTACATTTACGCAGACAGTCGTTTTACAGTAAAAAAGCGAGAGAACTGCAGATGCTGTAAACCAGAAACAAAAATAGATATTTGCTGGAAAAGCTCAGCAGGTCAGGCGGCATTTGTGGAGAAAAATCAGAGTTAATGTTTTGGGTCGAGTGACCTTTCCTCAGAACTGAAATGTTCAATCTGATCTCTCTCCACAGATGCTGCCAGACTTGCTGAGCTTTCCCAGTAATTTCTATTTTTGTTTCTGATTTGACTTGTATTTTCACCTTGCACCAGTATTCATGTTTCAAGAAATTTCCCGTGATGGGTTGCAGGGGTCCTGGTGTTTAGAGTCAAACCATCGCCAGAAAGGCTAACCTGCCATCAATCTT
Source organism: Chiloscyllium plagiosum (assembly GCF_037043375.1). Classification (NCBI taxonomy): domain Eukaryota; kingdom Metazoa; phylum Chordata; class Chondrichthyes; order Orectolobiformes; family Hemiscylliidae; genus Chiloscyllium; species Chiloscyllium plagiosum. The sequence continues at coordinate 24,191,339 of NW_028270169.1, read as the reverse complement.
AGCTGCTGCACTGAGCAGGCAGATTAAAAATGAGGTGAGGGGATAGAGAAAGTGAAGCACCCTAAATGCACTATCCGCACTCATTATTCCTAAAAATAATTTTAATTTTGTACCTGGTGTCTGCACAGTTGTAATTATCGTTGTGGTAATGATGGTTGTAGTTGTAGTTTCCTCATCAGTCTCACTAGCAACTGAGGAGATGGTTGGGTCTGCAGTAGGATTGCGATGTTGCTCAGCATTCTGTCCTCGCATTTGATGTGTGCCTGCTCCAACCGTTGTGGCAATGTCCCCTGGAAGGTTACTTGTCATCGCAGTTGCCACTCCTTGGTCGCTGAAATGTTGAACCACACCAGATTTGCTCTGAGGCACTCCTGCTGCAGTTGAGACGCGGCTAGGCTCAGTTTGAACAAACGCAGTATTACTATTTGGGAACACAGATTCAGGAATCTCCGATGTAGCTGAGCTCACAGCAGATGTTGTGAGAGAGTCTGTGGTGGCAGCCATTCGCATCATTGGAGGGGTTTTCCCTCCTTGTGTTACACCGGTATTGTCAGCCGAGGGTGCAGCATCTGTGGCCAAAGATGCAACAGAGCCCAGTGTTGTCATCGGAGAGGTTGAGGCCATTGTAGTAGTGGTTATGTCAGAAAAAAATGGAGTGTCATTGGTGACTATCTGATGAACCAAAGGATCCTGAGGTTTTTGCGACTGAGTAGCAGGAGAAGTAGCGCCAATTCTCATTCCTATCTTATTGGTAAAAACTGGTTCCTGACCAAGGAAATCTTTCTTCAGTAATGTTTCGTGAATGATTTCTTCAAGCAGTGGATGATGGTTATTGATGTTGATATTCGGTGTTGTACTAACAAAATGAAATTCATCTTCTGGATCAGCAGTTGTAGCCATTGTCCATACAATATCTGTCTTGCCATTGTTCTTTCCTTTTCCACTTACGGTATTCAGATCTTTGGACAGGTCTTTAAAAAAAGCAAAAGAATAGGAACATCAGTGATGGAGAGGAATACAATTTTAACTTCAGAACAACGATGACTGCATTTCGAACATCATTCGCTGGCTGTGATGTTCCTGAGAACATTAAAGGTGAAATATAAATGCAAATTACAGAAGATCTTTATCAACCCACCATGCATCAAAGTCTAGTTCTTTATCTTCCTATGCTGAAAGATGTCAAGTAGCAGTTCAAATACCTCTATAACCCTCAATCGACCTTCTGAGAATTATTGATCTAACCCACAGATGTTGCATCAACAATCAGCTCTGCAAATGCCTCGACAGCTCAATTTTTACACAGGGAGGATATTTTTCAGGTCTTTATCTTTTGAGGCTTCCAATTACACCAGCAAATTGCTCTGTACAATGCCGTTATGTGGAGAGACAATATTTGCAAACTTTGATTAATACTCCAGTTCCGGATTTAATACATCATTATAGGTATAAATTGAAACCATAAAAGTGTTTTTTAAAATTCAAGGACTATGTAACATACTGGACTAGAGCATTGGGATGACAGTTCTTTTCTCCTTGATGGATGTAATGGATCTCAAGTGTTTTAAAATTCCAATGGACATAAAGATTAATGTCATAAGCAATTATATTTAATATTCTGCATTTATAACTCTTGAGTGCACAAACCAAGAATCATACCTTGGTATCAACATTTGTGAATGAATATAGAATCACGTAGTCATAGTGATAAACAGCATGGAAACCTTTGGACCCTTTGCTCCAACTCATCCATGCCGACCAGATATCCCAACCTCATCCATTCCCACTTGCCAGCATTTGGCCCAAATCCCTCCAAACCCTTCATCTACTTATCCAGATGCCCTTTACATATTGTCATTGTACCAGCTTCCTCTGGCAGCTCATTTCATACACACACCACCCTGCATGTGAAAACATTGCCCTTTAGGTCCCTTTTCTATCTTTCCCCTCTCACCTTGTCTACCTTCAAGCCAGTTCTGTATCCAAATAGCTAGTTCTCCCTCGATTCTGTGTGAACTAACCTTGTTACCCAGTCTACCATAGGAACCTTGTTGAATGAATATGTTTGGATTAAGGATGTTCTGCTCACAAGTGCAGTATTAAACGTATATTTAAAACTACAACCACAACATTTTGCTAAAAGTAAAGCACTTTCCTTCCTTCATCAATTTCAACAATATTTACAAATATCCCAATAGTAATGCTGAAAACAAAATATTGTTGATGCATTTGTCTTGCACTGATCAGGATCACCAATTTGCAAGCTTTATCAATGTAAAGGGAAAACAACATTTATTCTGGATGACAGGACGGTAGTCATTTGTTCACAGATATACTCTAAATGGTAGATACAGAGGTAAATACAAAAATATTTTTTTTAATGTGCATCAGTCTCTGGATTATTTACGTAAAGTAAAGAGTTAAAAATTGAACCCTTTGCAGTGGAGATGACTGATTGATGGTTGGACGGTCATTTCCATGATCATTAGTTTTACAGACTGGTTGAAATTCTGTTGAACTAATCCCTTTTGACTGTGATGAAATTGCAGGGTCTGGGTGAGAAAGAGGCATTTTGTTGTTTTGCTTCCTTTTGTCTGGTCACTTTCTCATACTCAGAGTGAGAGGGGTGACTACTGGCTAGTTCTCTGACTGTGGCTTTCACACCATGTGTAACTCAGGCTGATGCCCACAAAAGCATTAAGTCTCACTAGAATACTCCAGTAGAGTTGGAATTAGCTTTTTAACACTTGTCCATGTATATTTCTCAAAGGGAAAAATACAAAATGTGTCTACAGTTTGGGACACCATCCGCAGCGGGTGGAACACTATTGAATAGGGAGTTATCAACCCTTACTTATCTTTGTAGTCACACGAGATCATTATCCAGTCTGATTTGACTTGCTTCTTTGTCCCTTTCAAGGGCTATTGTTGAAATTTCCCTTTGAAGTTGTAGGTCTGACTTAGCTTACCACAGCCATGTTTGGCTGTATCAGTCCTTTTAAAGAACACATTTACAACTTGGGGTTACAAGTTAAAAATATCCACTGTAATTTGGGGTCTGACCCAGTACCACATAAGAGTTGTCGATCTCCAACTGCCCTTAAACTGAGTGGTTTGCTTAGTCATTTCAGAGAACATTTCAGTCATCAGCACTGCCATGGGCCTGGAGTTACACAGACCTGAAAAGGTAAAAAAGATTTTCTTCCCTGAAGGTAATTGCAATCAATGATGGTGTCATAGCAGAAAATGCTGAGATTAGCTTTATATTTTAGATTTATGAATTGGAATTAAATTTTATTGGCTGCCATGGTGGGTGTTGAATCCATAGATCTCCAGTTTGTGAGTCGCCATATTACCACTATGTCATCATGTTCTCTTTAATTGCTGACCTTAAGATATGGTCTGCTGTCACGATACTCTACCCCTGTCAAAGGGTCAGCATAGGCATCTGATCATTTCTGTAGCAAACATTATTGGAGAGTTTATTTTGTTCATTACTTTGGCCACACAAACTGAGCCTTACCCAAATAGTAGGTTAACAATAAAGCCCCTGAAACCATGGGGTCCAGGACGTTCAGCCTCGGACTTTCGGGTGACCATCCTCCAAGGTGGACTTCGGGACAGGCAGCAGAGGAAAGTGGCCGAGCAGAGGCTGATAGCAAAGTTCGGTACCCATAGGGAGGGCCTCAACCGGGACCTTGGGCTCATGTCACATTACAGGTGTTCACCATTGCACTACACACACACACAGATATTCCTACACACACACACTCTCACATACACACGGACACAGGTACACACAGGTGCGCACACAGACACCCACACACACCCTTATAGACACACACACACTCCCACACTCACACATGCACCCCCTCACAGACTTAAGACACTCTGCACTCACTACACACACACACACTTTCTCACACTCACAACCCCCACCCCAGACAGATACACACACACAGACAGACAAAGACCCACATGCACACATATATTTTGTGTGGTGAATTTGTACTTGCAGAGTTACATTGCACTTTGCTCAAAAACTGCATACATTCATGTAGAACTCTGAGCTCAAAAACTGCATGAATTTATGTAAAACTGTGTTATCTCACTTTTTAGATTAGAATCAATCTAAACATCAGGTCATAGACAGAGAACATAGGGGGCTAACACCTTCAACATATTGTCTAGCTATCACCATTGTTAACAGCTAACCCGAGAATGCAACTTAAAAAAATGGGTTTTGTGACTTACACATGAAAGAAGTGAAACTATCACTGTATTCTAACAGATGAAAGGCCTAACAGACAATCAATGTTTCAATGTATAATTACAGTTACATCACACTGCAAATTTTTGCTATAAATTCTGTGTTACGATCGAGCTCTCTACAATCACCTGATGAAGGAGCATCGCTCCGAAAGCTAGTGTGCTTCCAATTAAACCTGTTGGACTATAACCTGGTGTTGTGAGATTTTTAACCTGAAACCATAAGTAGCTTGAAATGGCTTATAGGAGCTATCTAAAATAAGGAGAGTAATTAAAAATATAGATGAAGAAAGAAAAAAATGGAATGAAGCCTGTTCTTTGGCACTGAATGAGGATGAGAAGTATCACAAAATAAGAATTTATTCCCAGAAACAATATCTTGATTAACCTGTTTGATTGTTATTGGTGAGACAGGTCTGGCAATATCTGCAGACAGAAAAACAGGGCAAGTGTTGAGTCTGATATGAATCTTCTTCAGAAGGATTCAAAAGGTCTACTGTTTCTCTCTCCACAGATGCTGCCAGACCTGCTGAGTTTCTCCAGTATTCTCTGTGTTTGTTTCAGATTTCCAGCATCCACAGTATTATCCTTTTCTTTTGGGACAAACTGTTCAATATGACAACTCCCACACGTTTACAACCAAAGGGTGTTCTGACCTGGAAAACACCAGCAATGCTCTCAGTTAAGTTACAAAATCTGAAATTGCATGGTGATTAAAGAATTAAGCCATTATATCTACACCAAGGTTGAAAACCAGGATTCAGCGAATTGACCATGTCTAAAAGTTTCACCAATTAAATTACATAATGTTTCATAAACATAACCTTTCAAGACAGCTTTATGTTGATATTTTTAAATCATGAACCCCTATTAAAATGTAGGCATTTAATTTGGAATTAGTGGACAATTTTAACTAGCTCATAACAATTCCAATAGGGAAATCAGAAAAAAAATCATGGAGTAGTTAAAATATGCACTTCGAATCATTGCAAATAGCTTAGATATGTTCAAAACGAATCTGAGAGAAAAGGGAAAGATATGCTGCAAAAGGTAGGTAGAATGGGAGAGAACCTGAATGCAGTATAAACAACTGCATAAACTAGTTAAGATGAATGACCTCCTTTCTCTATGATATATTCTGAATAACTGTAACAAAATGAAGAAAAGTAAAGAACTTTGAAGTGATAGGAATACATTCAAATTCCTCATAACCTCCTGGAAGTGTAAGATAAAATGATCAATGCAATCACTAGAAGGAATACTTTGAATCAAAACCATCCCAATGAGTCAGTTTTATTTTCTTTTCCAACCCAAATACATTATCTCTCTCTCCAATTTTAGAAAGCTCAAGCCCCATGATGCTCCATCTGGCAAAGAGTAAGGAATTGAATAGCTCAACAAATCACACTAAACAAAAATCCCTTAACTTCAAACTACTGGCACCAGCAGATTAACATAATCATATTAAAAATGATGCCTTTATCATTGCGATGAAGTTCGCCTTTTCCCTTGGTTGGGAAAAACTCCATGGCAGCAAGATAGATCAGGCTTAACTGGTCAGACTTAACCGCAGGCATCAAATCCACATTGCAGGCTGAGCTAACGCTGGGTATTATTGGCACCGGTACAGAATATGTTTACCTCCATGTGACAATTGTTACTCCTTCCTAATTTATAAAGATTGAGGTGTTATCAATTACATTAAATGGAATTGTCCTTAACTGAATTGGACTTAAATCGATTGATATAAGTACCCCAGGAAACTTCACTCTTTTGTTGCAAATGATCACACTTGTTACATTAGAATGATAATGGTACTCTAGAATGCTGAAATGCCAGATGTAAAATATCGGATTGAATAGTTCAATGGATAAAAAAAAATCTGTTTCTAATGCCTTTGATATTTTACAGAATTAAATTATCACCCATTCAACGTGCAGTAGCACCTCCACAGCAAGCTTAGTAGGTGGTACTATTATGTCAATAATAATACGTACTCAGCACCATCTCTCTTCAATTGCATCTCTGTCAACTATTTCTTCTTTCTCTGTGCTGTGCTGTTGTTTTGGGGGGGGGGGGGGGGGGGGGTCAGTTAGCTCAGTGGGCTGGGTGATGCAGAGTGATGCCAACAGGGGAGGATCAATTCCCGCACTGACTAAGGTTACCATGAAGGTGTTGCCTTCTCAGTCACTGCCCTTGCCTGAGGCGTGGTAGCCCTCAGGATAAAACCGCCACCAGCTGTCTCTCTGTCTCTTTAATGAGACAGCAGCCCTATGTTCTGGTAGAAACTTTATTGCTGGAACAGCACAGGTCAGGCAGCATCCAGGGAACAGGAGATTCGACGTTTCGGGCACAGGCCCTTCTTCAGGAATGGCCTGTGCCCGAAACGTCGAATCTCCTGTTCCCTGGATGCTGCCTGACCTGCTGTGCTGTTCCAGCAATAAAGTTTCAACTTTGATCTCCAGCATCTGCAGACCTCACTTTCTCCTATGTTCTGGTAGGACTACAATAACTTTGCTTTGCCTTTGTTGCTGCTGTTCCCAAATTTTTCAAACAAACATTTGATTTTTAGATGCCTGTATTTGTTAAGGTGATGAACGACAGCCCTGGAGAACTGAATAATTTTGCCACTTAATATCATATTTTATCAAATGACATTAAATGCAAATCAAAGCTCCCCTTTGCATCCTTTCCCACCTGCCCCACCTGAGTTGGTCAGTTTTATAGCAGTACCTTATTGTCCTAGTGTTTCCCTATGTTTTTCAAAGGTTTGAACTAAATTAGCCAAACAACCTACACCTACAAAGCAGAGGATAGATTGCACTGGAACAGAGAAAAATGCATGGCCAACATTTTATTTCTAACTATTTGGATCATCATAAATTTTAGGATAGCTGTGTTATCAGTTGGTCTGCACCAGACCCATTTACCAGTGAATGCATTATGGGGAGTATGTAATAACTTTCTTCATTACTTGCAGATTGGTTTGTGCATTTGTTCTTTGGGTGGAATCTTCTGGTTTCTCGGGGGTGAGCTTGGGGATGTGAAGGGAGAGTGGGGATGTGAAGGGAGAGTGGAGTTGTACTCAATCCCAGCCACCTTCCTCCCTCTACTGGATTTACGTTCTGAGCACAAAGGCCCATGGTCAACTTTCAGCTGACGTAGCCTGAAGTGACCAATTAATAACAACTTCAGGGTCTCATTCCATTGGTGTTGTGGCTCTGTATGGTGCACAGCGGCTAATATCATAAGGTCACTTTGTCAAGCAAGGAACATCGTTACCTCTTATCAGAGGGATGGGTGCCTCTCAATCAAAAGCAAAAAGATCCATTTTACTCCCTTTTCCCAGGGAGTAAAAGTCCCACATCCACTTTACGTCGAAGTGGGATTCCAATGCCTGTCCTGCTGGCAGCAGTTGTGCCCTCCCCTAGGAGCAGTCAAAAACAGCAGCCAGCTTTGAAAGGTGAGAAACTGCCTCTGGTGTCTTGATTCCAAGGCTGGTTGCTGGCTTCACCACTGCCTGATTGTCTTGTGGTTCTGTGAATCTTTCCAAAAAGGGGCAGCCCAGGTCACCTGATCTGCAGGCAAGACCCCAACACTGCGATTCTGCCCACTCATTTGAAAGAATTGCTATACCTCCACTTTGTGTGACATGTCTCTGAGTAACAGTACCGGGGTTCATAGATAGACCATTGCACCTACAGAAGTTGTTCTTCAAATGATGCAGAGAAGTTAAATTATTTTTTATGGTGGGTTGAAATTATTTCTTCAAAATATTAAGAAAGGAGGAGGAAAAAGGAGAGGAATAAAGTTAGCACAAATAGTGGAGCAACCATTTTTAGTATGAAATTCATTATTTTTCCTATTGCTATCCGATATGACTCCAGCAGGAAATGAATGGAATACCCAAGAAATGGGCACTATTGTGGGATTTTTAGCTATGAAGGGAAAACTTCTGGTTTCTCAGGGGGTGAGCTTGGGGATGTGAAGGGAGAGTAGAGTTGTACTCAATCCCAGCCACCTTCATCCCTCTACTGGATGCAAATGCAAAACACCCAATTGCAAATTCAAATACAGACCTCCAGTCCACTCAGTTGGCATGTCATCCTCCACCAGAAGGCATTTAGTTCCCATTATCTGGGTCAAAGCCAGGCCATTGACCCCAGGACACCAAACAGAAGAGTTTTAAAAAATTCTGAATGCCAGTTAGATTGGTTCTCAAAGGTGGTGGAAGGCAGCCATAATAGCTGGCAGGACCCAGTGATCGGGGGCCAGAGTTAATGCCTGAAGTGACCCACCGAATTCATGAACACTGCAAACTCTTGTGGCATCAGTCACAAAAGGCACCTTCTGATGTGACCCCAAGATTTAAAGCAGCAGCATGACTGGAGCAAATTTGGTGCACTGAGTGTAAACTGACCCAGTGCTGCAGCGGACAAAAAGAAAATCAGTTTGATGATAATGGCTTTATTCAGGGTTTCCTGTACATTTTCATCACTCATGTAGAGAGGCAGGCAATTGATTTGCGAGAAGGTTAGAATGTCAAACGTGGAACAGACACAATAAAATCTCTGGCTGTCATCAAGGGAACTGCAAAAAGGTAAGTAATGAATATTATTGTAATCGATATAAACAAATCGGGTTATGAAACCGGCCCAGTTAGCATGAGAGCTGATGTGTTTTTTCAGCTTTTCTGTTCTGCACCAGGGAACACTCAATCTTTGTAAAAATAGTCAGGGGCTCAGCAATGTGGTTTATAGTAAAACTATTTGCAGTATGGATGAAGAGTGTGGTGCTGGAAGAGCACAGCAGGTCAGGTAGCATTTGAGGAACAGGACAGTCAACATTTCGAGCATCAGCTTTTCATCAGGAATGTTGATATTCCGGATGAAGAGCTTATGCGTGAAACATCAACTGTCCTGCTCCTCGGATGCTGCCCCGACCTGCTGTGCTTTTCCAGCACCACTCTTTTTGACTGATCTCTAGCATCTGCAGTCCTCACTTTCTCACAGTATGGATGAAGGCCACTCAGCCCTGTATGTCTGTGCCGTGCTGCTGAAAGATTTAACAGGAGTCCTTGAAAAATATAAAACTGACCAAAAGGGACATAACTGCAGATTTTATAACCCCGCACTCTGCTTGGAAGGACAGAAACCTGGTATCGCAGATTTACCTTCACTAGACACAGTGCTAGAGGCCTATTTTGGGTCGCACAGTGGCTCAGTTGCTAATACTGCTGCGTCACAATGCCAGAGACACGGTACAATTCCAGCCTACGATGACTGAGAGGAGTTTGCAGATTGTCTCGGTGTCTGTGTGGGTTTCCTCCAAGTCCTCAGGTTTCCTCCCATAATCCGAATGATATGCAGGTTAGGTGAATTGACCATGCTAAATTGCCCTCAGTGACCAGGACATGCAGGTTAAGTGGGCCAGCCACGGGAAATGCAGGGGTACAGGGATAGGGTAGGGTATTGGGACTGGGTGGGATACTCTTCAGAGGGTCACTGTGGACTCGATGCGCCAAATGGCCTGCTTCCATGCTGCAGGGATTCTTTGGTTCGACTCTTGGTACATTTTCACATATTAGATAAAAGGAAGTGTTTCGTCCACATTGTAAGCAGGTGTGTTGTACATTATAGAGAATGGAGTAGGTGCTCCAAGCCAACATTTGCATTAGAATGCTCAATTGGCAAAACAACATCTCTCACTGGAACATTAACCAGGGGACACGGCAACAGCACTCAGTACAGAGGGGATGAAACAGAACATGTGAACTAGACTGAATTAGCGCACAATTTCTTTCACTGAATCCATTCTTCTTTCAAATGAGGTTCACAAAACAACAGCTCAAACGCTTTTTCGAAACCTGTTACCTAATCACACTGTTTTTTTACCTTGGGTTAGAATTAAAAATCTTGCCAATACGTTCCAAATCTAAGGAGAACAAATGCTGAAAAAAATTGGCTATTCATTCACTGCAGGACCATTTTTGTGCTGCTGGCATAGACTCAAGTTATCCTCCAGCCTATGCAGCGACATGAAGATAAATGCCACATAATATACTTTCATGGACAAACAACAAAGATTGCAGTCTGGCAAAACGTGTTCAGCACCGTAATAATCTGATATTGAATGGAGCAAAGGGCAAGATATATAGCCAAAGTGGAGAATACTTTTGAGAACAAATCTAGGATTATGTCTTTGATTAGCACATAGCAACCAACAAGAAAAGATGTATTCCTTGAAATAATTAGAGGTGTCATGTACAGCAACTGATTGCCAGTTGAACTAAAAGACAATTTGCAGATAAATTCCACATTGAACAAAATATGAACACTGCTTTAAAGCACTTCCCATAAACTCGAGTAATTCTATCACAAGTTAATAATATTTTATCTGTGGAATTGTAGTTAGTATTAGAGACATACTTTCTTCTGGCATATTATGGGTGGCACGGTGGCTTGGTGGTTAGCACTGCTGCTTCACAGCACCAGGGTCCCAGGTTTGATTCCAGCCTCGGGTGACTGCCTGCGTGGAGTTTGCACATTCTCCCCATGTCTGTGTGGGTTTCCTCCCACATTCCAAAGATGTGCAGGTTATGTGAATTGGTCGTGCTAAATTGCCTGTAGTGTCAGGTGGGTTTCTCTTTGGAGGGTCAGTGTGGATTTGTTGGGCCGAAGGGCCTGTGTCCACACTGTAGGTAATCTAATCTAATATCTGGGTAAAACTGCTTCTACCTTATTTCCACTTTCCTTAGTCTACAGCTCAAATAAAAACAGTTAGGCCATCCTCAGAAATGACCTCTACAACAAAAGCAAAACAAAGCTTTTTTTTAAATTTTCTACTGCCCAATTTGTCATGCTGTTTATCTGAGTTCCAGTGCTGATGAGCACAAAATACCCTCAAATAAATATTGGGAACCACTGAGGATATTACCTGATGTCCCTACAATATATTTCAGTGCTTAGTCATATATCCTTTCCTCTCCCATGTGTTATGCCTCACAGCCAGTGTACCTTAAAGATACATGTTCATGATATCATCATTGCATGAAAATACGCAGCCCGAAGGGATATAAACTCATGTTATTCCTGGCCACAATTCTGGGTTGAGATACACTATTCTCAACTTTCACATATATTTCAACGCAGAGATGATTTTCCAACACCATATCCACTGTATCTCTATGACTGTTTATATTATATTTTGTCCCTGCCGCAGCCCAACCATTGCTGAACCTATCATCCATGCCTTTGCTGAGAATGTGTATAGGGTATAAGCAGGCAGAAAGAGAGTCAAGTTCTGAGCTTTGTGAAAGAAGAGTTCAGCTAAACATGACTCAGATCAGACAAGAACTTACAGCTAACAATGGGGTGCTGGAGGCAAGGGTAATGGGTTAACAAGGTGGAAAAGCATTCATTATGTAGAGCCATTTAACAATATTGGAAGCATTCAGTACGCAAGGTCAGCTAACAACGGGAAAAGTAGTCATTATGTGAAGCCAGTTAACAAGATTAAGAACATTCATTGTGTAACAGCAGATGGCTTAATCTTTACTGTTGATACTCGTTGATTATAATGATCACCCAATCAATATGCATGTTGCCTTATCTGGATGCACCCCCCTGCAAAATGACTATATAGTTCATAGAGAAACTGCTCTTCCAGAGAAGACCGTGAACTCATGTCTCTGTGATATGGGCGATCGTTCTCTCACCCTCCAGTGCCCAAAATAAAGCTTAAGGAGGTAAAACTACTCTGTGTCTCTGAGCATTTTGTTCTGACTAAGGGGGGGGGAAGTGGGACAACATTATCACCTCTGAACTTGACTATACCAATCCTCGCTTGGCCTTCCACCCTTTGCAAATTTGTGTCCATTCAAACCTCTGCTGTCCATATTTTGACTTGCACAAAGTACGGTGCGCCCATTACTCCATATTAACTCATGTACACTATGGTCACAAGTCAGCAAAATCTTGATTATAAAATTCTCTTCCTAGTTTTCAAATTGCTCCATGTAATCTCCTGTAGCAGTAAAATACACTGAGATTACAGCTCTCCTTTGATTCTGGCCACTTGAGTGTCTGATTTTAATTCCCCCACATTGGCAGCAATATCTTCAACAATCTAGACTTGTTCTGGAATCCCCTCGCTCGATCACGCAGCCCCTCCACTTCTCTCACCTCCTTTAAAGCACCCTTTAATATCTACCCCTTTGCGGAATTGATCACCTGTCCTCAAATCATATTTGTGAAGAACATTGGGACATTTTATAATAGAAACACTAAATGGATTCAAATTGAAGCAGTTATTATTACACCTCCTGTATCCAACATGGCTGATATTCCCCATTGTTTCTAACAATAGTATTGGGACTGCAGCAGCTGAATCGAAGGACTTTACTTCTCCCTTGGGTTTAAACCTGTGTGGTTGCCCATTCATGGACTCTATAATCTCTGGATGCTCTTGGGTGTTGGCAGCATTTGTATTCCACTCTTAGAGGTTGCACTGTCATCCTTGACTGATGTCATGGCTCTGTATTTTTAGCTGATTTTCAGTGTGGAGTAATTCTCTCTCACTCTGTGTAACTACAGAGTTTACAAGAATATCATGTAATACTTCATCCTGAATATACTCTCCAGTACAGTGCTGCTCTTTCATTCCTCTGAATTTCGCTCATGTCAGAACAGCATCATCATTTGCACCATCAACATATTAATTTTCCCCAATATACTTTACACAGTCAATTTACCAAACACCATTTTATATCTTTCCAAACATCATCATAGAGTATGACAATTCCTGAACAATAGGCATCGATTAGAGATGTCAATTAAACAACATTAGAACTTTCAGGATAATTTAGGCCGTTTTTGGTGAAATTATATATATATTTTAATAATTTTCTCCAACTACTGTTTTTAATGAGCAGTCCACTATTCAGTTAACTCTTCTTAATTTTACCTTTGTTGGCTTATGCGTTTGGATGCATTTTAGCTGATACTGTTACCTTATAAATATTCATGAACTCCACTTTTTAATGACTACTTCATTACTTATACTTATTTTCTAATTTGCTTGTACACGCTTTCTCAATTTTTCTCAGAACTTGGATGCAAGTTGTGCCCTCCAGCTGAAAAAAATATTAATATTCTATATAATCAAAATTGTTGTAAAAATGAAACATTTAAAATGTCCAGACTTGTGTATCTCGCATCAACTCACTATCCTGAGGCTCTCTTTCTTCGCCAAAACTTTCCCGTTTGGAAACGTTCCCAAAACATATTTGATTATTTCTAACATGCCTTGCAATGTGTTTCTGCAATCAATATTCTTTATATTACTATTTCCTTTTTAATGGAATTATTTATAAACTAACCCCAGATAAGTATAAAATTACATTACTTTCCTATTTCTCATATTTCTTTAACCATATAGCCATGACGTTTCTTGCAGTAACACTGTTGAAAACTTTTTTTAAATCAGATTCTACACTGGAATTTTTGGTCTCATATTCCCAGCCTCAGCACAGGCACAGTGTGGCAGTCTCCTGTCCAGGTTGGTGGTCTCTCAGCCCAGCATAGAGGTCTCTCAGCCCTGCATGATGGTCTCTCAGCCCAGCATGTTAGTCTTCTGTCCAGGCGTGGTGGTCTCTCAGCCCAGCATGGCAGTCTCCTATCCAGCGTGGTGGTCTCTCAGCCCAGCATGGCAGTCTCCTATCCAGCGTGGTGGTCTCTCAGCCCAGCATGGCAGTCTCCTATCCAGGCGTGGTGGTCTCTCAGCCCAACATGGCCATCTCCTGTCCAGGCGTGGTGGTCTCTCAGCCCAACATGGCCATGTTTTAGCAGCCTATGGCAGTCTTGCAGCCCAGTGTGCTTCAGCATGGACTTCAAGCCTCAAGGTTCATTCCAGAGCAGTCTTCCAGCCTCAAGATGAAGCCAAATGTGGTCTGGAGTTAAGGCCTGGCACAGACGAGAGGCTAGTTACCAGCGTGGACTGGGTTGGAAAGACAGTTGTTCTGAACTTTTCATTTCTCTATTTACTAATTTTTCTCTCCTATCTGCAATGCTGGGCTTTTCATTTCTTTATGTTTCCAACATTCCCCCCCCCCAAAAAAACTTATACCTAGGTACCTTGTACCTAAGATGGCACCATAAATGGCAACTTGTAAACTGTTCATTGTACTCATTTGAATACACATGACAATAAACCTCATTCAATTCAATTCAATGGAATAGAACCTGAAAGTCTGCAGTGATCATGCTGCAGTTATTTGATGCTCTTGGATGTGGCTTGTGTGTTGCTTGATTGTTTAAACGAACTGTCCATCCAACCAACACTACCCATTCATTGGCTGGATGCATCAGTGGAGGCCAATATTCTGAATGGCTGGCTCTATTTTAATCCATTATGCATTGTTGAAAGTGAGCTGGAACCTCCGAAAGAGGGGGTTACAAGACAGCAGCAGATACTGGCATTTATGTTTGAATTCAACCTCACAACAGGAGAGATACAGACAGTGATTTCTGAATACTGCTTTGCAAGACTTGGTAGAGAAGGTAGAAATAAAGGGGGTGGTGTCCTGAATCTGCAGATGGGAAGGATGCAGAGTTGAGCCTTATGTTAAACACTCCAGTACAGCCAACACTGCTGGAAGCCTCACCTCAATAGTTGGCACGTGCTCACGGACAACCACGATAACAACAGCACAAAACACCATACTGATCGACACATTTCATGCTCTTTCATCTGAGGAATAGTGACTCTCAGATTAAACTCGACACCAAGTCATCTCTCTCTAATGAGAGAGAGAGAGAGACAGAGAGAGAGAGAGAGAGAGAGAGAGAGCAGCCCTGTGATCCTCTGGGACTAAGGTGACTTTACCTTTACCTGCAAGTGCAGTGAGCCAAAGGTCCTTCAGCATCTGGCCCACCACTCCCTGTGGAATGATGCACCTTGGAAACTACAGGAAGCACCAAACTTGTAAATCAAACAACCAGAATAAATTAACCATAAGTAAACAGTTAAGTAGTTGGTTATCATTTTAAGTAGCATTTGTGGGAGAGTGTATCTTTCCTGACAGTCAACTCATGTCCAGCTGTGAGGTTAAAAGGTGTGGATTGGAGTGTTAAATTCCAATGGGATAGCACTGGTCCTAAATCTGTAGTGCACACTGAATCATATCATAATCTTTAATGTCCTGCAGATATTAGATTAGATTAGATTAGATTACTTACAGTGTGGAAACAGGCCCTTCGGCCCAACAAGTCCACACCGACCCGCCGAAGCGCAACCCACCCATACCCCTATATTTACCCCTTTACCTAACACTACAGGCAATTTAGCATGGCCAATTCACCTGACCTGCACATCTTTGGACTGTGGGAGGAAACCGGAGCACCCAGAGGAAACCCACACAGACACGGGGAGAATGTGCAAACTCCACACAGACAGTCACCTGAGTCGGGAATTGAACCCGGGTCTCTGGCGCTGTGAGGCAGCAGTGCTAACCACTGTGCCACCGTACCGCCCACCCAGTTACTAACTCCTATGTAAATACTCCATCCATTACTATTCACTTTAGGAGGCAGCACACATTCCGCACTGACAAGCCCAATTCTTCATCACTTAACATTTTCGCACTGATTTCGATACAGTACTTCTTCATTTTTGCTGTAACAATGATGTGTTTGTGTAGAACCTCAGGGATCAACATGATTCCAAGCTGTGTTTCAAGAAGAGGACACAGGGAAGCAGTTAGGATAAACTGACTGAACAAACATTCCATACAGCAGTGTTGAAAAGGCTTTGCAAAACAAGACAATGGAAATTTGAATTTATATATGAAGTCTTGATTGGAGTGTCGAAAGGCACACAACAGGTAAGAGTTGATGCAGCAGGAAGTGCAAATTCCTATGTAGGACTGATACATTTGCATGTCCATAACATAGATTCAAACAGTCATACAACATGGAAACAGACCCTTTGGACCAACACATCCCAATCTGACCTAATCCTATTTCCCAGTATTTGGCCCATATCCCTCCAAACTTTTCCTATTCATATAGCCACCCAAGTGCCTTTTAAATGTTAAAAATCACACGACGCCAGGTTATAGCCCAACAGGTTTAATTGGAAGCACACTAGCTTTCGGAGCGCTGCTCCTTCATCAGGTGGTTGTGGAGGACACAATTGTAAGACACAGAATTTATAGCAAAAGTTTACAGTGTGATGTAACTGAAATTATACATTGAAAAATACCTCAATTGTTTGTTGAGTCTTTCATCTGTTGGAATGACCATGATAGTTTCACAAACAAGGTATTTTTCAATGTATAATTTCAGTTACATCGCACTGTAAACTTTTACTATAAATTCGGTGTCTTACAATTGTATCCTCCACAACCACCTGATGAAGGAGCAGCGCTCCGAAAGCTAGTGTGCTTCCAATTAAACCTGTTGGACTATAACCTGGTGTTATGTGATTTTTAACTTTGTACACCCCAGTTCAACACCGACATCTCCAAAGCATGCCTTTTAAATGTTGTAATTGTACCCACCTCCACCACTCCCTCTAACAATTTGTTCTATTCACGCACCACCCTCTGCACGAAAAAGTTCCCTCTCATGTTCTTTTTAAATCTTTCCCCTCTCACGCTAAACCAATGTCCTCTAGTTTTGCACTCCTGTACCCAGGGGAAAAGACCTTGGCTATTCACCATATCCATGCCCCTCATGATTTTATAAACTTCTATAAGGGCACCCCTCAATCTCTGAGCTCCAGGAGAAAATGCCCTAGCCTATTCAGCCTCTCCCTATAGCTCAAACCCTCCAGTCCTGACAACATGCTTATAAATTTTTTCTGCACTGTCTCAAGATTAACAACATCCTTCCTATAGAAGGGCAACCAGAATTGTTCACAGTATTCCAAAACTGGCCTAGCCAATGACCTGCATAGCTGCAGTATGACATCCCAACTCCTGAACTCAATGCACTGACCAATGAAAGCAAGCATACCAAATGCCTTCTTCACCATCCTGTTTACTTGCAACTCCACTTTCAAGGAACTATACACCTACACCTCTTAGTCTGTTTGTTTGGCAATGCACCCCAGGTACCATACTATTAAGTGGATACGTCCTGGCTTGCTTTGCCTTACCAAAATGCGATATCTCAAATTTATCTAAATTAAGCTCCATCTTGCCACTCTTTGGCCCATTGGATCAAGGTCCCATGGTACTTTTTCACTGGCCACTATACACCTATTTTGATGTCATCTTAGTAACTTAGTAACTATTCGTCCTATATTCACATCCAAATCATTTATATAAATGACAAAAAGCAGTGGACCCAACACTAATCCTTGTGGCTTATCATTGGTCACAGGCCTCCAGTCCAAAGAAAACAGTCACCACCACCACCATTAATCTCATACCTTCGAGCCAGTTATTTATCCAATTGGCTAGCTCCCCCGGATCACATGATCTAACCTTACAAATCAGTCTACCATGTGCAACGTTGTTGAATGCTTTTCTGAAATCATTATACACAACGTCTACTGTTTTGCCTTCATCAATCTTCTTTGTTACTTCTTCAAAAAACTCAATCAAGTTAGTGAGATATATCTTTGCATTTTGCCCAATTCTTTTCACACCTTAAATCACATTATTTAAAACATCTTCTACTCCTCACCCAAGCTCAACAACTTTTCCATAAAAACCTTCGTTCAAAAACTACACCTGTCTTGATCCCTTCCTTACCAGCCATCAATAAATTGGTCTTCCTCCCAAAACACTCTTTAAAATTAATTGTGCTTCAAGTGAAATACACACATAAGTTTAACAGTTCTGTTTAACCTGGAAGAGATATTTAATACGTGATTCATTATAAGAAAGCTATGACCTTTATTGCTTTGAGACATTAATTGATTTGAGGTGTGCTACTGACACTCATGACTTTTTCAGCTCAACTTTAAAGTAGTTTTTAAAAAATGTACTGAGTTAGAATTTAGGCACATGTTTCGCCTTGCCACTTTACGTATTTTTAGTTTGACATTCCCAGTGCATTTTATCATAAGTATCAGTACCTGCTATTCCCTTTGGTTTGTTAAAGGAAAATAATCTTCCTTGCTGAGTAAAATCTTAGAACAAAGGAAAATAGCTCCTGATTTTTCTCTTTGACACTCCTGTTGTAATTCTTCCTTCAATATTGAATTTCTAAAGTTTGCTGTCAGTGGAGAAATCCCTGGAAGAGCCATTTCAGGCAAAAATCCTTCCCTTCTATCTTCTCCTTGCAAGAAATTTCATCAGTTGCAAGATTAATTCACCCTTCCATACAGTGCTGCTCTTTCAGATTCTCCCCATACTCTGAGGCACTCTGATGACTCATCCTTTAGTACTTTCCTGCTTCTGGTTTGGCATAAGTGGTTTTAAAGCTCAAAATATCTAAACTATCTGAAAGTTTCTTGAACAAACCTTCATTTTACTAACTGAAAGCTTCTTACAATAAGCTAACCTTAGTTTTTGTACAGCTGGACATCCCTAGTGGCTCAGCTGAAGACTGGTGCTGTTGTATTTCAACATTGAAGGTTTAGCCCCTGTCAGCTGTTTATAGCAAATGGTGTACAATTGGTTTCTATATACTTTTGTTTCCAATCACGCTCACGATGCATTGCATTTGAATGGCTTACTGATACTCTGTCAAGGCTGAAAAAATGGTGAATGGCCTCAAGTGATGGAGGGAAGTCACATTGGAACCCATGGAATCACATCTCCACACAAGTCAGTAAAGAAATGGAAAAGATTGGACAGACAATATTTGATACCTAAACACCTCTTACACAGCTTATTCAAAAACCGTTTTTTAAAAATTTGTTCATGTGAGGTAAGTGTCATTAGTCATGTGAGTATTTGTTGCTAATCCTTACTTGTCCTTAAGAATGGAGTATGGAATCACTGTTGAACTGGTGCAGCCCAATTGGTATAGGTGTATGCAAGCTGCTGTTAAGGAGGGAGCTCCAGAACTTTCTCCCAGTGAGAATGATATTGCTCCAACTCAGGATGATGCATAAATTGAAGGAGAACATGCAGGTGATCCCACTACCTGCTGCCCTTGTCTTTCTAGGCAGTTGTAGTCATGGGTTTTATAAAGTGCTCTTGGAATTTGTCGTGAATGTCATCGAACTTCTTGAATGTTGTTATAGTTGTACTTATCCAGGAAAATGGACTTGTATCTTGTAGATAGTGGACAATCACTGAGTCAGGAGACATGTTATTTGCTGCAGAATTTCCAGTCTCTGAAGTTCTGCTGTAGCCACTGTATTTATAATGGCTGATTCCATCAAGCTTGTGGTCAATGGCAATCCCTGGGACATTGATTGTGATGAATTAAGCAAAGATACTGGTGCTGAATATGGGAGGTGGCTAGATTCTGGCTTTTTGGAATAAGTATATTCTGGTATTTTTATGATTTGAAACAAATGTCACTTATTCACATAAGCCTCAATATTCTTCATTACATATGACATACGATATGGACTGCATCAGTACCAAAAGGGTTGTAAATGGGTCTGAATGTTGGTGATTACACAATGACAAACATCAGCTCTGTTGAAGCACCTTATGTTGGAGGGAAGTCCATCAATGAAGTGGCTGAAGATGTTTGAGCCCAGGATACTACTCTGAGGAACTCCAGCAGCAATGCCCAAGGTCTGAAACATCAATCTCAACCAGCTTTCCTTAACAAAAGCTCTCTTTGAACGGTCAGTTACCCCTGCTACTTTGAGATAATAACTAGATACACCAGTTAACCTCGGTTGATAACACTTTTGGCTCTGGCTTTACATGTTCGATGCCGAGGTGAGATCATGTAATCTAGGCTGAAAGTTCAATACTGAAGGAATGTCCAAAGCATAGCTCCGCTGAGAAGTTATTAAACTGAGGCCCTTTTATGTCTGCTCTAGTGTAGGCTTGGAAGCAAATGAAGTTGGTGCTTTCCTCATTTGAATCTATCTTGTGATTAAATGAATGGACTGGAGAATTTGTACAATTGAGAAAGATAAAATATTCACTGTTACAATTGTAAAGTCAGTAAGATACTTACGTCTTGGGACTTTCTCTTTAAATTAAGCCAAAAGGGAGAAATGGTCATGTGCCCTGTTCTGAATTCTGCTGACAACAAGCCTAGACTTGGTTGTTAAAAGGGTGACCGTGTTGTTTTCAAGGGAAGAATGTGCAAAAGATCAGAGCAGTTGTGCTGACAGTTAATAGACTATGAATGTCTGTGGGAATTTGAAAAACAGCAGAGAGATAGAGGCATCAAGTTTCTTCTGTTCACGCCACAAAATGTGGATTCCAGCTTATGTTTGGATTGAGGAGATCAAATTCATGAGGCTTTAAATGAGACTAGAAAATTGGTCTGGACTTTGGCTAGAGGGAAGAATCCCACACTTGATACTTACCGTGTAAGTTAGTCTGGCGATGAGAGGTTACCTGGCCTGGAAAGGAAATGAAAGAAGATCTTGCATCACTTTGGACTGATTCCTGGAAATTCAAAGTCCACAAAAGGGATTTAAATCATGGATGGTGATTTTCTGTTTTCAAAGTTTACTGGAGGAAGCTTCTTTGTATTTTAATTTATAAGCTGCCCACTGTGTAGGGTTTAGATGATGTTGCTTTTGGGTTGTTTATAATAGTAAAGGTTTTGAAACTTAGTCTTCATTTGTGATCCTTCTAGTCAGCCAATGGACATTCAAACAAAACCAGAAAATACTGGAGAAACTCAACAAGTTTGGCAGCGTGTATAGAGAGAAAATTGTGTTAATGTTTTGAGTCCAAAGACTCTTCTTCAGAACAGAGGTCTGTCCTGAGCCTGGATGATAGACTTAAGCTTTGGCTAGAGGGAGGAATCTCCAACTTGCTCCTCACCACGAAAATCAGTTTCGGGATTAGAGGTTACCTGACTGGGACAGGAAAAGCAATGTTCTAAAGAGGGTCACCAGAGCTGAAACGTTAACAGTGGGTTTTTTTTCTCCACAAATGCTGAGTTTCGCCGGCAAGTTCTGTGCTTGTTAGTTTCAGATCTCCAGAATCTGCAGTTCTTTATTTTGCTAGAAATTCAAACAACTTCCTATGACTTCCAAAACACTACTCTATCACAATACAGTGCATTGCCACAATGAATCAGATCAAAAAGTAATGATGTCGATAATGTTTTTTCTTCATGATGATAAATTTGAAAACAGGTTACATTGTACAGATCAACACTGGACGATTTACAATACCGCAGGGAAAACCATTCATAAGGGAAAGGCAGGATTAATAGAATCCAGAAATATCATTAATTCTCTTTTCTTAAATGCACTGCCTTATCGAGAGAAAGATCTAGAAGATACCTCTCTGCCAGTCATCAGTGACAGCCAGCTTCCTTCAGCTATGTAAAGGATCCATAATTCATGAGCACCATAGAGAGAAGTGAGTTATGACAGTCTTTTACATGAGTGAAAGAGCTTCTGGAACCCACCGTCACTGAAATGCTCTGCTTATTCAATGGGAGTGAATGATCACCAGTCTCTTAGCATGGCATTTACATTAATCTTCCACTGCTGTGCGTGGCTGCTCTTATGCGATAATTCACACATGTTTGTTATCACTTGGATTTTTCCACTTGTGTGAATTATTAGTCTATTGGAGCCAATTCCAACATCCCTGTATTTCAATTCTTCTTCTGAATCATAATTTAATCATCACCACTTAATTAAATAAGGCAGCAGACGATGAAAATATAATGGAGTGGCAGTCAATATTCTTACTATCAACTGCAATACTTTCCTGCACCTCCAACCTGCAATGGAGTTACATCTTAACAAATGCTTTAAATCTATCACCTCATCGTATGACTAAAAACCTAGTACCATCCTTTTGGAAGTGTGCACATTTCCACAACCCTAGGCAGACTTTGCAGCAATATAAGCACTCACAAATAAAAATGAAATAATGGGAACTTAATCCTTGGAAAAGCAACCATGTTGAAAGGGATTCCGGGCTATACATAGCAGATTCAAAGTTTGTGAGAAGATTCGTAGCTCGGGTGCCTTAGGCTCCCAAGCACTGAGGATGTCACCTAGACAGGGGACGAAACGTCTGCAACACAAATTCCCAGCTCAGCAAACAGAACCACAACAATATACATAGCAGAACTTAGGGCTTCAGTTAATATCCATCTGTCGATGAAGCTTCACTCTCAGTCAAGGACCTCGAACATAGCTTTAATGGGGAGATGCTCCAAATTGAATTGCTTTGTGAACTAATGCAGAAGTAGGAGAAGCTGGAACAATTAACTAAGTTAAGACAGCCAAAATAACCTACTACACATTGTAGCTTTTATGGCTACCTACCAATAGAGAGTCATCCAGAGTCTACAAGGATTTAGAAAATCCAGGGATATAGGCACAAATATGTCTGTGCGCAAAGCTAAAATAGGAATTGAATATTTGAATATTAAATGCTAATGCAGAGTATAAACACATTTTGCCACAGCGTAAAATTAATGCACATAAGAGAACTTTTTTCTATGAATCAGTGCCAATTTCTTGCTTAAAATTTTAAAATATTTTTACTATTCATGTGTTGCGTGCAAGCAAAACAGTGAGGCTTGTTTCACTCAGGGCAACCTTCTCTCAGAAGCCTTTGCAAGATGAGGCAAATGAAACAATTTGTTGAGAGTGAAAGGTTAAATCTTCATGAACACAATTACAGTGAAAAACGGGACAGAAGGTGGAAATCCAACTTGTTAGAAGTGAATGTGACAAGTTGCAAATGAGTTAGCAATCTGACAATTTCTGCAATAGTAAGCCAAGCTTTCAGACCAAGTTCGAACACCGAAGGTTACATTAATCATGCTGCAAAACTCCATATTTACTACTGAGAAAATCCCATCAATCTGACTGACAATACTGTGGTGGGGGTAAGGGAGGGAAATGTGGTGGATGGGTGGGTGTGGGCGGAGGGGTAAAGGAATCAACAAAGAATAATTTTTTTATAAGCGTTTCATAACTGTCACTGATTAATAATAGATCATCAGACATCATCCAAATTGTCTCAGTCTTTAAATAAGTTGCAAGTAGCAGGAGTACAAAAGGAGGATGAATTCAATAACAAGATTCTGGAACCTTCTATTCCTAACAGCATCGACGCCATATGCACGGAGACAGCCTGTAAAATATTGACAGATGGGCCTGTATTTTTATAGAGGCTTGCTTTCAAAAGTGAGTTATACGTGCAACGGTAGGCTATTTATTACTTGCATTTGTCAGGAAGTGTTTGGAAAATCTCCAAACTCTTTGGAGAGCCTGATTGCCTTCTTCCTTTGCATTACAATTTCCACAGACCTGTCAGCATGATAGGGTGAAGACACAAATTTCATAATCATAATAACCAGCATTGCCTTAAGTACCATTGAGCCACAGCCGCATGGGTAGGGTACAAAGGGTGTCTGACCGTCTTCCTTGTTTTGTTACTGAGGATGAGGCACACAATAATCTTGGAATCTATAGGAGAACCCTAGGCTAAATTATCACCAGAAATTATTTTTTCAAAAAAATCATCATAAGGTTACCAGCTGTACCACCACTTCTGCTATTAGGCTAACAAAGTCTATGCTATGAGGAAGAAACAACAGTAGAGCATAAATGTGAACGTAAATCATAATAAAGTTTCCAGCTGCACCACCATGTCGGCTATTAGGCTAACAAAGGTCATGCTATGAGGAGGAAGAAACAACAGTAGAGCATAAATATGAACGATGGGGCTCCCAAAGGGTATCCTGATCCAAATTTCCCAGATTGAGACCAACCAATAATGGCTCAGCCCAAGCAAATGTCTAAGGAACGGTCACTGGACCCGAAATGTTAACTGATTTCTTTCCACAGATCTGCCACACTTTTCAAGCAATTTCTGTTTTTGTTTTTGATTTCCAACATCTGCAGTTCTTTCGATTTTTATTTAACCACTGATGGCATTTGCCAATTACCAGATGGAAAATTACAACCAAGGCCCTGGGCACCAGTCAACTATCCCAAAATCAATGTCAAGATGATCTGAAACCAGCAGGAACTTCAGAAATCACTGGAAGGTCCTTTACAAACTAGGGGTGGCCATGTTGTAGTTTTCTCTTATATTCATTCATGGGATGTGGACCTTGCTGGCTAGGCCAGGATTTTAATGCCCATCCCTAGTTGCCCTTGAGAAGATGGTGGTGTGAATTGCCTTCTTAAACTAGCATGTGTGTTGCAAGTTGATGCACAATGCCCTTAAGGAGGGAATTCCAAGATTATGACCCAGCAGTGAAGGAACAGCGATATATTTCCAAGTCAGGATGGTGAGTGGCTTGGAGGGGAACTTACAAGTAATGTTGTTCCCATATATCTGTTGCCCTGTTAGCATAATGCAGATACTATCAACTTCATTTTGAAGCTATTATCACTTTGCTAACACAGCTAATATAAGTTAAAATGGACTCCATGGAATCTATCACTATACCCTTTAATAGATAAAAGGACTTTTTAAAAAAATTACACAATAGCACATGGTTGCTGGAACTGTTAATAAGGTAACAATAACCAAGACATGTTTGTATCTGCACTAATAGGAAGGGGAGAAGGTGTTGACAGTAATTTTAAAAACAATTAACCTTTCCTTTACTCACAGGAATCAAGATATGACTTTGCCAACTTGCTGACTTTGCCTCACATGTCCTCCATTAGTTAGGGTCACCAAACTAAAGAATTAAGACACGATTTGCATAGGACTCTGAATAATCGTTTCATGAGATGAATTTTACTGTTGCAAAGGCATTGGAACTATCGCGCACAAGACCTTTAAAGTGACTTTTGAAAATCTAGTCTCTAGTTTAAAAATTTCCAGTCAAGGCACTTAACTCCATTTACATATATTACAGAAGGTTTCATTTAGAGTACTCAGAATTTAAAATGCCTAATTGGATCTGAAGAATGATCTTCCCAGTTTCTTGTTCCTCCCCATCATAAACCTAAAACATGAGCAGTGCCCAGCAAGTTCATCTTAGTTTGCATTAAAATTGAAATTATGTCAAGTGAATTGCAATTGTCTACAGAATGCAAATTCAAATCTCCTGGCTACCACACGGTAGCATGTTATCCATTCCTAAGTCCTTCATGTTTCCCTGCACTTTTTCAGTATACTCTTCTTGCCAATGCTTAAATGGTTTGAAATTTAAATTGAATTGATTTAAATCAGATCGAGGCAAGCTTGCATTTGCAGCTTAACTACAAAGAGAGCCTGTACCTGCAGCCAAAATATAAATTACAACGGTCCACAAGGACAGATGTGACTCAAACAGCTGTGGAAACTTTAATTAGGAAGCCTTGAGATCTCAGCTAAATGCTTTCATGCGCTATAGCGGAGCGGAGGCAAGAAAATGAAAACCGTTTTTAATCAAATACATCCAAAACATTTTGATACTCCCATTTCAGTACTTGTTGAGAAGAAGCAACTTTTAAAAGTAGATGTTCAAAAATCTAATTAATTGCAAACATGATGCAAAAGTATTTGAAGGCCTTGGGCCTTGGTGCATGTCAATCACAGTGAGATAAAGAAAATTCTTTGATTCCCAGAACCCTTTTTAGGAAATAGGGATTGGGCATTAAATACCATAGGTTAGATTTTGTGCTCAGCATGACTATTCCAGTGATGCCGCTAGGGTAGTCAGAAATCAGAGTGTTATCCCATTCTGCAGGTTTTATGCAACAGCCAGAATTCTATCGGGCATAAACCAAATATCCACGATCTTAGTTATCCGAGTGCAATGATAATGAGCTGCTTCAGTAATTTCCTCAGTTTTGTGAAACAACCATTAAAGGCAACCATATCCAAGTCTTTCACAAAGCAATGTCTTAACAGTGAAGTTCTGAAATTTTGAATGCAGCAGCCATTAAATGTGAAATACTTTTCAGTGCCCTTGAGGTAGTTATAGGGTCAAAGATGAACAACAACGTCAGAGAAACCCATCCGTACAAGAGGTAGTATAGCTGCATCTACTGATCTCACCAATGGTTAAATACACAAGTGCACCAACCAGACAGCTCCAGAAGAGAGCTGTCTGAACTGTACTTAAGAATCAGCAATAGAAACATGCTGCCCAAACTGCAGGCATTCCAAATGATAGGGATGGCACTGCCACGGTAGTCAAGGTCACAAACAACTTTTGCATCGCCAAACCTTTTCAACCAAACATGGGATTGACCTACAATACCCAGGAGCTCTATAGCATCAGGTGGGGCCACTGTACAGCAGCAGCACCTTCATTACTTTACCATTGATAACTCCCTGTGGGGCCATCTAGATCGCTATAGAGATCTTGCTGTTAGAGTACAAATCAGACCATTCAAGAGAGTTACCTACAGTAGCTTAATTAAAAAGTATCCTGACCCAAGATAATCAAAATAGAAGATTCTGGAAATACGGAGCAAGTCTGGCAGCTTATGTGCAGAGGGAAACAATCAATGTTTCAGATTACTGACTTTGCATTCTGACAGATGCCTCTAAACTGCCTCTTTGACAGATGAACATCTTTGACATCTTGGCTCATTGTCAATGTTAACCTTCAATAAAAAATCTCAAGAGAACTGTATGTCATTAACCAATTCACTTTTATTTGCTGCTGCATTCAAAATGTCAACACCACATGGGAGTCACTACTGTGTGGAAAGCCAGTACATGACAAACCTTTAATACCCATCTCATGTGCAAAACCTGGGAAATCTCACAAGAATGCATTTACATCGACAATTAAGTTTAGCAATATTTTTATTTTTAAAAGTATTTACCCTTTTACAAAACTAACGCTTTTGTTTTCAAGTCAAACAAAATAAAGAAGTACAGAAGCAACAAAACAAGAAGTGCTGGAGAAACTCAGTAGGTCTGGCAACATCTGTGGAGTGAAAGCAGAGTTTATGATGATCCAGTGACCCTTGGAAAGAACTGGCTGCAGCTCTGACAAAGGTCACTGGACTCAAAACATTAATTCTGTTTTATTTTCTCTCCACAGATGCTACCAGACCTGCTAAGTTTCTCCAGCACTTTCTGTATATATTTCATGCTCTTGCTTTACAATCTTAAAGTTGGAATCTGGGGCTTGGAAATCAAAGGGATAGACTTGCCCCTTTTCCTCTGCTGAGAGAGATGTGATGGCAATTCAGGAGGTATATCCAGCAGCAGAAACGTTTGGATCCTATCCATGGGTACTCATGTCTTTCTGTGCACAGAAGAAGTTGGGCAACTTCAATGTTACCACCTCCTTGAAGTTCATTAGGAGGCTGCACCTCATCCATGAAGCAGTAACTGTAGTATACCAGCCATTAGAGGAGCTCAGAAAGAGAATCTTCAGCTAACTCATTCCAAATTCTCTGTCAGGTCAACCCTGCATTTGCAAGACCATTTTGATAAGAAAGTCAATGAAGACACTGACCTCTCTCGCTCCATAGGATCACATTCAAAATTCATTTTGACATTTCCCTACGCAGGTATTCCCCCACCTTGCCCCAAGTTATCTTTCACATATTTAATTAGTGTTATGGAGTATCTCAGAAAATAACTGACAGTCTTTCTACTTGATAAATACAAACCTTCCTCCCCCACCACACACATCGGTTTCATACTCGTATGTCCTTTCATTTTCCAGCCTTCTACTTTTCCTAGAGGGACAGGACGTTCTAAGGTAGGAGGATTGGTTCTCTAAACTGTGTCTACTTCTTAACAATTCCTATTGAAACAGAGGGGGAGATATGACAGAACGTTGACTGAATTATTCCATTTCAAATATAACCCAAATAGCAACAAACTATTTTTTGCAGAATGTGCCTAAACGCATGCCTCAGTGCCTGGTGCACAAGTAACTTAATGAAAAGAAAGATCATGATGGTGATAACACTAACTCACTGTCATCTCCCAGCTTCACTCTAGATGATGCCTTCCATGTTCTTAATCCTAACAAAATCCAAGGAGACATTCCCAGAGACATCCTGTGGCAAGAAACTCACTGGCTGCTTCCCGAGGCCTGTCAATCATCTACAAGGCACAAGTCACAAGTCACAACTGTGATGCAATATCAACAAAGGTTTGTGAGGAAAACCACCAAGGCTCCCTTTAGTTACTCACCACCTTGCTTTGCAAATTAAATCATAGTATCGAAATGTTGAGAACAAAGGCACTCAATGATACTACTGCAACCCATTTTGTATGTGTGAGTGCATAAACAGGAATAATGTGGCTAGGTTTTATTAGAAAGATTTTTAGTGAGAATTGCTTTGTCAGCATTTGAACAGTTGACTGACAAATTGCATTTGGAATTGATGCAGTAAGGGCACAGAGAACATTCAAAGGACTATACATTTGAGCACCTTGTGCAATCATTGTGTTACTGCGTGTGAGGGAACATTTTGTAAAATATTTTAAATATACAGAAGGCATTGGAGTCCAATTATTGTTACATTCTTTGCTAAACCATAACTGCATCGCAAGTCTAAGAATATCTTCCTAGTTCAAAACATGCGCCCAAGTAGTGCAGTAGTGTAATGATAACTCTGCTTCAGAAGATGAGAGGTCATAACACCACATGCAGAAAGTTGAAAGACGTAAGACTGAGACCAGGGTTTGTAGTCTGAAACAGGTCATACCACAGATATCTCATTGGTCAAGTTGGTAAATTTCTTGAAATCTTCTCAAAGTTGTTAAATGGTGTGTTGCACCATTTCTTGCCAGTAATTATTGAACTTTTTCTTGTGGGGTAATTGGCAGTGAAAGCATCTTGATTTCTTCAAATTTTTAATTCATTCACAAGTTGCAGACATAAAAGGCTTGACCAGGACTTACTGTCCACCCGGAGTTGCCATTGAGAAGGTGTTGGGGAGTGGTCTTCTTCAACTGCTACAATTATGTCATTATAGGTATACATACAATGCCATTTGGGACTGGGTTCCAGGATTTGACCCAGCTATAGTGAAGGAACAGCAAATTATTTCCAAGTTAGGATGGCTTGGAAGGGAATTTTTTTTGAAGGTATGGCAGCCCTTTTCTTCTAGATGGAAGTGGTCATGGGTTTGGAAGAAGCTGTCTAAGACGCATTGGTGGATTTCCACAGAGCATCTTGCAGATAGTACACATTACTACTACTGAGCATCATTGTTGGCAAGAGTGAATGTTTAAGGATGTGGCACCAATCATGCAGGCTACTCAAATCCTTGAGGGTTGCTGGAACTGCACTCATCCGGGCAACTGGACAGTATTCCATTGCCACAGGATTCCTATTCTTTAATCTGTTGTAGCCACAGAATTAATATGGTTAATCCAGCTCTGTCATTGGTCAATGTAAACCCAGGATTTTGATAGTAGTGGATTCAGCGATGCAAATTCCACTGAATGCCAAAGGGACAATGCTTAGATTCTCTTTTGTTGGAAATGGTCATTGCCTAAATATAACTTGTCACTGGTCTTTCTCTGCCTCTGGGCTCTACCTCCACCTATCCTTTGCCTTTGCCACCCCTGTTTTTACCTTTGCCTCACTACCATCAATTTTGAACAAGGGTCACCGGATCCTAAAATGTTTACTCTGCTTTCTCTTCAGAGGTGTTACAAGACCAGTTGTGTTTCTCCAGCAATTTCTGCTTTTGGCTTGTCATTGAACTTCCAATCTGCCCCAGGCTGCCAACCAAGCTCGGGGATCTGGAGACTGTCCCTGGAAACCAAGCTTGCACAACCATGAAAAGTTGCAGGTGAGCGAGTCAGTGTTTTTGCTTGGTCTTTGTGGGGTAGCAGTGGTTAATCATCAGCTTGGGGTCACAAGAGAGGATGCATTAAAGACAAACAAAGGGGGTATTCCTTCAGCAGCCACCATCCTGACTCCATTCCTGTTCCAAACGCTCCTAGATTGGGGCGACTGGGGCCCTTGTATGACTGTTAATGGACTACTTAATTGTTGGTGGATTGAGAAGGTCACCTGGGGACCTTCTTGCTCAGGAATTATTCACTGACATGGTGGGAAGGGGGAGAATACATCTCCAGGGCCAACTTGTCCAATTATGTGCTCATCTGGTAACCACTGACAAGAGGAAAATCTGTTCCTTTGTGGGGAGGGAAAGAAACCATCAATTTCCATCCACAGAGTTGACCCCATAACCCTTTCAGAACAGTACTTAGCAAAAACCAGTCACTGGGTTAAACACAGGAGGGCTGAAATTCATATTTGCTCTTGTGTTTCTATGATGGATCGATCACTTTATAATGAGAGGGAGAAAATGACAAAAAAGTAGGTTCAGTGTTCTCGGTCTTTACCTGTTAGTTGTACATCAAATCCCTGTGTAGTAATAAAAAAAAAGCCAAATCCTTCATGGCTCAGGTGACTCTTTAACCTTTCAAATTTAATTTTAAACAAGTTCATCAGCAGTTTAGCATCAGTCTTCATTAAAACACCAAAAGCAATGAGAGGAAACATTTCAGTGCTATTCATGAAAATAGCAGTTGGATTTTCTAATTCAATAAGAAATGCATGAAAATGAAAATTGACCAGTGATGAATAGAATATTTCTATGTTTTGCCTTTGGACTGTTAGCAGTGGTCACTGCCAGGTCACTCTGCTGGACCAAACTGATAACCTGCTTGTATTCACTGCAGCATATAGTAATTGTGCTGATGAAAGGGAGCAATATTGAGTGCAATGGGGTTGGGCAGTGATGATGCTTGAAGGTGATTGATTGGAGGCAATTTTTCTAATTTCCAAAGCTATTAACAATATACTGTCATGGAAGATACAAGATTTATATCGGATTTACATTTGAGTTTGGAGTTTGAACCAGTGGCATCTGGGTTTTTCATCCATGTGTATGAGGGGGTTCAATAATTAAGTTGTTAGGATTTTTTAAAAAATGTATGGCAGAGATAGTTCATGGAGTATGAATGGGAATTTGCTTGCTTTTGGAGAGTTTTATGAGCAGACACTGTAAATGTTGAAGAGCATTAACCTTCTTTCAGTTAAAAAGATGGGGAATTATTTTTTCTCATTTAGGGAACCACTCAGTTTGGAAAGCTTTTGGTTTCAGTTTATAGGTGACCTGGATGAAATTGAAGTATGAAAGTTTCTTGTAGCAAAAGGGGTTAGTTCAGAAAAGTTAAGAAATAGGTTACCTTAGTGTAAGGGTGGTAGCTTAAAAGTTCCAGACCAGAAGTGTTTAGTTAGAAAATGGAAGGGGTTATTTGAAACAAGCAAAGTCCAAGCTCAGTTATGAGAACACTTGAGGAATAGCCTATCAGATTGTCAAGACCCTGAAGTGAAAGCAACAGTTAAACCAAAACTAAAGTGGTGGAGTCTAGTATAATTACAACATTTAAAAGACATCTGGATAGGATTAGAGGGATATGGGCCAAGTGCTGACAAATGAGACTAGATTAGGTTTGGATATCTGGTCAGCATGGATGAGTTGGACCTAAGCGTCTGTTTCTGTGTTGTACATCGCTATGACTCTATGTGATAGAAGGGAATTCCTTTTGGCGTTTAAGTACTGTCGTCAATATAGATGGAATATTCTATTATTATTGTGATTTGAAATCTTTCAAATTATGCAATATGTGAATAGCCCAGCCTTTTCGACTTTATCTTCTTTCCTTTTGCATAATAAGCCACAGTTTCATTGTTAAACCTGAATCTGCAGCTTTGCATGCTTATGTTTCAGTGAAAGACAGGCTCAATAAATTTTTAAAGATGATCTATCAAATTTCAGCCTGGGATCTGACTTGGCCCATCAGTGGGGAACTTAAAAATATCAATTGCAGGATTGCAGAAATATTATATGAATGCCCCTTGCACCAAATTGCATCTTGAGACTGAAATTCATAGGTCAAAAGCTAAAAGGGAAGCAAAAGCATCCTTTTATTTTAACAAAAAAAAGGGCAATAGCCCCAGTGAGAAAATGATGGTCAAAACGTAAAACTTCTGTCTTTGAAATCTTATTTCCATAGTCAATCCATAAAAAAAACCCATTATGTTTGCTACCTCCTTTTCACAATGCAGTAGTTATATCATAAGACTCTACAGTTAGATGGAAATCACCAAGAGGGGTTTAAAGTCTTTTGGTTAGTGTATGTACAGTTATCAAACTGTTAGTTTTTGCACAAAGCATGAAGCAATCTGCAATTGGGTGAAATGAAAGAGATCAGCCAGAACAAACAAAAGCAGTAACTTTACACAGTTGAAAGATGATCGTATGTAGGATCTCTGTAAGTTACACCAGCAAGTTCAAAAAGACATAACGTGCTGCTTAATATGAAACTCTACAGTATGCCACCAAATTGACCTGCATTTCACATGGTACAATAATTGCCCTTTGGATTGTCAGAAAGAGATGGATTACTTCGTACCAAAGTAAACTTTGCTTTGTGCTGAGCATTTTTCATCCACTGGAAATTGAGACTTTCACTTAGGAGGTAAAAACAATAACTGCAGATGCTGGAAACCAGATTCTGGATCAGTGGTGCTGGAAGAGCACAGCAATTCAGGCAGCATCCAATGAGCTGCAAAATCGACATTTCAGGCAAAAGCTTTTGGTTTCTGATGAAGGGCTTTTGCCCGAAACGTCGATTTCGCTGCTCATTGGATGATGCCTGAATTGCTGTGCTCTTCCAGCACCACTGATCCACTTTCACTTAGGAGCCTTACCTTACAGAGCGGCCTTGGCTCAATTCAATATGGATCCTCAAAATTAAAAGACTTTATTCTAATCCGGGATCCAAGTTGGCCATAAGGACAGAACATGTTCAAATTTTTCAGTGACGAATTAGAAGAGTCCTTTTAAATCTTCTTCAAAATATTTGTAAGCATTGCATGCAGACCATAGATTGACACTATTGAACAGTGTTAATATCAAACAACAAATCGAGAAACCTGGTACAATACAGGGAACATTTGTTTTAATTTTTCTCCTCCAGGTCCCCACACACATTGCTAATGGTATAGCACGCATGCTAACAGTCCAGGTTTGGCTGGTAGCTTGCACTCTGCTAAACCTTCCTTTCCACCTATTTTAAAAGCTGATTGTAAAGAACATTGCAAAATGCTAACGTCTCCACATTGTAAACATTTCAGGCCTGGCATTGGCAAAACAAAAACAAAAAAGGTTGTCTTACTGATGACTCCAGTAGAAACATGTAGTTTTCTGAAATATTAGTAGATAAAACAGCAGGAGTAGGCGCAGGGGAAAAGCAAGTAACACAGACTTGCATACCTCTCATGACTTATTCATTATGCGCACCAGTGTGAGATGCAATTTACCCTCAAGTACTGTGGCACATACCTTTCTTATTTCATCAAATGGTAACTAACAGAAGACTTCTGACACAGCCTTACATAATTATTCAAAACCATCACTGATAGAAGAGAATCACCAAAATGTTTGAAAAGATCTGAGTTTCACAGTTTTTCCCTTTCAGAATTAACCTGGCATATGGTGTTAACAAATATCTCTTGTCTGGGAAAGAATGAGTTTCGCAAGCATTAATTTTTGTTCGTACTATCAGACCTCTAGGAATAAAGCAACACTAGTCCTGCCAATAGAAGCAGGGTTTCTAAGTGTACTGAATTCTGAAACAATACATATGGGGGTACACGTGTTCCCAGTCCATTCATCGTGTCAGATATTGTGTCTAGTTTGCTCAGCGACATTAACAAATAAGATCCTTAGAAATGAAGAACCTAGATGCAAATGAAGAAACACAGATATTGACTGCAACAATAACAAAGGGAAGCATTAGTTCTGAGAGTTTTGTTTTCCAAGAAACTGCTCAAGTTGTGCTGTTCTCGAAACAAATCAATAAAGTATTTATTTTAAGGTGATTACAGCTGTAGCTAACCCAGGAAGGGGTTTATGGTCAGACAAGGCCTAACAGGAGAACAACTGGTGCAACCTAACAACAAATCATAATGTCTGGCTTTTCACTTAATCCTATTTAATCAAAGTGCTTGCTGAAATACATAAATTCATTAGTATGTGGAAAGGAATTGAAGTTATTTTAGTGAACAACATTACGGCTCAATAGTCTGATTAAAAAATGAAAACAAATAAACTGATTAGCCATTATGAACAGCTCATTAACAGCCAAAATGAACAATAAATTCTCCGAGGATGGTATCTGAGGAAAGACCCTAGGGTGGAACAACAAAAAGATGATGTAAGTTTTAGGCCTCATCATTAAATTCTGAAGGCATGTGTAATGCTCACTCTAATGGCAGGTGAACGACGCTACATGTGGACTTTTCATCCAAAGGTTTACACAAAGAATTTGATGCATCATAGGGATTTCAAAACACTATAAATCTCCAGAGGGCTAAAGGCCTGGCTAATAATCTATAAAGGTGTCGAGATCATGAAAAATGGTAAGTGAGTTTGGGAGACCTCAGTGCATTAGCGATGGAGAGGAGCTGCAAAGGGTGGATTCCTGGGAACTTGAGAAGCTGTGAAGAGCTGATACACCAAAACGAAAAGAGAACAAAGATATAAACCATTCATGTATGCAAACCGTTCAAGCAATCTGAACCATTTCTATTTGTCACAGTCATGAGTTTTTGTTGTCTAAACTATTGTGTTTTACCATGTCTTAATCTGTCATTAAATTCAACATACTAAGCACATTGGTTGTCATTCATCCTGAATGAAAGGTTGACATCACAATAGTATTAAGTTTCTGTCCTCTTTCCGCCCCTACTTAACACTGACAACTTACTCTCCCCTATCTCCAAACTCCATTTAATACCAGCAGACAATGAAAATAATAAATGCTCAGGCTACTTAACAAGTCTACCTGAAAATACCAGCTTAACACAACAGTGACTCCATCTACATTTCCCGCTGCCTCAGGAAAGCAACCAACATAATCAAAGGGCCCTCCTACACCAGGTATACTCTCTTCCACTTTCTTCCAGTGGGTAAAATATACAGAAGTTTGAAAACAGATTCAAGAACAGCTTCCTTAGATGGTGATGGCCAGCATGAGGGGACATAGCTTTAAATTGAGGGGTGATGGATATAGGACAGATGTCAGAGGTAGTTTCTTTGTCAGAGAGTAGTAGGCGTGTGGAACGCATTGCCCGCAACAGTAGTAGATTCGCCAACTTTAAGGGCATTTAAGTGGTCACTGGATAAACATGTGGATGAAAATGGATTGGTGTAGGGGAGTTAGGCTTCAGATTGGTTCCACGGGTCGGCGCAACATCGCAGGCTGAAGGGACGGTACTGTGCGATAATGTTCGATGTTCTTCCCTACTGTGACCAGACTTATGAATGGACCTCTCATATAAGGGAAATGATCTTTCTCTGCACATTCATTGTAGCTGTAACACTGTATTCTGCATTTTGTTCTATTACCCTGATATACTTATGTAATGTATAATTTAAAGTCATAGAGATGTACAGCATGGAAACAGACCCTTCAGTCCAACCCGTCGATGCCGACCAGATATCCCAACCCAAACTAGTCCCACCTACCAGCACTCGGCCCATATCCCTCCAAACCCTTCCTATTCATATACCCATCCAATTGTCTCTTAAATGTTGCAATTGTACCAGCCTCCACCACATCCTCTGGCAGCTCATTCCATACACGTACCATCCTCTGAAATAAAACGTTGCCCCTTAGGTCTCTTTTATATCTTTCCCCTCTCACCTTAAACCTATGCTCTCTAGTTCTGGACTCCCCGACCCCAGGGAAAAGACTTTGTCCATTTATCCTATCCATGCCCCTCATAATTTATTAAACCTCTATAAGGTCACCCCTCAGCCCCCGACGCTCCAGGGAAAACAGCCCCAGCCTGTTCAGCCTCTCTCTGTAGCTCAGATCCTCCAACCTTGGCAACATCCTTGTAAATCTTTTCTGAACCCTTTCAAGTTTCACAACATCTTTCCGATAGGAAGGAGACCAGAATTGCACGCAATATTCCAACAGTCGCCTAACCAATGTCCTGTACAGCCGCAACATGACCTCCCAACTCCTGTACTCAATACTCTGACCAATAAAGGAAAGCATACCAAACGCCTTCTTCACTATCCTATCCACCCGCGACTCCACTTTCAAAGAGCTATGAACCTGCACTCCAAGGTCTCTTTGTTCAGCAACACTCCCTAGGAGTGTTTGTGTAAGTGTATTTGTCTGCTTAGAACACAAAACAATACTTTTTACTGTACCTTGGTACACGTGACAATAAAAATATAAATCAAATCAAAACTTCTTTTAACTTCTGAAGCTTAAGAACTTTTTTTTATATTTCTATTCCATACAAAAGATCATTTGATTTGTTGTATGCCAAGTTCATAACAACTGATCTACAAACCTGAAGCAACCAGATACTACCCACTAAAAAAAAATTGAATAATTCGTTGTGAAGTTCCAAATAAAGTGCTAGCTCCATATGAAACTCTTCAATTTTCTTCGTCAATACTTTTAAAACCTTTTTCTCTATTGACCCTAGGTGAAAATTAAATTAGATTCAATTACAATTTCAAAATTCACACAGGTTCATGCATATGCAACAGGTAACAGTGCCACAAATGCAACTTCAGTACTTACTTGGGTTTGTTTATCTGGATTATTAGTTTCTAAGTCTTTTTCATCAAAAAGGAGATACAACATCAGACTGGATGGCTGTGTGTTAGCAAGTAATATGGCAGAATGGAAGAATTGAACCTGGAAGACTCCTATCTGAAAATGTGTTGCTGGAAAAGCGCAGCAGGTCAGGCAGCATCCAGGGAACAGGAGAATTGACGTTTCGGGCATAAGCCCTTCTTCAGGAATGAGGAAGAAGGGCTTATGCCCGAAACGTCGATTCTCCTGTTCCCTGGATGCTGCCTGACCTGCTGCACTTTTCCAGCAACACATTTTCAGCTCTGATCTCCAGCATCTGCAGACCTCACTTTCTCCTGGAAGACTCCTGTATCAAGGAATTGAACTGAGAGCAAAGCATCAGGTGAGAGTATGTCCAGTACATTTCCAAGTTCATTGAGGGGCAAGTTAGTTTTTCATCTATTAATTTAGATGGCTGAACAATTGGGCAGGCTACTTTATAGGAATGCCTCCTTCTCTGTCTGATTCCTGCTTTGTTTCGAAACTCATAGAATCCCTACAGCATGGAAACAGGCCATTTGGCCCAATAAATTCACATCGACCCTCTGAAAAATATCCCACCCAGACTCATTCCCCTACCCAATTACTCTACATTTCTCCTGACTAATACACCTAACCTGAACACTATGGGCAATTTAGCATGGCCAATCCACCTAGCCTGCACATCTTTGGACCATAGGAGAAAACCAGAGCACCTGGAAGAAACCCACGCAGACATGAGGAGAATGTGCAAATTCCACAGTCAGTCAGTTACCTGAAACTGGAATTGAACTTGGATCCCTGATGATGCGAGGAAGCAGTGCTAACCACTGAACCACCGTGCTGCCCTAATCCAATATACTTTGAAGTATGAACTGTGAAATACAAGTGGGATCTCAATTTAACAGAACTCAGATAATCTGGAAAAGTTTCTGAGGACCCGAGTTCTTGAAAATGTGAAGTCTCTGTATTGGATAGACAACAAGGCTACCACATCGGATGAAGAATGCTGAGGCAGGGTTGGTCCTGATGTCGGAGGTTGCCAGATTAAATTGCATGAACTTCTTTTGGAAATTAAATTTGGTCAGGAGAAGAATAGATCCTGCTTTGTAAATAAATGAGCAGGCAGTGGTAACCATTCCAGTAAACCAGAAAAAAATGCTTGTTGTAGCTATGGCTGATACTGACGAAGCAGCTGGAGACAAAACATTCTATCTGCATTGTGAGTAGTTCTATGTACAACCCAACAGCTCAGAAATCATCAATTAAACTTCAAAAGGTTTTTTTTCCCAGTGAAGGACTGAAGGTCACCTACATTTGACACCTCTTTTAAGTCTCATTTTGAACAATTCTCAGGATAGATTGCACGAATGAGGCCGCATCACAACGGTGGATGGGGTGACCCTGGCAGATGTAGAAAGGGCTTCTGAACTCTAAATTGAGATGAATTACAAAGAGAATGTAAGTGGAGGCAAACATTTTAACTCATTCATAGCACATCTACTTATAAATGCTCAGTATGACAGTGGTTACCAATTGGCAGTCCTCAGAACGTAGAGCCATTCTGAACACTGTTCTTCTCTCAAGGTTATTTTGGTCAGAATGGCCATTAATTACAGTACATATCAGATAAGGCAATGTTAGTATCTGTGCAACAACAATCTGAATTGACCTGCAAGGAAATATACACCTTCTGTCACAGGGATATAGATCAAAATATCCAGCAAACTAATGGAAAGGAAAAGTGGGGTTGGGGTAAAATGGGCATTGATACAATCCAGTCCAGTCTTGATTTTCTCCCCAAACTATCATTACTGAGAATAGATGTTGTTATTGCCAGTTAAGCCCTCACTAAATAAAACCATTAGAGTCACAGAGATATGCAGCACAGAAACAGACCGCAACTTGTCTATGCCAACCAGATATCCTAAATCAATCGAGCCCATTTGCCAGGACGTGGTCCATAGCTCTCTAAACCTGTCCTATTCATATATCCATGCAGATGTCTTTTAAATGTTGTAATTATACCAGCCTCTACCACTTCCTCTGGCAGCTCATTCCATACACCCTCTGCATGAAAAAGGTGCCTCTTAGGTCCCTTTTAAATCTTTCCCCTTTCACTCAAAGAGGCCTACGCACTCTAGTACTGGACTCCCCCACCCCAGGGAAAAGACACTGTCAATTACCACTATCCATGCTCCTCGTAATTTTATAAATCTCTACAAGATCACCCCTCAGCCTCTAACACTCCAGGGAAAACAGTTCCAGCCTATTCAATCTCTTCCTATAGCTCAAACCCTCCAACCGTGGCAACATCCTTGTAAATCTTTTCTGAACTCATAAAAGAAGCAACTCTTTAGCTGATATGCAGTTTTCCTTTACTAGGGAGTCTGTAACAAGTCATATTGGTACAAATGGTCTCCTGCTCATGCATGGTCAACATTTTGATTTTCTGATCAATTGTCCACAGGAAAGATTTGGGGGGAAGTGTTACCTTGACATTTTGCTTTAAAATTGCTTAAGTACTGAAGGTAGTTAAAGGTGATCAAAATGATACTTTGTTAATTTGCTAATTAGCAGTTTTGTTATTGCTTCTTTAATTGACTACACATAGGTAACACAGGCAACTGACTGTGTGGAGTGGGCAGCACGGTGGTCCAGTGGTTAGCACAGCTGCCTCACAGCGCCGGAGACCCGGGTTCAATTCCCGCCATAGGCGACTGACTGTGTGGAATTTGTACGTTCTCCCCGTGTCTGCGTGGGTTTCCTCTGGGTACTCCGGTTTCCTCCCACAGTCCAAAGATGTGCAGGTCAGGTGAATTGGCCATGCTAAATTGCCCGTAGTGTTAGGTAAGGGGTAAATGTAGGGGTATGGGTGGGTTGCGCTTCGGCGGGGCGGTGTGGACTTGTTGGGCCGAAGGGCCTGTTTCCACACTGTAAGTAATCTAAATCTAAATCAAATCTGTAACCATATTTATAACACATTATAACCATGGTGTTGGAAGATTTTCTGTCTCACCAACTGACAGTTAATTTAAAAAACAATACTGATAGTCCCGCAAAAGGCAAGCTTTTGAAATAGTAAAGTTGCTGAGACAGAAAGAAGAGTTGGTTGAAAACAACAGAAAATAGAGGAGTTAATCTATTTAATGTCAGCTCCAAGACAAACTGCGAAAGTGGGATAACGTAGTGTGTTAGTTGTATTTGCGTTATGATGCTTGGCTAAATTATGTAGATTAGACTAAGTGAATTTGATAGCTGCTGCTCTTCATGCTTACCTAGCTATTCAATAAAGCACCTCATTGATTCAAACATTCTTCAGTTAATGTGATATTAAAGAAATAAACGTGCAAAAGATAGATATCTAATTCCCATTCACGCAGTATCCAGTGCATCAATTGGCAATACATGCTGTTTCACTTAGTTATGCTGCTTTGCATCTTGCACTCAAGACTGGGATACAAGAAACCAAATTTCAAAGGCAACCATGTGTTCCCTTTCTAAATTTGGATTCTTGTGAGCCAGTCCTGATCAGTGCAAGATGAGAAGCTTTGATTTTGTGTCTCTTTTTTTAAACAATGTTT
This sequence comes from Chiloscyllium plagiosum, assembly GCF_037043375.1. Lineage (NCBI taxonomy): Eukaryota > Metazoa > Chordata > Chondrichthyes > Orectolobiformes > Hemiscylliidae > Chiloscyllium > Chiloscyllium plagiosum. Next base: position 24,150,815 of record NW_028270169.1, on the reverse strand, counting down.
AAATTCTGTGCTGCCAAACAATTCTTATGTTGTTATGCAAACTGTTATGAAATTAAAAGTAAGCCCATACAAAAGTAACACTCTGCCTTCCTAATGAAGTGACTGTCATTCCCATGGCAAGATCCATGCCAGACTGCAATTCATTCCACGCATGTTTTTAAATCATGGCTTTTTCTACACATTTACCTTGCTTATGTGAAGCACTTCCTTTTAGTTGGAATTATTTGTTTGCCATTTCTGATTTGTTTACTTTCCCTCATGGAATCTGCCGCTTCCGGTTGTCAGTTCCAGCTGTCCGTTGCAGTGGTCGGTATACAGGATCCAGATCGATGTGCTTATTAGAAGATTTGTAGCTCGGGTGCTCATTGTTGTGGTTCTGTTCGCCGAGCTGGGAATTTGTGTTGCGGACGTTTCGTCCCCAATAAACCATCCACTGCAACAGACAGCTGGAACTGACAACCGGAAGCGGCAGATTCAAACCACTACAAATGCCGGAGGAAAGATCACAGAAGCGCTTCACAGGAGGCTCCCCAGCACTGAGGATGTCACCTAGACAGGGGACGAAACGTCTGCAACACAAATTCCCAGCTCGGCGAAAAGAACCACAACATACTTACCTCATAAGTGATGTTGACATCCTACGAATGGATGGTCCTTAATACATATGAATAAAATTAAAGCAACCGCTTTAAGCATTCATAGCGTTAAGGAGAATAATTAGGGAAAGAATAGGGCCCCCCCAAGATCAGCAAGGTGGCTATTGTGTGGAACTGCAGGAGATAGGGGAAGATGCTAAATGAGTGTTTTGCATCAATATTTACGGTGGAAAAGGACATGGAAGGTATGGAATGTAGGGAAATAGATCGTGACATCTTGAAAAATGTCCATATCACAGAGGAGGAAGTGATGGATATCTTGAAATGCATAAAAATGGATAAATCCCCAGAACCTGATCAGGTGTACCTGAAAACTCTGGGGGAAGCTGGAGAAGTGATTGCTGGGCCTCTTGCTGAGATATTTGAATCATCAATAGTCACAGGTGAGGTGCCAGAAGACTGGAGGTTGGCTAACGCAGTGCCACTCTTTAAGAAGGATGGTAAGGACAAGCAAGGGAACGATAGACCAGTGAGCCTGATGTCGGTGGTTAGAGAGAATCCTAAGGGACAGGATGTACATGTATTTGGAAAGGCAAGGACTGATTAGAAATAGTCAACATGGCTTTATGCATGGGAAAACATTTCTCACAAACTTGATTGAGTTTTTTGAAGAAGTAAAAAAGAGGATTGATGAGAGCAGAGCAGTAGATGTGATCTATATGGACTTCAGTAAGGCGTTCGACAAGGTCCCCCATGGGAGACTGATTAGCAAGGTTAGTTCTCACGGAATATAGGGAGAACTAGCCATTTGGACACAGACAGAGGGTGGTGGTGCAGGGTTGTTTTTCAGAATGGAGACCTGTGACCAGTGGAATGCCACATGGATCGGTGATGGGTCCACTACCTTTCGACATTTATATAAATGATTTGGATGTGAGCATAAGAGGTATAGTTAGTAAGTTTACTGATGACACCAAAATTGGAGGTGTAGTGGACAGTGAAGAAGGTTACCTCAGATTATAACGAGATCTTGATTACATGGGTCAATGGGCTGAAAAGTGGCAGATAGAGTTTAATTTCGATAAATGTGAGGTGTTGCATTTTGGGAAATCTTAGCAGGACTTATACACTTAATGGTAAGGTCCTGGGGAGTGTTGCTGAACAAAGAGACCTTGGAGTGCAGGTTCATAACTCCTTGAAAGTAGAGTCGCAGGTAGATAGGATAGTGAAGAAGGCGTTTGGTATGCTTTCCTTTATTGGTCAGAGTATTGAGTACAGGAGTTGGGAGATCATGTTGTGGCTGTACAGGACATTGGTTAGGCGACTGTTGGAATATTGCGTGCAATTCTCGTCTCCTTCCTATCGGAAGGATATTGTGAAACTTGAAAGGGTTCAGAAAAGATTTACAAGGATGTTGCCAAGGTTGGAGGATTTGAGCTATACGGAGAGGTTGAATAGGCTAGGGCTATTTTTCTTGGAGTTTTGGAAGCTGAGCAATGACCTTATGGACGTTTATAAAATCATGAGGGGCATGGATAGGATAAATAGACAAAGTCTCTTCCCTGGGGTCGGGAAGTCCAGAGCTAGAGGTCATAGGTTTAGGGTGAGAGGGAAAAGATATAAAAGAGACCTAAGGGGTTACTTTGTCACACAGACGGCAGTACGTGTATGAAATGAGCTGCCAGAGGAAGTGGTGGAGGCTGGTATAATTGCAACATTTAAAAGGCATATGAATAGGAAGGGTTTGTGGGACCAGATTAATTTAGGATATCTGGTCGTCATGGACGAGTTGGACCGAAAGGTTTGTTTCCGTGCTGTACATCTCTATGACTCTATGTCTCGACATGTTGCAAAATAAACAAGCAATGAAACATGTCTGTTATACGTGAAATGCCTATGCCATTATGAAGGATGTCATGTGAATCAATAGCGAATGCATATTGTTGGTGATCAAGGGTCATGTTATAATAAAAGACTGTTTAAAGGAGGAAAAGTAACCAAAGGAAATCTGCCTGGTGAATTTACACAAGTTAAAACAATTGCTACAGACATTATGAAATAGATCCACCAAGAGGTTAATCAACCTTTCTGCCTGTTTTGAAACTGACGAATGAGAACATATAGCCATATTGAAATACTGTAGTGACTCTACCCCATCTAACTCTCTCTATCACCTCAAATTTATCAAACTAATTGTCCAACATAGAATTTGGGTTGGGCAGACATTTTTTCCAACTACTCATCAGGAAGACCAAAGCCATTGTCTTTATCCCACCGCAAACTCTATTCCTAACACATTAATTTCAGCTCTCTTCTCCAGAAACTGTCTGAGGTTGAACCAAACTATTTGCAACTTTTCTATCATAATTAATACTGAGTTGTGCTTCTGACCATATATCTGCACCATCACCGAGACTGTATTATCTAACTCCATAAAAGGGATTACTGACTTATCACACCAGGACCCCCTGACTGAAGGTCTCTCTCTTGACTTGACTGAGACCTGCTGTCAACCATGACAACCCTCCTGGCTTTATGTCTGCATGAAAAGGCAAGTATTATCATCTGGGTACCTCTGGGCTGCAGGTAAAAGATGGCATGGCAAGGCAATGCCAGGCAGTGATACGGTGAGCCTCCAAGATGACTGAGCACTAAAGGAGTAAGCCAGAGGTGATGAGATGCAGCCTGGTCCAATCTGTGAGCTGGGTGTCTGTTTCTGTATGCAATGTATTCTTGCAGCAACATTGCAATACTCGTGACTGGTGCAACCAAAATGCAGCTCTAAATGTCCCGAAAGTAGATTGGAAAGGTGCTATGAGGGTCCAGAAAGGCTGGCAGCTCTTAAATGTGGAGGGGCAGCAGTGTTGCTGGTATGTATAGAGTGCACCAAAATGCTGGTGCCAGGTATCCAAGATGGCAGCCTGGAGGAACAAGTCACATTGGTCGCTAAGTACCCACTGTGACTTACATGTCAAGAATTCTCAGCTTCCAGGGCAGACTACAGGATAGGAAACATCCAATGGGGAAATGTGAAGGCAATGGCCTCGTGGTATTATGATTAGAACTATTGACCCAGAAACTCAGCTAAAGTTCCGGGGACCTGGGTTCAAATCCCATCATGGTGGATGGTGGTACTTGAATTCAATAAAGAATCTGAAATTAAGTGTGTAATGATGACCATGAAACCATTATCAATTGTCAGAAGAACCCATTCACCATATGGCTTACATGTGACTCCAGACTGACAGCAATGTGTTTTTTTTTCATTCATTCACAGGATTTGGGAGTCAATAGTCAAGCCAGCATTCAGTGCCCATCCCTAACTGCCCAGTGGGTAGTCGAGAATCATCAATATTGCTGTGGGTCTGGAGTCACATGTAGGCCAGTCCAAGTAAGGATGGCAGTTTCCTACCCTAAAGACAGGTTTTACCTGACAATCAACAATGGACTCACGGTCAACATCAGACTCTTAATTTCAGACATTTTTACTGAACCCAAATTTTACCATCTGCTGTGAAAGGATTCGAAGCAAGGTCCCCAGAACATTACCTGGATCTCCAAATTACTGGTACAGCAGTGATTCCATTCGGCAAACGCTCTCCCTTTGACACTTAACTGCCCTCTGGACTATTAGAAATAGGCAATAAATGCTGGCCTAGCCATGTGAGTGAATTTTTAAAAAAGCTGTTTATTAATGAGGTGAGATGTGCAGTTAATGTAACAGTATTAAGCATAAATCTCTCTTAATCGGCACCTCATCGCTGCCTGACGAGAATCTCACCTTGACGTCTGGAACTTAGTTCGAAAATGCAGCTGTTTGCTGCTGTTGAGGCAGCTCTCGCTATTTCAGATTTAGATCGATTTCTCACCGTGGCCCACGTCATTCAGGGGTCTGTAAAATTCCACCCAAGTTTCATGGCTACAATAGAACATGCCATGGTCCATAATTTGCCTTTGCTGGTTTCACAATAATCACTGCATTTTTCTCAGTGAGGTTGAGTGGGAAGGTGAAATGCAGAGAGCACTGAAAACAAATAATAAGATCAAAAATGGTTCACAAGATTTAAAGGTGAATGTGATGTAAAACCATTTCAGACAGACCTCCTCAAGCTTTAGGCCATTTGAACCTGCAGTGCAGTTCACAATTTAAAGGTTATGCTCATACTAGATTAGCTGTTGTCATTTTTCACCTATCCTCTCCCATTTCTAGATAGACAGGCTATTATATACAAGGTGGTTATTAACATAATGGGTACAGTTACAAGTGGAAATTACAATATGTGCATTTGCTTGAATAAATTACATAAATATATAAAATCCCTGAATAGCTGTATAACAAACTTCAATGTCATTCACACATCAATTTCTGACATGATTTATGTAACTTACCCAATTGTTAAATTTAAAAATAAAATTAAGCATGTTTTAAATGCACATTAGCTCAAATACATTAAAACCAAGCAGCAGATTTATGATCTATTCTCCTCTCTAAACATGCGAAAGTGATCATTATTCATTTTACCAGGCCAGTACATCAATTATTTTAATGACGACTCTAACTAGCATACACTGAACTTTCCCAACTGTCTGAAAATGCATTAGAATTGAAAAAGCTGCATGTTTTTCCCTTTGGTAAGTAAATGTGAGTATCCCCGCTCCTGGGAGTTTTGATCTGTATCATTTTAATCAAAATTGTGGAAAAATCTACCAGGTACCTTACTGCATTAACGTTTTTTTGCTCGTGTTGCACACCAATGGATGTTTGTTGTTACATGCTCGTGGAGGTACTTTGATGCAACCATATCAAGCATACCCCCTAATATTGATTTATAACATTTGTTATTCACTGCCTTCCAGAAAGAAAGCAGCTTTGCATATGTTCTCTGACACTTTCTCTTACCTTTCCTTACCTGAAGGTGGTGACTCACACTAGGGAACAGGAGAATCGACGTTTCGGGCATTAGCCCTTCTTCAGGCTAATGCCCGAAACGTCGATTCTCCTGTTCCCTAGATGCTGCCTGACCTGCTGCGCTTTTCCAGCAACACATTTCCATCTCTGATCTCCAGCATCTGCAGACCTCACTTTCGACTCACACTAGGGTACAAGTTCACAGCTGCACAAGTTTTACAGTATCTATCTGATTTAATATTTTTCAGAGCTTTCCAGACAGTGAGAAGGATCAAGAATCTGACCATGTCATGTTGTTGCAGGCTGGGAAGAGTGGGGTATGGGGAGGAGCACCTGCAGATCGGGAAGACGTTACAGGGAGCACCAGATATAGTAATTTTTGGAAAAGCGACCTTACCCAACCCCCATCCCTCCAATCCTGCCGTGCTGCCCCTTGACCTGAGCAGGGTGACTTTTGTTATGTCATGTCTCACAGCTAACATGCAAAGCAGCTTTAAGGTACATGCTGTGATATCACTACAACATCATAACATGTAACCTGAGGACATAAAAGGTCTCATCTTAACTGAGGCCACTTGAAGCAAGACACTTATGGAAGCTTGCTCCGGTCTGTATCTGTATAGTTTAATATTAGGTAAGACTCTGAAGTGCTGTGACTGCAGTACATAAATATACCAGAAGCTGCAATAAACATCTGTTCAATCCCTCAGTATAACGTGATCCATAACTAGATCTTATGTTACAAGAGTTAACATAAATATTATCTCATCAGGTACATTACCTTGCAAGAAAGAAAAGTCCACATCCCAGTGACAGATCAATTTTGTGAATGCCATCCAACTCCTGCTTGGAAATTGAGGTCGTGCAGGACATGTTTTGTAACTCATGGGTCATGATTTGAGTATTCCATTAGGACACAGGTCCATGATATTATAGTATCGACCTAAGGGTATAAGGATTGCCGTCTCCTTCTTCACTGGGGCTACTTGAAGCATGACACACTAAGGAAAGCATGCTGCTTGATATTACTCTGTTGCAATCTATTTGTATGCAATAGGTCGCTATAATGACTCTGTTGGACTTTTCAACATAATATCTATGCCACATTTCTTTTGTTACAGGAGATAATAAGTACTGGCACATCAAGGAAAACATCCTGTTGAAGGCATATTCACATCAGAGAGTGCATCTTCAATGGGCAAATAATGAACGCTTAAGAGGATCAATTGGGGCAAGGCCAGGGAAGCCAGCCTCCCCTCACTTGCTCCATGATAAATGCGTAAACTGGTCAGGTCTAGCATATTTGTCCCTGCCAGCATGGGACAATACAAAGCTGTCCTGGTTTATTTTGAAAGATGCCACCCTGCAAAGGGGTGGGAGGTGGGTGGATGGGTTTAGCAAAGCTGTTAATTTGTGTCACACTGGCAGGTAACTGATTATGCCAATTGTACGGCCTGCTGAAGGTACTCTCCTGACCATGCCTACAATTTTCCAGATAGCAGGTGGACTGCCTATTGAAGCTAAATCACAGTGGACAGCAACTGTAGGTGGTTATGTATATTTTCAATATTGATCTGTACTGAGAGGGCACCCTCTCGTTGTCCCACCTCTGACTGAATGGCTGTGATCTTCCAACGTCAATCAGCAATCTGTTGGCCCTTCACCCTCCCATAATGGGACTGAGATCCTGGAGCAGCCAATACCTGGCCTTCTCATGTACAATCATTCTTGATATCCCACCATTAGTACTTGTTGGTTCTGGACTGCACTTCATACTGTCATAAGGTTTGGGACCAGGAATGAAAATCGTGCCCATTATGAGCCCTTAAATGATTTCATTCTGTTCAGCTCATGGGATGCTTACTAACTGAGTGGGTTTAGGTAGATGCATGTTCTGAGCTAATTTTCACAACTGCCTCAGGCTGTACTCTGAAACCTTGAAATGCACAGGATCTGAATCCTGTCAATAAAGCCAATTGCTTCATCTAGGGATTCTTTCCTGAGCAAATTGTAATGAGAGATAGTGAAGCAAGTTAATTGACATTGCAGTCAGTAATACAGGCAGTCAACCCTGGCAATTTAATACGGTCGCTCTAATACTTCTCCAAGGCTATAGCATATTGGTTTAAAACATGCAGAAGCTGAAAATGTTGTTCAGGATTGATGGAGATTTCAAATTAATTTATAAAAGGCACAGACATTTGATTATTTTACACAGCCTTAGTGTTTAGTTATGTAGTTCTCTTTTCAAGTAAGGTTTTACACTCATCAAAATGAATCGTTTCTACAGCATGGAATGCTTTCTCTCACTCCTGATGTTAACATTGCATTGCAAACATCACGCACATGGCAAGTACAGCTTCAGCAGCAGTAGGGGCCTGGAAGTAAGAGGGCTGACAGGGCATCCACTTTATGTGGTGGGGTTATATTGGATTTGGATCCAAATTGTCAACATGGGGAAGGACCTCCAGTCAACATACTTCATTGATGTACCCAATTAACCTACAGAAGTCCCCACGTAAGCTCATCCACAGTACTTATACAGGACATTTAAACTTAGAATTGCTACTTTCTCCCCAGACTGCACTGATATCCTGAGGACAACGTGTTCACATGACTCGTACCAAGGCTATTGGCCCTATACCAATCCAGGCTATAACACAGATTTACTTCAGTGTTTTTCCTTGCAGCTGTGAAGTAAAACCCTTAGAGTATCAAAGCACTCTGGCACCAACAATATTCATCCCTCACATGGAAAATGGTCAGCTCCTACTCACTCTACAGCCAGTGCTTACCCATTCCTGTATCACAGACAGTGCTCAAAGCCTCCTACTACCCCAACTCCCAACAGACTGTGGCAACCCTTGTGTCTCTCCCAACATTCCTATAGCACAAACAATGCTCAGCACCCTCCCAATTTCCACTAGGCCGCATCACACTTCACTCGCTCTCAACTGACCTTCTGGACTTGTCCACTCCTGTCCAGACAGTGTCTGAATAGTCTGTTTGGGATTGGGGATTGCTGCTTGAGCTTGTTTTATGGTCAAATGGGTGGAATGGCTTGGGTGGCGGGGAGGAGGTTTGAACACGGTCAGAGGAAGGGAGGAGAGGAATGTTAGGAGCCAAAGGATCAGGGTGAACACAGGAGTCAGCAAGGCATTGTAAACAGTGAACAAACTCATGCTAGCCATGGGATAGCAAATAATTGCAGATACTATTGTTGAAGATATTTTCCACAATGAAATATTTGGGAAATAGAACATTTTAGACAAGCAAGGGGACATTTAAACCAGAATACTGGAGTTAGTGCCATACCATCTTCAGTAAGAGGAGCATGGTCAGAACGAGACAGATTGTGTAATAGTGAAATTGGTCCATGTGGGAGTTCAGCGCACAGGGAAAGGGCTCCCTGAACATTGAATATTTATATCAGCCTCCATTTGTCAGTAGGCTTTATTTTTTTCTTTATCTCAAAGCAAGGTAAATTTAAATTCCTACTATATTAATTTAGCTGGATAAAGTAAGAAACTAGTTCATTTATCAGATTTGGTAAGAAATGTCAAGCTGGCGGTGTGCTGTGACTGCAGTATGTGGGAATCTGTGATACTCAGTGCAGTGCAGACAACCATTTTTACTGATAGTGGCTGCAGCTTATTGAGCAGCAGCCTGAGTTGCAAACATCATGATAGCATCAGGGAGAGTAAACTACCTGGATTTAGCTCCAAGAAGCAGTCAGACCCGTTAGATTACCCAAAACCTTACAAGTTAAACTTTAGGCAGAAACAGGAGGGTTTGACTGTGAGTCAATCAGATATGGAGAACCAGTGATGGAGAGCCTCTAATGGGTACAAGGTACTGGTTTCCTGAGTGAATGAGGAAAAGGACTGTATGGAGGATGGCCTGACCTGGCATCAGGATGAAGGAAGCCATTCATGTTTTGGCCATGAGAAAGAATGTGATAGTGATAGTGGACAATATAGTGAAGGGAACAGATACTGTCCTCTGTCGCTGTGATCAGGAATGCCAAAAGCTATGATGCCAGCAGGTACCAGAGTTAAGAACATCACCTCATGGCTGCTGGAGATGAATTTATAATGGAATGGACATTTCCAGTTGTCATGGTCAACGTGAGAACCAGCAACGTACCTAGAACTAAAATGCAGAACATTAAAAAGGAATAATCTCTGAATTGTTACCTGAGCTATCTGCCAATTGCTTAAGGTTAAACAGAACAGAGAGTTCAATGCAAGATTCCAAGAGTGGTGTGGGAAGGAAGGGTTTTGATTCAAGATGCACTGGCACCAGCACTCAGCGAAGCTTGAATTATTTTGGGACCGGTAACCCAGCCAATTATACAATTAGGGCTATGGTTAGGTCTTTACACTAACAGGGTTAGGGCTTGGTTGAATGGAAATACAGATATTCAAAGAGAAAGGTCAAAGCATCTGAGCAGCATCGTGATGTGGTTAATGACAAATAAAGCGGGATAGGAAAGAACAACAAATTTTAACAGAAATATTACATCAGCAAATAAGGTAATTACAGGATAGAGACATTAAAAATAAATTAAATTCACTTTTTTAAATGCATTGAGCAGCTGCAATAAGATAGATGAACAAATGGTAAAATAGAGCTAACTGTCATTACAGAGACATGATTACAAGGTTATCGGGGCAGATAAATATTCTGGGGTAGAAAATATTTCAGAAAGACTGGCAGGGGAGAAAGGAGGAGGGTTAGCCCTGATAGTTAAGCATGACAAAGGCGCTAGCAAGCAGGGATCGGATCTCATAAGATCGTGAATTAGAATCAGTATGGGTGGAAGTTTGGAATAGCAAAAGTCACAAAGCACCAGTGGGAATAGTTTTAAGGCCCCCCTAACAATAATTATAACACTGGATAAAGCATTAAACAGGAAATTGTAGGAGCTTGTAACAAATACAATGTAATAGTTGTGGTGGACTTTAGCCTTAATGTAATCAAATTGACAACTGTGTTTTAGAAGATGAGCTTATGGAATGTTTTTGTGACAGCTTTCTTGGAATAATATTTTGTGAAAATGATTAGGGATAAAGTTATCTTGGAACCAGCATTGAGTAATGAAGCAGAAATAATTAATGTAGTAGTAAAAGAGCCTCTGGGAAATAGTGAACATAATACCATTGAATTCCATGTTAATTTTTAAAGTAGAGCACTCCAAATACAAAGAAGAATGTTAAATAGAAACAAATTTACTTTCATAGATATGAGAGGAGAACTGACAAAGATTAAATTCGGTCAATAGACTAAAAAGGTATAACTGTAAATGAGTAGTGGGAAACATTTAAAGAAACAATTCAAACTGTATAACAAATGTATAGGTCACTGAAAAGCAAACACTCAGCAAGGAAAATTCGTTTTGCAATGCTGAAAAAGCTGGGACTGGATACGAGGATCAGAAATGTGGAGTTCATTAAGCATAAAAAAGGAACAGATTGGCAATCCATTTCTCGGAAACTGCAGGCCGTAATATATTGTACAGTGCCTTTACTACTATGTTAAGAATATCATTTGTCTTGTAATTTTGCTGCAGGACACCATATCCTGAATTTTAATGTTTTTCATGTAGGAATACCCAGTCTGCTGTTTTGGAACAACTGTGTACTCTTGGCTCACATCAACTTGGAATTGGGCAAGAAGTTAAAACTTAGTTAGAAGTTAGTGATGTAGTTAACAACAAACAAAGTAGGACAGGAAAGGACAACAAATTTTAACAGAAATGGTACGTCAACAAAAAGATAATTACAGGATTAGAAGTTAGAACCTCTAGTTCCAGCCAGAGAGAAATAACATTTGTGCCAGTTGGACTAGAGTCTGTTTATGTAAAGCTACTAATGAAGCTTACCATGAGATATTAAATGACTGACCATCAATAAAATATTGTAAATTATATTCAAGTATTCAATCACTAATTAACACTAGATTCTAATTCTACCTTTTGAGGCAAGAACTTCAATCATTACAAGCTCTTTCTGGGATTGAATTCAATATCCACTTAATGAAATGTTCTCCTTTTCATTTCCCTGTTAGATCGGACCAAAATAGTACCGAATGCATCGAGATTATTGTTTAAAAAAAACCCACTACTAAGTTCGTTGTTCTTTTCTACATGTCCTTCGACACTTGTCCACAGTTCCTCAATGACTTGTAGAGAATGAATTATAAAATATGCATACAACGGGACTGGATGTAAAACATTTCAACCCTGCACACTGAAGCTGCGTTCTTATATCTTTGAAACCTTTTATTCAAATCCAACTCAAACAAATGACCTGACCTCTCATTCTGACAGAACCTTGAAAGACCAGCACGAGATGAATCAGTGAAAAGTCAGTTACATTCTCTGCGTGGATCTGAAGTAAGCTTCAGGTGTAAGGATGTGTACAGCAACATCCTGAGTCTCCTATAATGGATAATCATTAATAAAATCACATGCTGGGTGCTTGCAGACCTGGGTCTTGTTAATACAGCAACATTTAAAAACAATCAGCATGGCTCCAAGTAAAGTTGTGAGGTAGATATTGGTACAGTGATATTCTGACCTATCGCTGCACAAATTTGGGTTGATTAGATTAGATTACTTACAGTGTGGAAACAGGCCCTTCGGCCCAACAAGTCCACACCAACCCGCCGAAGTGTAACCCACCCAGACCCATTCCCCTACATTTACCCCTTCACCTAACACTATGGACAATTTAGCATGGCCAATTCACCTAACCTGCACATTTTTGGATGGTGGGAGGAAACCAGAGCACCCGGAGGAAACCGGCGCAGACACGGGGAGAATGTGCAAACTCCATACAGAGAGTCACCTGAGACGAGAATTGAACCCGCGTCTCTGGCGCTGTGAGGCAACAGTGCTAACCACTGTGCCACCGGGTTGTGATGGATATTTTAAAGTCTTTTTTTCTGACAGTTAGATTTTTCTTGCTGTTTCAGGGGTTGGGATGCCACACCACAGTGAGGAGGAACTAATTAAGACATCAGCATAAAAAAAATTCCTTCCAGATAATGTATTTCTAGCAAAACTGGTTTACGGTATTGCAACATACAGCAGCGACAGGAGATCATCCCATGGCTTCCGTTGATTTACAAGGCCGGTTTGTTATCAGCATGAAGCAGCACTATATACTAGGTGGCCAGTGGCAATGATTCCACTAACAGAGATGTTACAGCCTGGTACCTCCATAGGGAACATACATTAACTGCAATAAAGAATGTAGCAACCAGTTTCACAGTGCAAACTATGAAAGTATATTAAAACATTTTGAACTTTTCCCTCAGCTGGCGGAAACAGTATGTGGGAGGGGTTCAAAACAATCTGGCAAGTGGACTGGTTGAACCCAAGTTGTTCAGCTCCCAAGAAGGCACCATTTTACTTTTACTTACAAAACAGGTAGAAACCTCATTAATAGTTATCATGTAGGGGTCTGACATTATCATTTACATCCAAATTGATCCTAGAAATCCATTCAATAAAAAAACAAGCAGAATCCCTTGTGACATTACTATTTATATATATTTGTCCTCTACCTTCAGTTCTGACTGTTGCAAACACACACAATGAAGGGTCCAGTACTGATACGACATATGTATTTACAATTTCCAAATTATAATAATAGATCTTGTTTTACATTCAACCACCCTGTGCTTATATGCCCTTGTGGCCCTCCCTCCCTAACCAAACTCACAGACAGAAATCAATGGCAAATGTATAAAAAGGTACAAACTTTCACTCAAATTCGTCTTGCTATTTAAAAAAAAAAGTTATGGCTCATTTAATAAGGTGTAACTGGGGTTTTTAACAAGATAGTAATTTTATAAACCCTCATCCTTACTTGATATGAAATTTTATTTTGTACTTGAGGAATGTCTCAACTGCAATGAAAAAGATTACACCTTTTAAAAATGTTGGAAAGTTTCTTAAGCTTGGCATCTATTTCACTCCAATTGTAATTATCATTTATCGTAAAGTATTGAAGGTCTCAAGTGTTTGAAGTGTTTTTATCTTCCTGGTTTGTTGTGCTTATGAGTGCTTCAACGTGGTTGGCTAACATCACTGTGCTCGATGCCAAGACATTTCTCTGACGAGGTGACAGATTTAATCTGCTATTGGGAGAGGAGATGTCTGCATCAATGATCACTGCGTCTTTTCAGGTGGTTTTGAGGTCACTGGAGTACTCTTCTACTCCATTGCTCAGCACAAGATCCAGAATTTCACAACATTGGATGCAAAAAACTAAGCTTAACCAAAACATTTGTGTTTGGAGACTTTGGCAGAAAGTTAGATGCAAAATGATGTGACCCTCTCCCCTGGACTCGAGGCTTGAGTTTATTTATGTATTTATGCAAATATATTTTCATTCTACTTCATTCTGTAAAAATACATGATCCAAGACTGAAGTTGGCAATCCTTATCAAGTGAACCCCCCCCCCCATCTCGGCAGAAAGCCATGAGATATGAGCAGCAAAGAAAAACAGTAAGAGTCAACATTATTAACATTTCGCCCAGTTGTTGGAAAAAAATCACAGCTGACAGTATTTTTTAGGAGTTTTAAATCAGTGAGTGTGACCATTATTTGGAATGGGTGGGAAGAGAATGTTAATAAAGCTCTTCGAGGCTCAACTCACAAAATCAGTCAGACCACAAATCCATGAGCACCTGTTCACGGTGATGGAGATTCAACAATTGGAAAAGTTCCCATTGATGCACATCCAGAGCCACAACTTCAACAAAGGCCATGACCTCATAATGCGAAACACCCTAACACTGCAGGTAAGGACAATAAAATTCTTTCACTCTGAGTGCGAAAAATGAAACGTTGGTTGAAACATGACAAAGGCCTTTCAGCTGACCTGTCAAGTTCCAGCATCTCAAAACTAAACGCTCACCTATTAATGACCATTCTAGTGGTATCACCCAACATAACAACCACAGTGTCCCATTGTTTCTTCTCCATGAAACTTTTACCTTTTTTTCAGATTCACCAATTTCTAATCTGAGTGTATATGATACATTATTTATTTATTCTAATATTTAGTAAATAAAACACTTACTCTTTTGTGAACTCAAGAAAGATTAGTTGCCTTGCCTCCTTGTAAAACACAATTCATTTGGATCGGGGAAAGGTGTCCACAAGTAAAGGGAGTGTCGGAGGCTGAAGGGTGACCTTATAGAAGTTTATAGAATCATGAGGAGCATGGATGGTGTAAATAGACAAATTCTCTTCCCTGGGGTAGGGGAGTCCAGAACTAGGCAGTATAGGTTTAAGATGAGAGGGAAAAGATATAAAAGAGACCTTAGGGGCAACCTTTTCATGCAGAGGGTGGTACATGTATGAAATGAGCTGCCAGAGGAAGTGGTGGAGGCTGGTACAGTTACAACATTTAAAAGGCATCTGGATAAATATATGAAGGGTTTAGAGGGATACGGGCTGCGTGCTGGTAGGTGGTACTAGCTTAGGTTAGGATATCTTGTTGGCATGGACCAGTTGGGTCAAAGGGTCTGTTTCCTCTATGACTCTAAGTCACTTTCAAGCAGTATGCCAACATAGATCACAGTCTCAGAAAAACATAAGCTGTCCGTACAATGAGGTTAATTTTATAGAACAGTTTAAAATAAAAGAAACATGTAAAGTATTCCAAGGGACGAAAAGGTTCTAGGCTGAGCTTTTTGGATATTTATGTCAATGGATATATCATTTTTCTGAAGCTTAATACTGGAGCAAGTGGTATCTTGCTATCGGGTTGTGAACCATGGTTGAAAACACAGACAGCATTGCAACTTTAGAGTCCAGGAGGCATCCCAATTAAGTTTAAAGGCATTCTCCAAGATGCTAATACAAAGTAGTGTCTTCAGTACCATCACTATGATGATGCCATATGGACTTAGTGGTAGAAAAGCTTTGAAGTGAGACCTAAAATCAGGATCCTCCTCACAGTCTCTGTAACAGTGTCAATCGTATCAGTGTAACTTGCACTTAGCTGCTAAAAGGCAATAAACTACATCTTGTTTAACTCTGAAGCCTCAACTCATTAGATGGGCAAGTAATTTACCTGCACGACACCAGATCAAGAGGATAGTGGCAGCAAGCCTATCAAATGATGAGGAATTTTGCTGACAGCCACATGCAACATTGTGGTCAATAATTTCTGTTGCTGTTGAAATTTTGGTTTTTTTTACCCAACAGCAATCCTGTACCAAGTCAGTTATGGAGAAACCCTGTGATGCAGTTACAGTCGCAATACTCATCAGAACCTACAATTCTCACACTGCCGACGAACAACACTATCGGGTGGTCCATTATTAAGATTACTATTATAAAAAAGCACAGAAGCAATTTTTATGAAAGAATGTGTTCATTTTCCAGGATTCAGTGAAATATCGCAACCTATTATAAATAGAACAGTTAATTTAAAAATAACTTCTTTCTGTAGTGAGACACTTTTCACATCTTGCCATTAGTTTAGAAATGTGCTGAAAAACAACCACTGAATAAGGTATATTTTCCTCTCGAGGTCACCTGAAACCTCGCAGATCTCCATGGCAACTCTGTACATCTGGATATTTTACTGAGCTGCAGTGATTACAGCGAAAGCCCCACAAAAGTGTACATGCTGATAGCTCAACACCAGAAGTGCACAAGATTCTATTGACCTCACTGATGAGCAGACTGAAAGAATCATGTTGAGAGTACATTCTGGCAGACCTGCTATATAGCTGTGTATATTACACATTATTAAAGTAGCCCTTCAATTATTCTTTCAGAGAGCTGACTGAATTTGCACAAGCTACTGCTGTAGTGGAATCATTGTAAAGTTATCTGACCATTTTGTACTGTATCTCAAACTTTATAAAATTGAAAACGTAACATATTATTTACCCGGTTGCTTAATGTCATGTTTGCAATGTCGCATTTATTTTGCTGGTCCACGTACAGAAAGTGCTTTGAAAATAAGACAAAATAAAATATTCTAACCTCGATAGTAAGTGAAGGAAGTTATTATAAATGGAAGAATTCTCAAAGGGCTAGCAATTAAGTTTAAAGAGAAGTCTCGCATAATAGATTCAGTCTGATGAGCCTGTTAAAAAGGTCTAATCGAGATGAGACAAAAGACAAGAGATGTGAAGCTGAGGATGAGATTTTAATTCATTCAATCCCCATTCACTTATACAAAGTGAAAATTGGCCCTCACTGGGAGACCTGACACTGGTTTATGTCATTCTCCTCAATTGCTATGGCAATAGACTTTTGGGAAATATCATAAGGGAGGGAAATGATCATGACATGTATAACTTCCAGAAAAGCAGGCTACTATGTGGCATGTGCACAATTGCTTCTAATATTTGTGTTCCAGCTCTTCTTCCTCTCTGGTTTTCTAAGCGACATCTATTGTTGCCAGAATCAATGAAGCAAGACTCTGACAAATAATTGGTTACTCAGGGTAACGTTTTAGAGAAACCGAACATTTATTTTGACTTTCTCTACACAGCGATACGCAGAATGGAGCTTGCTTTAACAATGTGCAGAATGGGACATATTCTGGCAAAGTACATGTCTGTCCTAATGTTAATATTGTGAACTTACTTCCTTCAATGAGGTCCATTGCTCCATTTGAATATGTCAGTGACTAAACTAGCAAAGCAGAAAGTGCAAGAGACAGACAGTGGCCAGAGGAACCTTCATTGCAAGCTGCAGATTTACATATTCAACTGAAAAAAATAGGAACAGATGGTTGGTTTAAAAAAAAATTATTCTCAAGAAGCTATATTCTGGCAGCCTGTCTTACCAAAAATCTTTCTATTTATCATAATATAGTTCAATCTTTGTTTAATTAGATGCAATTAAACCAGAATCATTTATGTTCCACGGGCATAATCTTTTGGTTGGGTATTTTGTCCACATTAACATATTTGCCAAAAGTCTAAACGTGGTGTTGTTACAACATTTGTAATATAACTTTACTTATGTGAGTACAAGAGTTATGTGATGGCAGGGGCAGGTAATGATGGAGTCCAACAACAGGTGTAGGAACTTTAATTATCCAACCTTGACTTCACCAATGGGAAATTCCAGCCTTTAATGTTAACTCTAAACCTGCACAGTTCAGGTACAGAATGAGCCAGATACGGTGTAAAGTTTCACTGTAAACAAAGCACAGTAACTATATCTTTAGAGCCACACTCTCCAGCATACTAATTTAGTTGTTTCCAATATTCATGTCAGCTATCATTCAGATTACATTCCATTAAGCCTTTTGAATGAACCAGACTGTGCACAATTCTGGCACTTGTTATATTGACCCTAAAATGTGCTTCCTATTCACATCCGTTAAAACCACAGGAAGAATCTTATAGAGCCCCAAGCAACATGGGCTGTGGTGAGATCCGTGGTACAATCAAGCAACAAGTACAGTGAAACCCATCGCAACATCGAAATCATCTCATAAACAGCAACTTTCACAGGCAGTGCGGAGCTGAGAATTACTGTTTATTAACCATCTTGTTAAAAGCCCAACTCACCTCATCAATATTCAGACTCCCACCTTACCAAACAAGGTTAATGTCAGGAAAACACAACAAGGGAATCAGAGGAAAGACCTGGCAGATACAGTTCACCACTTGCTCCAAACGACACTTGGGGCAGGCTCCATGGGCACATGCCACACCCACACACACTCAGGGCATTGGATTCTGACAAGTGCCAGCTTTGAACAACACTCATAACACGTCTCTGATCCATTACAGGACATTTCGACACTTCAATGCTGCACTAGCAACCATCATTGTAAGAAAGTGAGCATTGCTGATGCCGGAGGTCAAAGTCAAAGAGTGTGGTGCTGGAAAAGCACAGCCAGTCAGGCAGCTCCTTGGATGCTGCCTGACCAGCTGTGCTTTTCTAGCATCACGCTCTTTGAATTGTCATTGTAATGCTGCTGCAAGGATGCTGTGTACAAAGGGACATGCACCCAGTTCATCAACTGGACCAGGCTGCATCTCCAGATTCTTTGCTTGCTGCTATAACCCTCACCTACTCTGAGCCTGCCTAAAGTCACAGGATTCCCTGCCTTGCATTCCCTTGCCCTTTTTGCACTTTGCCTCCTCAGCCAGATGTATCAGGCTTAAATCATTGCGGTCTTACTGCAGACAGAAAGCTTGCCATACTTGTTTGCAGGGCTCAGTCAAGTCAAAGAGGGATAGCCTTCGCTCAGGAGTTCCCAACACAGTCAGTCCAGGGCTAGGTCCGTTACCAGTCCAGGCCCTGTTCAGGGTAGTCAGAGTCTGGATCTGTCCACACAATGGGGAAGGAGACAGATCTCAGGCAGCACACCACCTGGCTTGATTCTTTCTTCTCTCTTGTGGGCTGTTTTCACAGATTGAGAGAGAAGCAGACAGTGCAGGAGCTGAACGTGATTGGCACATCTGTTCCTGGCACAGTTGTAGAGTAAGTGAGTAGGCAGCCTAGAGAACACACAGTTTTAGTGCTATCGAGAGTTGAGTGGGTGAGGGCACATGGAGAAGGTGTGGCAGGCAATAGTAAGAGTGGGACAGTTTGAGCTTTGTTGGAAGGTGAGTACAGCAGCAATGATAGAATTATGCAGAGGCATCAGAGGTGGAATGTACCCTGGCAGAGTGGAGAATATCATAGAATTTCTTGCTACAATATCGGGTATTCCTCTAGACAGCTGAGAGTCAACCTCAGATCAGGTTCTCATATTCTGGTGTGGTGGCCTCCATTGCTGGTCCTTGGGGAAGAGAGAGTGCCATCACTTGGGAGCACATCACTTGGCAGGACCTGGCCTACAAAGCGGGTCACTGATATCCTCCCCCCCACCACTCCCCCACATCGCCCCACCCACGGTTGGCCAGATCCAGGACAAATGTCAGGAGACGTGCAAGGTAGCTCCACACATAGCCTGCTTTCTCCAGTGCACAGTGGGGTTTTAAAGGGGCTATGAGCATAAGATGTTGCCAGTGAGTTCTGCTGGCTAGTGAGTTGTTGTGGGAATGATTCATGGTAAGTTGAGGCAGTAATTGGTTGTGAGAGACGTCAGTGGGGCATAGTAGGAAGTGAATGCGATGAGTTTGCCCAGACAGTTTGCTTGACCTCACAATGAAAAGCCCTCAAAAAAACTCGATGCAACTTGAATTTAGGCAGAATAAAGGTAATATTCAGTTCCATATGTTTCCATCTTTGTAACATCACTTGAATCTACACTTACCTCATCTCATCTCAGCCTATTGCTTCAACGGAGTCTGATTTCCATAGCTATGTTTATTTCAATGAATTCCTGACCAGTTCCCCATGTTCTACTCTCCACCAACCTAAGATAGTTCAAAATCCTACTGCCGAAATTCCAATTTATACCAAGTTCCTTTCATGCAGCTCTCCCAAGACTGTCAGTCATTATCCTTGTACAACCAGAGCTTGATTTTAAAATTCTCTTTAGTTTCACCTCCCTCTCTTGATGATGTCTCCCAACCCTACAAAAGTATATAGAGAAAAGCCATGGATCAACACAAATGAATGTCACAGAACAGACTCAAGGGTTAAGCTGATAGTGTGGTGCTGGGAAAGCACAGCAGGTCAGGCAGTATCTGAGCAGGAGAATTGACATTTCGGGCAAAAGCTCTTCATCAGGAATCATCATTCTTGATGAAAGGCTTTTGCCCGAAACATTGATTCTCCTGCTCCTTGGATGCTGCCTGATCCACTGTGCTTTTCCAGCATCACACTATTGACTCTAAACTCCAGCATCGGCAGTCCTCACTTTTGCCTCAAGGGTTAAACTGTCTCCTCCAAAATCCATGTTTCTTGACCTCTGCACTCCTCCAATTCTGGCCACTCAAATTTTAATTGCACCAACGTTTGTTTTTCACTCATTTGAAGGGTATGGATGTCGCTGGCTAACCAGCATTTTATTGCTGTCCCTGGGTGCCCTTGAGAAGGTGGTGGTGAACTGCCACCTTGAACTGCTGCAGTCCCCATGTGTGGCTTTGCCTGTAACTCCAAGCTCTGGAAGTGCTTCCCTCAGTCTCTCTGCATGCCTCTTTCCTAATTCTTCAATCCGAGCATTTCCATCAAGCATTTGGACATCTGGCCTGAATATCTCCTTATGTGGCTCAATATCAAATTTTGTTCTCTAATGTATCTGTAAAGCATTTTGTTTTATTACATTAAAGCAATCATAAAATTCAAATTGTTGTTGTTTTCAATTAGTGCCAAATTATAGTTAATATTTGGAACTGTGAACCTATTAGGACCTGAAATACAGCTGCTCTGTGTGGAAACTCCTAACAACCAGCACCAACAGAATACTGACTTCAGGACACTTTTGTATATTTAGAACTGGGTGAAAGATCAGGATATTGGGATAACATGTTTCCGAAACTGCAACGTAATGTAAAATATTTCTTTGTTTTGTAGGTTGACAAAGATTTTACAGATTTTGTTCTGAGTCCTCTTTAAATGGTTAGGTCTGGATCCAAAAGTACCTACAGTTTGAAATTCATTAAAAAAGATTGCAGCAAGGGTCTTACCAGAAAGAATTGTAATCTCTAGCTACCAGTGTCAAACTAGTAGCATAATGTTATGGTAGCCTCAAACTACTCCATTCATAGTTAAAAATCACACAACACCAGGTTATAGTCCAACAGGTTTAATTGGAAGCACACTAGCTTTCGGAGCGACGCTGCTTCATCAGGTGATTGTAGAGAGCTCGATCGTAACACAGAATTTATAGCAAAAATTTGCAATGTGATGTAACTGAAATTATACATTCAAAAGTTGATTGTCTGTTAAGCCTTTCATCTGTTAGAATACAGTGATAGTTTCACTTCTTTCATGTGTAAATCACAAAACCCTTTTTTTTAAAAAGTTGCATTCTCGGGTTAGCTGTTAACAATGGTGATAGCTAGACAATATGTTGAAGGTGTTAGATGTTTAGATTGATTCTAATCTAAAAAGTGAGATAACAGAGTTTTACATAAATTCATGCAGTTTTTGAGCTCAGAGTTGCTCCGAAAGCTAGTGTGCTTCCAATTAAACCTGTTGGACTATAACCTGGTGTTGTACACCCCAGTCCAACACCGGCATCTCCAAACCATACTCCAATCATGTAATTCTATTTCTAATGTAATGGTTCCACAATGAGTACAGCTCATCAGTATTCTGAAATTAATGCAAATGTACATACACTTCAGGAACAATATTTTGCAAATAAAGTTGACTCATACCTCCCACCATACAGCTTCAACTACATAAAAGGTTTCCCTTCAGATGTGCAATATTTTTCCACATTAACAATTAAGACTGTCCCAAATAAATGCAAAAGCAATGTTTACAAATGATTGGAGTTAAAATGGAAGCTGTTTTCTCATATTCAACAAGGAAGGAAAGAATGAAATGTCAGTAAAATCCAGACCAAATTCAATTAATCTCTAAACTAGTTTGGACATAGGGTATGAGTATGTACATGGAGACAATTAACAGGGACATCAGGCTTGGATGCTCATCTGCTCATCAGCCCCTATGCAAAAGTCAGCATCTGTGTGCCTTTAGTCTAATTTAAAAGATATTGACTTCAGAAGCTTTTGAACAATCAAAATCCTGGAAAATTTGTTGATGCCTTTAGCTTGTTTTAATTGTATTGTATCTGAATTAATTAAGTACACTGCGTGGTAAGGACACATGAACATATGATTTCCAACAATGTTCAATTGCTTATCTAACTGCTTAAGAAACATCTTCTAATTCTCCATTTACTTTTTAATAGAGTCACAGACACATACAGCAGGTAAGGGAAGCCATTCAGTCCACCAGTTGTAGGAGTGCTACCCATTAAACCACGAGTCCACTGTCCTTTTCCCATGCCTGCACCTTATTTTCTCCTTTATCCAAATATTTATATGAATCCCTTTTAAAAGCTGTTATGGATTCTGCAACTGCAATTTATGGGGGAGTGTTGCATTCAAACAATCCTTGGATAAAAGAAAAATAATTTATTTGGAACCCTCGGGGTAGATATTAACTGATCAAACAGTGGAAATAGTTTTTTGCTTCAAAATTTTTATTGATAATCAGCATTGCACTTTCAGGATCATTTATTGCCTTGTTATTTCAATGCAACATTTCATATTTAGCCAACTAAACCCTTTGCTATACATTTTGTAATGGGTCAATCAATCCTGCGATTAGGGGATGTTCTTTCATCCCCTTTCATCCAGGTTGTTTAATAGTTAAATTAAAAGTAATAGGTACAACTATCCGTGTTGCTTAATTCACAATGAAGTAAGTGTCAGAGGCCAAAGAGTGAAATGAATACTATAGTGTCCCACTTTGTAAACCCCCACTACTCTTCACTTGCCCCTCCAACCTAACATTTACTTTGCCTACATTTTGCCCCTACCAGGTTACATGTTTACAGATGACAGAGCAGTGGACTATGCTGCTAATTTCCAACTACACTGTACAGGTCCTTTGAACTTTTCTCATCCTATATTTATGCAAAGCTCAGATCAACTCAAAATTATTTGAATTTGCTTAAACTGGAGTATTTACAAAAAAAACCCTTTCGATTTAAATCACCTTGGAATTTCAAACCAGTTTATTCTCATTTCGCAAGCAGTGCCAAAACTCTTGCAGTATGAATTTTGAGACCTTATTAACTCATACATTTATTCAGCATCTTTATGTTCAAGGCTTTCCCCCTACAGTAAGTATCGCAATGTTCTATTAGAAAACTGGTTCAGAATATTGACAGCAAAGATAATTAAGATGATTTACATTTAACCAGTGTAACATTGGATCTGAAAATTTAAGATGCATGAGCAACATACACAGTTTCTCAGCCTTAATGAGGTATGATGTAGACCCAGTTATGTTCAGTCACTGTAGTTTGGTTTACTCAATCACATTAAAGTTAATGGAAGAAGTGGGTCATTACTCGGATTGCTGGAGGCGGCTTGGATTATTTTTACAGGCTAAATACCCAAGAACTTAGCTAAGGAAAATAAAACTATGCAATTATTCCATTTACTTAATCGTATTGTCATGGTGGTTTCCTCACATACTCTCGACAACACTTCCACTACATGAGGTGGTCATTGTTCTGACCATTTTTGGAAATGCTGCCTTTATTTGTAACTTTATTTGTAAAATAACCAGATTAATGATCTTCTTTCCCATTAAAAGTAATAGAAATGCTCACTTACATTCAAAACGAAGACACTATCAGCAGAATGTTGGAAAATGTGGCAATTTAAAACAATTGGCTGCCAAGTATGTAATTTCATGACTGTAAAAGGAATAACACCCTTGCATTTATAGAGCACTTTGCATGACCACCAGAAGTCTCAAAACATTTTACAGGCAACAAAGTATCTTTTGAAATGTAGCCACTGTAGAATACATGCTAGCCAATTAGTCCACAGCGAACTCCTACAAATTGTAAATATAATAACCAATAGTCTTATTTGTGGTATTGATTTGAAGGATGAAGCCAGGGCCCTGGTGACACCTGCTCTGCTCCAAAATAATTCTGTAGGATAGTTTACAGGTGTCAAAGCAGGGAGATGGGATCTGACGTTTAAGATCTCATCTAAACAACAGCATATCCAACAGTGCAGCACCCTTAGTACTTCACTGGAACACCAGCCTTGGGTTTTGTGTTCAAGGCCTGCAGTGGGATTTGAACACAGAAAATTGTGTCTCTGAGACAAGAATGCTGGAAGTGAACCACTGATGATTCCAGTTGAGCGATCAATTTTAATAACAGCCATTTACAATCCTTCTGTTGTGTGGTATTAAGTTTCTCGAAGGAACCAGTTATGCAACATGAATGTCAAAAACCTGTATTATTTGAGCTGCACAGTGTGCCATTTTTATAGGACGATGGTGGAGGAGTAGTTATATTACTAAACCAGTCAGTCAGATGTCTGTACCAATCATTCAGTGATACAAGTTTCAGGTTATACATGTGTAACTCAGAAGGTTCCACTCAGTGACTCTTCACTGGTTCAACTGGACCACTTTCTGTCAGGTCTCCTCCAGACCAGACCCCATGTTTCTGGTATGAGACTCCTGTTAAACTTTCAGTCCAAGTGATACACACATACAGTGAATGTTTTCTTTATAAAATATGTTGACCAAGGAACTGAAAAAGAACAGGAAGAGCCATGAAGTCTTGCAAGTGCCAGTAGAGATGTGACAATAATGGGAAGTGAGCTTGAGACAATCCTACAAGAAAGAATTCAGCCAAGGCTTCTGCACAGAAAAAGACATGTTGAATCATGTCTCTACAAATTGGAGCAACTGGTGTAATTATGGATGAAGCTAAACAATTCTGGTATAAGCGCTCAATGCTGAACCATGAATAAAAATACACAGCAGCCCTTAAACAATAGAGCAGCCATTCAACACTAATGTGATCATGAGCCAAACACCTTGGTGTCGTCAGCAAACTTGCAATTAGTGTTGTGAGTGTATAAGTACAGTACAGGGCAGAGTATGAGCCTCATGGGGTATCAGGATTACGGTGGAGGTGTTGTCACCTATTCTTACAGACTGTAGTCTATGGGTGAAGAAGTTGAGAATCCAGTTACAGAGGGAGGAGCCGAGATGGAGTTCTTGGAATTTAGCAATTAGTTTGTTTGGAATTATGGTGTTGAAGGTTCATTCGATAAGTAGATGCCTGATGTAGGTATCTTTGATATCCAGGAATGAGTGTAAGGCCAAGGAGATGGCGTCTGCTATAGACCTATTGCGCTGGGAAGTAAAATGCAAAGAATCAAGATAATTTTTTTAAGTTTATTCATTCATGGGATGAGACTAGCATTCATTACCCATCCTCAATTGTCCAGAGGGCAGTTAAGAATCAATGTCATTGCTGGGGGTCCAGAGTCGTACGTAAGCCAGACCAGGTAAGGATGGCAGGTTCCTTCCCTAAAGGACATTAGTGAACCAGATAGGGTTTCCCAACAATTGGCAATGGATTCCTGGTCAACATTAGGCTCTTATTTCCAGATGTGTATTCAGTTCAAATTCCACCATCTGCCTGAGGCCTCAGAACATTACCCATGTTGATGGATTGACAGTCCACCACCCAACCGCCATCCCCCTTCACCAACACCATGCGCCCCCAACTCACTCCACCACCATCACCACCACCACTAGAAATTTGGTAGGCCAGAGCTGATGTAGGAAGGCAGTGGATACAAAGATGTTGTTAACATTTGCCCATCACTGGTGGTCATGCAGGATGACCAGGAAAAAAAAACATACCTATTATTGATACATTTTGAAACAGGTGTCTTTTAACAGGAGTTGGTTGTCTACTGCACATATCTAAAACCATAATGCTAATTTTAGATGCTTACTCTTGAGGCATTAAAAATGACCCCATGAATTTAGCAGATGGTGTAATGCTGAGGTGAAAGCTATCTCACTGCTAAACTGTCAAGCTCTGAATTTAATTTTCAGGCTGCAATGTATCCTAAGTTTCACCCAGGTGGTGCTGCAAGGCTTTAGAAAGGAGTGATTTACCTGGAATTGCAACTCGTCGAGAAAATTGAGGTAGGGAAGATTGCTAGGTTAGTATAAGGTAAACCAGACTCTGAGGTGCTAGTGGTAGAGACTACAGTTTTGGAACAATTGTGGAGAGGTGGGTAGAGTAAAAGCGGGCACTAGGAAAACAAACTGGGAAACACCTAGTAGCCATTTTAAAGCTTCATTTTGGATAAGTGCTGAACACAAAAGACCTGAACATTCGTATTTTCTGTCAATTATTATGCCCATTTAAAACTATAAAATTGGTGAAGAAACAGATTACAGCTTAAGAATATTTTAATAAGCACAGCACTTTAGTCACAGCCAAGTATATTCTCAAAGCAATATGCTCAACTGAATATTGGGATGAAGGAACACAGCATCAATTTGATTTGGCACTATTCACAGCTACTCACACTTGATTGCATTCTGGGCTGTGCTACCTTAACTCGTGCTAACAGCATACATGCTTTGGCAATTTGGATGTTCATCAGAAACATGCCATCTGAGGGCAGCCATGAGGGAGAATGTCAGCCAAGTCTGGAATTATACCTTTTCTTAGGAACACAGGAACAGAAGTAGGCCATTCAACCCCTTCAGCCTATTCCACCATTCATGACCGACCTGCGTCCCAATTCCCTTTATATACTGGCTTCACAAAAAAAATTAATCGATTTCAGCTTTAACATTAACAACTGACATAGTTTTCCCACAATGTGTTCCCATGCCAACTGACTAGGATTCAAATGATAACACTTGCATACTTCATCACATTAGCCTCTTTTGCTGTCACCAAAAGAAAGCCATACTGAAAATAACCTCTTTGTAATTTCGCCTTAAATATAAAAACATCTGACAGACCGCATTTTTTCTAAGCTTTTCCTGCCTGATAATGACTAACACCTGCACTTCAATGCATTTGTGGGAAAAATTCCATGAGCGCATCAAATCAGTGTCTAATGAGTGACACTAAGAATGTGGAATTTATTCAGTAGTTTAGAGAACCTTTGTAATGAAGAAGTAGTTTTGAAGTGTATTCACTGTTGCAAGGTTAGAAACATGTCAGTAGATATGTGCACAGCAACCTCCCACAAATAGCAATATGATTAAGGCTAGATCATCTGTGTAGCTTTTAGCAATGTTGATCGAAGGTTAAATATTGGCCAGATCATGGGTCACATCCACTGATCCTTTTCAATAAAACGACTACTATATCCCTACCATGCTTACCCATGGTAGAAATGGTCTTTAAGATCTAAAAAGTTTAATGTATTCCTTTCCATTGTGGCAAGAGATTCCTATTTGGTTTGCATGTGTGCATTCTTTTGCAAAGGCATATTTTGGTGGAGACAAATAGGAGGACTCTGCCTCAAGGTGGGATTTCTCTTTCTCTGCAACATGGAAGAAAACCTTCTCGATCTTTTGAAAATGTGATCACAAGCAGGTGCTGAGGTGGTAGTGAATCTCTCCATCGTCTGTGTACAGTGCATCTGCAGGTACATGGAAGAGTGCACGTATCTGTGTACTCATGTCCATGTGGGTGCATGTCCGCGCATGTGTGTTCATGTGTTCAGGTCTGTGTGCATATGTGCATGTGTGTGTGTGTTCGTGTTCATGTTCATGTGCACCCATGTTTGTGCTCATGTTCATGTATGTGTGTTTGCATTCATGTCAGTGTGTGTGTTACACCCATGTGCCTGTTTGTGTTCTTGCTCATGTCCATGTCTGTGTGTGTGCATTTGCTCGTGTTCATCCTTGTGAGAATATGCTTGTGTTTATCCGTGTGTGCGCGTTCATGTTCATGTCCATGTG
Source organism: Chiloscyllium plagiosum (assembly GCF_037043375.1). NCBI lineage: Eukaryota > Metazoa > Chordata > Chondrichthyes > Orectolobiformes > Hemiscylliidae > Chiloscyllium > Chiloscyllium plagiosum. The sequence goes on along the minus strand of NW_028270169.1, from coordinate 24,122,913 downwards.
TTCATGGTAATGTCTGTGTGCATGCATGCTTGTGTTCATATCAGTGTTTGAGTTAGAATTATTGTTGTTACATGTACCAAGATACATTGAACAGTGTTTTACTGCCTATCCAGGCAGATTGTACCATACAAATTGTATCACAGTGGCAGAACAGAGTGCTGAATACAGTGTTACAGCCGCAGTGAAGGTTTAGAGAGAGGGAGAGATAAGTATTAACATTTAAGAGGTCGGTTCAAATATCTGATAACAGCAGGCAAGAAGTTGCTCTTGAATTTGTTTGTACATGTATTCAAGCTTTTAAATCTCCTGCCTGACGGAAGGGGAGGAATCTTGGATTAAATTGGCTGCCTTCCTCAGGCAGTGGGAAAAACAGATGGAGCCAATGGAAAGGAGGCTGGTTTGTGAGATGGATGGGGTTGTGTTCGCAACTCTCTGTAGTTCCTTGCAGTCTTGGGAAGAGCAGTTGTTTTACTATGCTGTGATGCATCCAGATTGGGTGCTCTCTCTGGTGTATCTATAAAAATTGGTAAGAGTCCTTGTGTACATGCCGAATTTGCTTAGTCCCCTAAGGGTGTAGAGACGTTTTTATGCTTTCTTGACCGTTGCATTGACATGGGTGGACGAGGACAGGTTGTTGGTGACCATCACTCCCAGGAACTTGACACACTCAACCATCTCCACCTCAGCACCATTGATGCAGACAGATGCGTACTCTCCACTCTGCTTCCTGAAGTCAATGACCAGCTTCTTCATTTTGCTGACATTGATGGAGAGACTGTTACCTTTCGACCATGCAACTAAGCACTCAATCTCTTTTCTGTATGCTGTTCGTGCGTGCGTGTTTGCAGGCGCATGTACGTGCGTTCGTGTGTATGTATGTGTGTGTGTGTTCCTGTGTATGTATGTGCGTGTGTTCGTGTGAGGAGGGAAGAAAAGCATAGCTGACATGATGCAAGCAGAATTCTGCTCAGTTGAGCATGTGCCAGTTTTAAATCCAAAGGCAATTTGTCAACACCACCAGCTAAAAGAAGATCAGTGTGTAGCCACGAAAGGCGGTGAATAATGGTCAAAATAAATGGGACTGAGGCACAATAAAACAAAGTCATCCTTCTCACTCAGCAAGAGGCCAAGAATCAATGCATTCATCATGGGAACTGCACTGAACTGCAGTGTTAACTTGGCTTAATCTTAGCTCCATCCCACCAGCGATAGAGAGGCGAGAGACAAGCTCCCATTAATCAGCACAGCAGCATCTGCAAAGAATGATTTCAATATTTAATGTTATTCCAAAATAGGATTAAAAAAAAGCAAGAGATGGCAGATTGCTGAACAGATGAGCAAAGTATATTGAAACTCATGAACAGATGATGATAGGAAGCTCAGCAGAGGAGACTGACACTTGATCACACTTGGAAACATTGCTGCTGTCACATTTGTTATTTAAATGCCCTCTGGAAGTGCCAGCAATTCCTGCCCTTTTAAGGAATATTGAGGAGAAATACAATTTTCTTCGTTAGAATGAGCTTCATTTGACTCATTTTTAAAAAAAAATAGCAAATGTCATCCCTTTCACACTATGTAAGGTGCCGGCATGTCACAGAACTGAGGAGTAGCATTTCAAAAGCTCTTGTTTGAACAAGACAGCATTATATTTGAGCAGCAAACCACAACAGAGACTGCACTTTATATGTGCTTAGTCTTGAAGTCAAACATCAGAAAGGTTGACAGATCCTCACGTTGTGGTTTTACTCTCTAATCTCCTGCCTTGGATGGATGTTGTTGTAACTAAGATGGAGGACAGGTGACCTGTCCTTTACCAGAATCACTCAGAAGAAAATACAAATGTCACATAGAAGCGTTTTCCTGTAATGGTGCCACAAGATGCTGCTGAGGTAAAGAACTTGACTGACAGAATGTGCTCTGAGCTGACGTGCAGGGATTGCAGTGGTCGGAAGGGAAAACATTCCGTTCGGGGAGTTTAATACTATGATGTATTGGCATCAACAATGATGGGTGCTCAGTGCAAAGGCCTAACTCACAATCAAGCTGGGCCTTCAGTCAGGCTAGGAGCAAGTCAGGGAATATTAGATTGAATTTGGGGTATTGCTGGTGAAATAACTCCACAGAGGCCGGTATCCTGCCACCAAGTCAACCTCTACTTACACGTGGAGAATCCTTGACACTGATCCATTTCCCTCAGAGCCAGCTCTCAGAGTATACAGAACCACTGATCGTCCTGTCTATATCTGTCAGCCACAGCTCCTTGATTGGACCAGATTAACAGCTCCACCAGGGAACTTGTGTTTTATGAGGTCCGCCCGGCTGACCTTGTACAATCACTACACTGTATCTGGGGTGAGGATGCAGTAGGGAGGGTTGTGTTCTGGGAAGGACAGGAGAGGGTCTGACTGGTAGGTGGTTATACGGAAAGGGATTGGAATCTAAAAGGGTTTTTGTTTTGCTTTTGCTGGGAGATCAGGGTCTGGACTTGGTGGCCTATAGGGTCACGATCACATTTGAGGGGGTGGGAGGGAGCAATTACAGAGAAAAAAGATCCTCAAGCAGACACTCATTCCCTGAACCCACAAAGTCCTTGCCATGCAGAAGATGATGAGTTTACAGAAGCTTGAAAATACTTAAAGCTTGCTTGACTTGGCAGTCTTTCAGTTTCAACTGAAAACCACATGACATCAGGTTATAGTCCAACAGGATTATTTGAAAATATAAGCGTTTGGAGCGTTGCTCCTTCGTCAATTGAAGCTGAGAAAAGATGTGTTCAAAGCAAGTTAGAATTGGGAAACAATTACCTGACATTTTATGCCTGAATCCATATTTGTTTTCCCTGTAAAACTTACGCCAACACAATAATAGTTCCCAAGTAAATCATACCCTGCTTTAGATGATCCAATAGGGAATTTCATTTTTACATTTGACATTTAAAAAAAAAAGTACTTTTGTTCATTTCTAATAGAGTAGAATTTGAGTGGTATTCAGAAATAGACAACAGTCAATAGTGATATTTATTACAATTTTGTCTTTTTTGATTTTATAAGAGGTACATGCCAATTAAAAATGGTTTTTACGATCAACATTCCCAAAGTGTTCATACCTGATAATTTATCATATTCTTTGTGATTTTTTTAATATACAGATCACTGTTCAGGCAGCTGATTCAACAATGTTCCAAAATTTGGGAATTCCTAATTCATCAAAAAGCTTCCGAGGAAGGGTCAATCGATCTGAAATATTAACTCGGATTTCTCTTCACAGATGCTGCCTGACTTGCTGAGCTTTTCCAGCAGATGCTGCCTGACTTGCTGAGCTTTTCCAGCAATTTCTTTTTTTTTCTCATCAAAAGGTTACAGTTTGATTTTAAGAAGCAAAATATTCTTTCACAATATGCAATATAAAACTGCACAGATTAACCCATTAAAAGAGATCTTGACAGAGAAATGTGGTTTGCCCTATAATAGAGGGGAAGGAGAAAGGATTGTCCTCCCTCCTTCCCGCCCCCCCCCCCCCCCCCCCCACCTCCCACCCCCCACCCCCACCTCAACCTCAGGTGAAGCTCAGTCGCTGGTCAGTTTCTCCTTGGGCTTCTCACATGTGCTTCCTGGTCAAGAGCAAGTCTTCTGCCTTTCCTTCTGCAGATGGAACAGAATCATGATCTAAGGGATGAAGGGGACCCAACGATAGGCTAGGTCGGACAAGAAACTTGATGGAATGGACAAAATAGGGAGATATTACAAGGTGATGTAATCCATCAAAGAATTGAGAGAGGTCTTGAACTTTTGGCTATTGGTTTCTTGAACATCACATGTCCTCTGTTTTGTGGAATTAATACCTGCAATGGTGAGACTGTCATCATAGCAGATGGGAAAACTTTGAGCTGCATCCTACCAGAAATCAGCTAAAGGTTTCAAGGCCAGCTCTGCACCCAGTCAAATGATGGAAGTCTGCAGCTGTCCATCGTGGTTCATTTGAGAAGACCCAGTCACGTTGGACCGAGGGAAACTGGCATCTTGCTATGCTAATGGGGATCTGAAGGTCTTACTCGACAGAGAGTGCCTGTGGTCACAGTAGTGGAGACTGCCCTGAAATATTAGTGACTGATGGAGATCCAGAGGAGTACATCTCGAGCTGAAGTCACCAGATAACCATGTCAGGAATTGTTGCCATTTAATTTCTAGGTGACGGTGGGAGAATGGAAAACTTTAATGAAGCGAGACAATCTAATAACAAAGATTATAATGCACAGGATATAGTCAAATAGACCTCTTGCTACTCTCTAGCTCGAATCAACACTTGCTTGAAAGAAGGCAATCTTTGCTCTCGACAGCTGACCTCATTAAATCCTTCCAACTTTCTCACCAACGGCAATGTTATTCAGGAGCTGGGAAGACTCTGCCCATATTTTCAGGAGTCCTTCACTAAACTGACCTATATCCAGCCTTTCCTTCACCATGGTTGCTACTTTCAAATATCATTGCTTGAAAGGTTGTGTAAAATATTTTTTAAACAACCATCACCAAGGAATTTTACAGCACACCTTGAACTCCCGAGAAGGAAATTTCTTGGATTACTCAGCGAACTCTGGGCTAATTACAAGCTCGCCATAATCTGCTCATCATCACCATGAACCCTTTATTTACTTGCTTCATTTTGACTTATTCCCTCAGGTTCCACGCAGGACAGTGGGCAGTAAATCTCCATCACTGGGTCAGGTCCATTGCAATCTCTTTTGATCCAATCCAGGCAATGTCTCACTCTTCAAAGTCCTTCTGAAATATCTTTTACCTTGGCTTCTTTGGCAAAACCTCATCATCTTCTTCCATTCTACTGGTCCTCAGGCAGGGAACACATCCGGGCAGTAAGATAAATGTCCGGCACTTTCCATCATCCCTCTGTTGGAATATCCTGTGGATGCCTCTGACAAATCCTGGTGTTATACTTCTTCATTAGTTATGTGGCTATTTCTTGTGACGCCCAGGATTTTGCAATGCTGGTGCAACTTTAAGGCATATATTTGCTGTTCCACTCCACTTCTCACTTCCACAAGCTATAGCTAGTTCTATTATAGACATGCAGAGATACAGCTCCATGTCTGTGATGATGGTGTTGGCTGCCAAGACCAATGTGTTTCCAGTTGGTTGACTATAAAATAAGATGAAGAACATTTACAAATATTCACATTAGTGAAATGGAAATAAAGTAGGTCAGCAAACTTTGTATTGCAGTTATACAGAAGCCAGCTGTAGGCTCGCTAATGAATCCTTCAGTAGCACACAGCCATCTCCCAACAGAAATAAAAGATTTAACAAAGTCTGAACTGCATTTAAGAATGCAAATGGCAGGCAGATTTTGTTCCTCTGAGAGCAGAGTCTAATGTAAATTCTGACCCGATCATGCCCTCCTTCTGTCATTTGTAAACATCTTGCATGAAGCAAGCTTCCACAGGCTCAGTACAGGTCACACTGGATGCAGGTTCAACACAAAGCTGCCCATATCTCAACAGTAATTGACAGCTAATTGGCACTTGCTGACTTGGAGATGGTATTATGGATTACTAAAAAAGGAATCAAAATATTTATACAAGGACAGTACAGTGAGTTCAGGGATTTAGGCAGAGCAGAAACAACTTTGCATTAAATTTCTATTAAGCCAGGATGGCTCAATACTGCGATTGGAGACCAAAATAGAGAGAGATGCCTTTGATATGTCCATCTTCCACTTAATGATCCCAAAGTTCGTCACCCACCCAAACCAAACCTGGAGTGATCTAAGCACTCTGGATCATTAAATAGACTAACGTCAGTATCACATAAATTTATGTTTAGTTTTATTGTGTTGGTTTTTATAACCAGTTCAGACCACCTTTCCATCACAGCACACATGAAGTGATGTTACTTTGATCATGGGCATGTTTTGTGATGCCTCATGTTTAATACATCACATATGCCTTTAAATCACATGCTTACGACATCTTCACTGTAGCATAGCGTATAACCTGGGGTAGAAAGGTCTCGTACTCCATCATATCACTGATCGCTTGAGCATGGCATTTTTCTGGAACCATGCTCCCCTGTTGAAAAAGACAAGCCTAACGTTAGCCGAAGCGTCTGAGGAACATACTGTCGGTATGAAATAAATGTCTGTTAGATTCTTCATAACCACAATATTTGTACCCGTGTTTCTTGTATGATGAGAGTCAACATAAGCATTGCTGCATCAGGTAAAACACACTGTTGGACACAAACTTACAACACTAATGTTTCTGCACGTGGAGTTAAAAGGATCCATTTACCAAAGTATCAACATTCTATAGTACAGAAACAGCAAGCTGTCACGTTCCTGTGATCATGGGTTAGAACAAGACAGCTGCATGTTCTAGTCAGATCACTGCAATTTTACCCCATGCTTAACCTTCTCAAAATTTAGGGGGATGCCTCATTGGAAGACTCCTTAGCTATGTCTTAAGACAGCAAGTGACGGTTTAATATGTTGCAGGGGAAGGCTCTTTGCACAGTTAACCATGAAATCAGAATGTTACATCACCAAAAGGAGGACCATTCAGGTGTACAGTTGTGTTTGCCTCCAACTGGTGTAATCTCACTGCCCTATCTGCTCTCTGAACTGGAACTGTGCTGTGTTCTCATCGTGTTAAGATCAGGTTGACTTTGTTAACTATGAGGCTTTTGATTGACCCAGGTTAACAACCTCAATCAGGAAAGCTGTGGCTGACCAATATAAACAGTAGATTAGAATCTCCTCAGTTGAGGATTGACGCCAAGCTGGCTGGCTACAGCCAATGCACTGTGCAGTGGTGAATGAAGGGTGACTTGGTGTTAGGACCCAGCCTCTATGCCATTGTTACAGCATGTAGGCCTTGGACTAGGCCTCTGTGTATGGATCAATAATGCTGCGCTTACACTGAAAAGGCTGTATGTGGGCCAAAGATGCTCTGTGTGTGCAGACCGAAGATGCTCCGTGTCTACAGGCCAAAGATGCTCCGTGTGTGCAGACCGAAGATGCTCCGTGTCTACAGGCCGAAGATGCTCCGTGTGTACAGGCCGAAGATGTTCCGTGTGTACAGGCCGAAGATGCTCCGTGTCTACAGGCCGAAGATGCTCCGTGTCTACAGGCCGAAGATGCTCCGTGTGTACAGGCCGAAGATGCTCCGTGTGTACAGGCCGAAGATGCTCCGTGTCTACAGGCCGAAGATGCTCCGTGTCTACAGGCCGAAGATGCTCCGTGTCTACAGGCCGAAGATGCTCCGTGTGTACAGGCCGAAGATGCTCCGTGTGTGGGACCGAAGATGCTCCGTGTGTGGGACCAAAGATGCTCCGTGTGTGGGACCAAAGGTGCTCCGTGTGTGGGACCAAAGGTGCTCCGTGTGTGGGACCAAAGGTGCTCCGTGTGTGGGACCAAAGGTGCTCCGTGGGTGGGACCAAAGATGCTACGCGTGTCCGGGCCCAAAGATGCTTCGTGTGTGGGACCAAAGACGCTTCGTGTGTGGGACCAAAGACGCTCCGTGTGTGGCACCAAAGACGCTCCGTGTGTGGCACCAAAGACGCTCCGTGTGTGGCACCAAAGACGCTCCGTGTGTGGCACCAAAGACGCTCCGTGTGTGGCACCAAAGATGCTCCGTGTGTGGCACCAAAGATGCTCCGTGTGTGGGACCAAAGATGCTCCGTGTGTGGCACCAAAGATGCTCCGTATGTGGGACCAAAGATGCTCCGTATGTGGCACCAAAGATGCTCCGTGTGTGCGCGCCAAAGATGCTCCGTGTGTGCGCGCCAAAGATGCTTCGTGTGTGCGCGCCAAAGATGCTCCGTGTGTGCGCGCCAAAGATGCTTCGTGTGTGCGCGCCAAAGATGCTCCGTGTGTGCGCGCCAAAGATGCTCCGTGTGTACAGGCCAAAGATGCTCCGTGTGTGCGCGCCAAAGATGCTCCGTGTGTACAGGCCAAAGATGCTCCGTGTGTGCGCGCCAAAGATGCTCCGTGTGTACAGGCCAAAGATGCTCCGTGTGTGGCACCAAAGATGCTCCGTGTGTACAGGCCAAAGATGCTTCGTGTGTGCGCGCCAAAGATGCTCCGTGTGTGGCACCAAAGATGCTCCGTGTGTACAGACCAAAGATGCTCTGTGTGTGTGGGACCAAAGATGCTCCGTGTGTGTGGGACCAAAGATGCTCCGTGGGTGTGGGCTGAAGATGCTCCGTGTGTGTGGGACCAAAGATGCTCCGTGTGTGGGACCAAAGATGCTCCGTGTGTGGGACAAAAGGTGCTCCGTGTGTGGGTCAAAAGGTGCTCTGTGTGTGTGGGCTGAAGATGCTCGGTGTGGTTTTGGGGCATCAATCATGTCAGGCATTGTGCCTCTATTCAGGAAGCTTGACTTTGTTGCTTCAAATAAAGTCAAATAAGTGGCAGATGGAATACAACATGGGAAAGTACAAGGTCATGCACTTTGGTAGGAAGAATAGAGGCATAGACTATTTTCAAAATGGGGAGAAAATTCAGAAATCTGGTGCACAAAGGGACTTGGGAGCCCTAGTTCAGGATTCTCAAGGTAAACTTGTAGGTTGAGTTGGTAGTTCGGAAGGCAAATACAATATTGGGATTTATTTTGAGAGGACTAGAATATAATAGCAGGGATGTAATTCTGAGGCTTTATAAGGCTCTGGTCAGACCACATTTAGAGTATTGTGAGCAACTTTGGGTCCGATACCTCAGGAAGGCCCCAGAGTGTGCCCAGAGGAGGTTCACAAGAATGATCCCCAGGAATGAAAGGGAAAACATATGAGGAATGTTTGAGGACTCTGGGTCTATACTTGATAGAATTTAAAACGATGATGGGGTGATCTAATTGAAATATACAGAATACTGAATGGCCTGAGCGGATTTTGGGAAGGTGTTTCCACTGGTAGGAAAGACTAGGACCCAAAAGCACAGCCTTTGAGCAAAGGGAAGACCTTTTAGAACAGAGAGAAGAGGAGAAACTTCTTCAGCCAGAGAGTGGTTAATCTGTGGAATTCATTGCCACACAAGATCCTGGAGGTGTGGCCATTGAGCATATTTAAGACAGAAATAGAAAGGTTCCTGACTGTCAACTAGACCAAAGGTTATGGAAAGAAAGCAGAAGAATGGGGTTGAGAAAGTTATCAACCATGAAAGAATGGTGGAGCAGACTCGATGAGCTAAATGGCCTAATTTCTGCTCCTTTGTCTTATGGCCTTACGAACCCTGCTATTGAAGATTAGGCCCAGTATGGGGAAAGAATACGATATTTCTTCCCGGGCAAATGACATCGGGGCAGATGCAAAGCAATGAGTAATCCTTCTGACTGGGTGTGGACTAGCAGTACTTTCGCTTATATGGGACTTAACTTGCCCTGATGGAACAGACCTTAAAAACTTACAAGAGTTGATGGATTTGGTTAATGAATTTTAGAATTCTAAACCCCCACAAATCTTGAGACGCCAATGGTTTTATTTGGCTGTTAGAGAACCAGGGGAATCCACATCAGGATTTGTGATGTGGTTATGGCAAATGGCAAAGGCAAGTGAGTTTGGGTTAATGGTGAATGAGATGCTGAGACACCGTTTGGTATGTGGGATTAATGATGCAACCATGCAGAAGTGCCTACTAGCTGAAGCCCAACTGGCCTTGTCATTAGAAAATGGGGCAAGTGGAGCATGGGAACCACAGGACATCCCAATGGAAGTGGACACCCTCATCTGAAAGCCATTACCTCGCAGAATGGGGCGAGAGCATTACACACCCAGTCCCTCAGAACAGGTGGAAGGTCCAGTCAAAACCACAGGTGCTCCTCCTCCAGTTAGTTTCAAGGAAGCATCAGAGTTTGAAATGGATGTGTGATACTTGCATCACCAGAAGAAGAGGAAGAGACTCATCCAAGACGCTGTGGAATCAAGAGGTGGGCTACAGCCTGGTATACACTACCTGTGTCTGAGCCCAAGTCAGGGAACTGGACCTGGGGCAAGAGAGTGTCAGAACCTACAAGCGAAAAAACAGGCCTACATTACAGAGGGGGTGGGGGAGGGGGTTGTCAGTGAGTAATGTAGAGATTGGAACCAGATTGACCTTGTGTATTGGACCAGGCCAGACCCCTCAAAACATGTCAAGAAGGTCACACAGACCCTAACTTTGCGAGTTGTTTTAAGCAGGTGTAAAGTGGATATTCCAGGAGAGTATCAGCTGGTCAAAACACTTAGTTTTAAATAAACAGAATTTATTTACAATATTTCTAAATTAGATTAGATTCCCTACAGTGTGGAAACAGGCCCTTCGGCCCAACAACCCCACACCGACCCTCCGAAGAGTAACCCACCCAGACCCATTTCCCTCTGACTAATGCACCTAACACTACGAGCAATTTAACATGACCAATTCACCTGAACTGCACATCTTTGGACTGTGGGAGGAAACCCACACAGACACGGGGAGAATGTGCAAACTACACACAGGCAGTCAGCCGAGGCTGGAATCAAACCTGGGACCCTGGTGCTGTGAGGCAGCAGTGCTAACCACTGAGCCACCATGCCGCCTGGCAAATTTGATGATAGCTAACAGATGTTTCCCAGACAGAAGGCTTTTAAATTAAAAAAAAAACACTTGTACAATGAAAGGGAATGGCCAGTTCTCCCACTCCGTTTTTTTTTTCTGGTTTAGTTTGGTTTCATCAGGAGTGTGAAAAAAAAGGCCACTGGACCCACAGTTGCAGGTCTAGGCTGGAACTCTTTCTCGAACTTCAGAAAACAGACTAACGAATAACGTAATCTCTCTGAAAATCCAACAGATCATCTCAACTTAATGGTGTAGTTCCAAATATTTGCAACAATCCCCATAAATGACCCTGGGCACAAAAAGTAAAATCAAAGACAAATTCTTACAAGATAGAAGTCCAAGAAAGAGTACCAGCCTAGACCTGCTACTGTGGGTCCAATGGCCACAAGCCAACTGCTAGTGCCAATTGAAGAAAATGAGTGAATTTTCCTTTGACAGTCACATCAACAACGCGTTGAGAAAATACTGTACCAACTTACAGCTGAATCCAGTATTTTCATTGAAGAGAGATCTACACTGTAGGGGATACCTTGCACAAATGCAGGTTAAATGTCTGACTTGCAAAGGGCGAGCCAATTAATTTACTGTAGTTAACAAGCCCTCGTGAGAAACAAAAACGTGAAGAATACTTCAGCAGAGCTCTTCAATATCACTGACATTCTCAGAAATCCCCCGCTCAATATGTAACCTGCTCAGGGATTACCCAAACCTCAAATAGCCTCTTCCCTTCCCATACGATCAGGGCCAGTTTTCTCTTAGAAATGTGAGTACTTCAACTTAAATGTAATGGTTTCGAAGGGAAGGTTTTGCAGTATGTTAAATGTGCTAAGCAAGTTATCACCTTCTCAATAAAATCGTATAACTTCAACATCTCCATTAGTTTTCGAGCTCTGAGCTAAATACTCGTCATTTTGGTTAATTTGCCATAACTCGCAGAATACAGGGAACACAAGAATATTTTAAAGACCAATAGATTGCTGACTTTGAGGTAATTCATGCGTGTGATCAGATGTACAATGAGCCAAAATGAAGGACATACAACCAAATAGGCAACGATAGACAAGATACAAAAAAAAATTACGTTCAGACACAAACCATGTATTTCTGTATTGACAAATCAAAATTTTCACCTTTGAACTGACAGTCAAATTCAGACAAATAACCTGTAACCTTGAGGGGTAAAAGAAATCTATTATTGTTTCATTTTACAAAAATTTTAACTGCAAACTGAATTGCAAGCTCTTCTTTCCATTAACTCATTTCTAAGGTTAGCTGATTCATCTGTTCCCTCCATTCAGTTTAACACTACAATTCAACATTCAAAGGTCAAACAGTGAAGCTACCCTCATAGAACCCTACTGTTGTTAGAATACTGAATGGACTCTCAAACTCTTGGCATTCACCTGTACCTGTGTTTTGGTTTTTGCCGCTGTTTACCTAATATTTACTATCTATGCTACTTAACTCTGTGATCTGCCTGTACTGCTCGCAAGACAAAGCTTTTCACTGTGCCTCAGTACACGTGCCAGTAAATTCAATAAATTCAATTCAATAAATAAGCTGATGAGCATTGAACTCCAATACTGCTGACTGGAGTGCAAAGGCAACAGCACAATTAAGGTGATCTGGCTAACTTGAAGTAGCTACTGATCTGAAAAATATTCCCTCTATTAAAGCAGTACCATCCTTCAGTATCTATTAGGTTCGCACATCAATATGAGTGGGATTGAGGCTTGGAGAAGTGTGTAGCGAGCTGCTTATTACTTCCAACTGTGAGGTACACCACTGTAATTAGAAACTCAGATTCATGCATTTGTCTTCGCTCAGTGTCTTAGTACACAGATGAGCTTTCATTAAGTTACAACAATTCCAAAAAAATGCAAAATGTCAAGTGGAGTCACCAGCATGCTTATTAGGAAGCTTAAAGGAAATGATCTCAGAAGCAAACCTTCATGATAATAGAAAAACATTAATTTTCTTAATCACTCACTTAAGCCAAGGGCATCAATAATATTTCTCATTTGATGTCTTTAGGTGCAGCATTAGAATTCACTCTAATGCCGGTCACTTCAGATGCCTGGACGTTAAACACTGATCTTGCTAAAAGACAGAATATTTTTCACTTCTCTTCTAATTCTTCAGGGAATTGGACAATTCACGATTTAAATGCAAGATATTGAATTACAATTCCACTTTAGGCATGCATTAATGGTCAAGATTTGGAGATGGACTGCGGTGTACAAAGTTTAAAAAAAAAATCACACAACCCCAGTTTATAGTGCAACAGGTTTGCAAGCCTTAGATCAAGGAAGACAGAGGTGAGTCTACAAAAATACATGCTACATGTCTAACAACCCAGTCAAATTACCAGCATCCGCAGCTGTGTAGTAGTTCAATGTCCCCCACCACCTTCTGAGGTAACGTAAGGTTTTACTGAGTGAGTTTTATGTTGCAGACTCCCAACAGCTGGCTATAATAGAAAACTAACTCATTTCCTTGTAAATTTTCACTCTCAACCTTCAGAGCAGAGGGATGAATGGCTTACCCTGGTTTCCAATCATTTTTGGGCATTCTCACCACTCAGTTAGCAGGACATGATTTCAGGCTGTTAGAAAAGCAAACCCTTGAAGCATTGGAAAACAACTTTAAAATTTTTAGCTGTTGAAGCATTCAGCTGATGTTAAGAAGCCTAAACATGCTTAAGCTGCAATGATCTCAAGGGTTTCTTGTAAGGATGGTTTTGTGGATAAAAATACCGAAGGGAGCATAAATAGTGTAAAATTGTCATTTACTTAGATCCATCCAGAAATCCATGCAGCTATTAGAATGGCATAAGAACAGCGCTGAGTCACAGATTATTTCTCTGCTTCAACACCATACTCAGAAGTGAAAGACAATAATTCAATATAATGATTACTGAGGATTACGATACCGACTCAAAAATGCTAATCACATTGTCAGAGGCGGTGCCCTTGGTCAAACCTTTAAACTAAGGCTCCACTGCCCATTCAGTCAAACATAAAAATTACTATAACAGAAATAAAAACAAAGTGCTGGGAAAACTCTGCAGGAATGGCAGCATCTGTGGAGAGAGAGAGTGACTAATGTTGAGCCCACAATGACTCTTCTTTTTTCATTTATTCACTCACAGCATGAGGGTGTCACTGGTTTGGCCAGCATTTATTGCCCAGAGGGCAGTTAAGAGACAACCACATTGCTGTGGGTCTGGAGTCACATGTCGGCCTGACCAGGTAAGGATGGCAATTTCCTTCCCTACAGGACATTAGTGAACCAGATGGGCTTTTCCAACAATCAACAATGATTCATGGTCATCATTAGACTCATAATTCCAGCTCTTTATCATTGAATTCAAATTCCATCATCTACCGTGGCAGGATTGGAGACAGGGTATCGAATGCTGGCTCGAATGCTGCTATGGTAGATGATGGAATTTGAATTCAATGATAAAGATCTGGAATCCAGAACATTAGCTGTGTCTCTGCATTAACAGTCCAATGATAAGACCACTAGACCATTGCCTCTCTTCTTCAGACATTCCAAGGAACAGCTGAGAGGTCACTCAGTGTCCTGGTCAATATTTCTCCCTCAAACAAACAACACCATCAGAAATTATTTCAATCTTAATATTCTTTAAGGGCAAAATGAATGTCACATGAGTGACGTGCTTTGGGACAAGTAATAAGGCACAAAAGTTACAGCACGCTCCAAATTCTGAAACTATTGAAGAAAAGTACTAATTTGAAGGTTTTAGGATCTCTAACATTAACATCTTTTCATTCTCTCTGCACTAGAGAAGTGGTCAAATAGTGACACCATCACTGGACAAATAGAGGCCCCACGTAAAGATCAGAGGACTTGAGTTTAAAAATTCAAATCCCACCATAGCATTCAGTTCAATCAATAAAATCTGGAATTTAAAAATAAAACTAATCTCAGTAACACTGACCATGAAACCATTGTGAATTCACTGTAGGGAAGGAAATTTGCCGACCTTACCTGGTCTGGCCTACATGTGAGTCCAGACCTACAACATTGTGCTTGATCCTTAAATTCCTTCCGAAATGGTCTAGCAAGACACTATAGAAGTGTTATGAAACCTGAATGACCCTTCCCAGCACCAATTTCACTCCCTTCCAAATACCATTGTGAATCTACCTACAACATATGGACTGCAGCGATTCAAGAAAGCAGCTCACCATCACTTTCTCAAGAGTACTGAGGAATAAGCAGTAACTGCAGGCCTCATGAGCGATCTCCCTCATCCCATGAATGAGTTAAAAAACAGATGCACCTACCAAGCTTCACCTATTTAAATTTGAAATTTCTCATATTTCTTTTGCTTTTATCATGAAATCTGTTCCTGAATTCGGTATTCCTTTCTTTTACAAACATTCAGAATAGTGTCAGCTAAGCAATCACTACTTTCCAAATTATCTCGTCTTTTTCTCTCACAGACTCCCACACATTTTGGCCTGACTCTTCACCTCAATTCCATAGTTTAATTTAAAAAAAAGAAAAAATGCTTTGTGAAAATCTGGCTGTTTCACTTGAATAAATTCAATCCAAAGTGATCAATAAGTATCTATGACTTGGAGGAGCCGGTATTGGATCGGGGTGTACAAAGTTATAAATCACACAACACCAGGTTATAGTCCAACAGGTGTATTTGGAAGCACTAGCTTTCGGAGCGCTGCTCCTTCATCACAACCACCTCCGAAAGCTAGTGCTACCAAATAAACCTGTTGGACTATAACCTGGTATTGTGTGGTTTTTAAATAAGTATCTAATTAGGTTTGTACAATGGAAAAGGGATGGTTTCACTTGTGGTTTAAGTTGGTGGAGACTAGACATGTATCATTTATACTTAGGCAGAATAAATGGAACATTATAATCAAAGGGAGTGCATAATATTTTACTTTTACCATTGTAGATTCAAATCTCTTTAATTTAAACCTCTCTTAAACCTAAAATACAGTCAATCAGGAAAAGGTGTGGATTGCAGATGTTGAAAATCTGAAATAAAACAGAGAATATCTTAGAAATAATGACCAGGTTCAGCAATGGTTACTGGAAGTGAGATGGAGCCAATCTTACATCGGTAAATTACAATCTATTTTCCAGAATATCACACTCCTATGCTGGTGTTAAACACCTTTCCTCCTGCCAAAACCTAGCACCAAATTGCAGGCAATGTGCACTGACATAGTTTTGACTCTTTACTACCATTAGTTACTCAGAAGGCTCATCTCTTAGCTTCCTTATACTCCCCTCCATCACATTCCTGATTAAGATCTAATACCTAAAATGTCGACTCTCCTGCTCCTTGGATGCTGCCTGACCTGCTGTGCTTTTCCAGCACCACATTTTTTGACTCTGATCTCCAGCATCTGTAGTCCTCACTTTCTCCTCATCTCTAAATGCATGCTTTGATTTTAACGACCTGATTTTTGTTCATCCATGGCTTCCATCATCTTCACTGAATAACGGATAACCTTGGGACAGGTGAGGGTAAGTGGTCCAGATTGTAATGGTGCAGGAGTAATTATTGTAACAAATGTGAACAAGATTTGAAATTATTTTTCTATAACAGTCCTTTTGCAAAGTTTTCAACTTTAATACTAATACAGACTGGGCTGTATTACTTGTGTGTTAAGTTATTCAAAATGTACTAAGGCAAGACCATCTCCAGAAGTTAGTTTCATATAGCTCACCATCATCCCACTCGGAGGAAAATACATTTGCATTTATATATCACCTTTCATGACTTTAGGATTACATAAAATGCTTTGCAGCCAGTTGAGAAATTTTAAAGTATAATAACTTGTGCAAATTGCTACAGTAAATAAGAGTTTTGAAAAACTTAATTTGAATCTTTTTCAGGTAAACAGGTTGCTGACTGGGGAGTCAGCAATCCAAGTGTTGAAGTTCACTTGCTTGCAAGGCAAGTGTGGGTTTGATTTTGTTAACAGAGAAAAAGTGATTTACTCTACAGCACTGTCAAGAAATAATGTTCTTCAACAATCATTTGAAAATTTACAAGTTTGAATCACTTACAATACCTTGCATTCAAATCGTGTCACTATAAAGAATATAGAATACACTTCAAAAATTGCCATAAAACCTTTCTCAAAAAAAAACCTTGGTGCAGGTTCTAAAGCTAATAACAGCCATTGCTGTATTCAAAGAGATTTTCTTTTAAAAAATTCTCTTGTGTGATGTGGGTGTCATTAGCTGACAAACATTTATTGCCTGTCCCTAGAATCCTCACATTCAGTACCTTATTTACAATTTTAAAAACTTTTCCTGAACAAAATGTAATCCTGAGCTACAGGCCTCATTTAACAATGACAGATCGATTAACTTGACATTCTTAGTATGAAGACTTTCCTTAAGAAGTCTGTTTGGGCATCATTCCCTGTCACTAACTTGGTCAAACAATACAGTACTCAGCCAAAGTATTGTATTTAAAACTGCTTTAGAATGAGGTAGACTACTTTTCATTTGCAGAATGCTGCAGAAAATGCAAAGTATCATTTTACAAATATCAGACATCGTAAGTAGGACAGGGGCAGAAATAAGAGGAGATCATATGACTCTACAGCCGGCTCTATTTAAGGCTGCTCTTCTGCAAAAGATCCACTTTCCTGCCCTATTGCAATATTCCAGTGTTTAAATGCAATTAGATCACCTCTGACTCTTCTAAACTCCGAAGAATTTACTCTCTTTTACTCAACATAAGAATGATTCCAGTGGAAGTTTATTGCATCCTTATTCAGATAAATTAAATCTGTACAATACCCTAGGTTTGATCTCACCAAAGCTCTAACTACTTGCAGCAAGATTCATTTACTTTAATACTCCAGTCCCCTTGTGCTAAAGGTTGACATACTAGTTGTGTTCCTAATTGTTTGTTGTAGCTTCATATTAACAAGTAGGACACCCAGATCTCTCTGCACAACAGTTACTAATCTCTCACCTTTTCTAAAAAAAAGTTTTTTTTATTCTTACAACCATATTTCTCCACATTATACATCATTTGCCATTTTTTGACTCAACCATGCTCAAACACTTATCCTTATGGCAGGCAATGAGTAACAACCAGCAAGCCCAAAATGACCTGCTTATTCTTAATCAGTGTTTTTCATCCATAGACCAAACCTCTAACTGCCCTAATACATTACCTGCTATAAGCAGTCATCAAGTGTAATAATCCTGTGTGTGGTACTTTATTGAATGCCTTCTGAAAAACCAAATTTATCACTTTCATTTGTTTTTCCTCATCAATTCTGCCAGCTCCACTCTCAGAAATTCTAACAGATTTGTTAAACATGATACCTCTTGCATAAAAATTTGTTGATGCTGCCTAAACCTACTATAATTTTCTAAGCGCTTGGTCATCATGCTGTTCATAAATTGGAGTAATTTTCCAAATCAAGTGCTGTCGAGAAAATTCAGGAAATTAGAGGTGAGGATTATCAGAGCAGCCATGATCTCAGTGAATAGCAGAACAGACATGATGAGCTGATCAGCCTACGTCTACACCTACATCTTAACGGCTAACTGCTCAACGGTTTCTCACTCTCCAACTTCATAATAAAAGGAAGAAGGAAAGCATGTACTGTATTTTCAAGAGAGGACCTGTCATGTCATAGAGTGTGCTGGAAAATTGAAAGATGTAACATTTTGGCTGTAACCTTAATACTTGAGCTTTTCTCACAGCAGTTTGAATTAACCAGTTTAAATTATGCCCCAAGATAAGAACCCAATCGAATTTGAATTTTACTGCATTGACAACATCAAACCAATGAGATGATCCAATGTTTGAGATATACATAGCAGGCATTTTGGACAGTTAGCCAGAGGACAAAAGAACACCACCTGCCATTGTCAGACGGCCTGCCCGAAAACACTCTCTGTCAAAGGTACCTTTCTCGAACAAAACATCTTTGCAGCAGAAGACCGAAGACCAGAGATGGCAGCCACTGTCTGGTTTTGAAAACATTAAGTTGCTGTAAATTTCATAGGGGTTTATTGGATCAGTACACTGTTATAGATTGGGAGATAGATAACACATTTTTAAGAGAAAGGAGGCTTAGAGTTGTAAATAGTTGTTTAACGTTCACTTTTGGAGTTAAAGAATAAAATTGTTATTTTTCTTTAAATAGTGGAATTTAGGTAGTTCTCAGTCACTCATACTTAAACAGATTGCAAAGCAAGGTGAGCTTTTCTGGTTGTTTGGCTTAATTAACACAGCGGTTCACTGCCATGTCATAATCCTTTGATAGTGGCTTGTATTATACTACTTTACAAAGCAAGGTAATGATTCCAGAATTTAGGGAGTTCTGGAAGGTCAAAACCAATGGATCTACCATTTTTGCAGTCACCTCTTTAAAATTACAGAATGTAAACCATTTGGATACAGTCCTAATAAGTTGTCCAGTTCTTTTTCAATGTAATAAAGGAATTCCAGTTCCAAAGTTCATTAGACAATTGGTCTATCTAATATGCTTCTTTGTATTGGTCTTCTCAGAAGGAATCAAAGTATTCAGGGATTCTTTGCAGTTTCCACTTTCCCCATAATTTCCCTGTTTGGACCTACATTAAGGTTCACTAATTTCTTCTTTATTGTGTAATTGTGGAAGCTCTTGTAAATTTCAAGAATAAAACATAATTTATTCTCTCTCTCTGTCCCTTTTCATCAAATTATTAATCATCTTTTCCTAATTTCTATAGCCCTTTCAAATCTCAGGCATATTACTGGAGTTTTGCAACACTGTATTTGAATACAGTAATATCCTGCCTTCCGGTATTTGGATCACTGACTTCTCCATGATCTGCCTCAGTCACTTTGTGACACCCTATTGTAGGCTACACCTCGATGTTTGGCAACATTAATAAATTTTGAAACTTTCAAAGAAAAGCGGTGTCTTAGCATTGACTTTTGGGACATTGTCACTGTATCTAATCTAAATAACATTTACAATGATTTACAATATTCTTAAGCTATTTCTTTTTAAGCAAGCTGACATTGACCTCCTATTGCAAGAACCTCAGTTTTGCTAACCAGCCATTTATTTGATCTAATTTGATTTATTACTGTCGCATGTACTGAGATACAGTGAAAAGTCATGTTTTGCATTCTAATCAGACAAATCATACCTTCGATAAGTACTTCAGGGAAATAGAACAGAAAGCAGAATAGCGCTACAGCTACAGAGAAGGTGCAGAGAAAGATCAACTCTAATATATAACTCTCACATGTCCTTACCTCAATCTCCACATACCAGGCCTTGTTATCACAGTCTGCTATTACACGCCACCCATTGTTGGCAACTAACAGTCCCCATTAATAGCTATTCACCTCCCAGAAACAGAGTGGAGGCATCCTCAAGACATACTGGACCAATGGCTGATGATCTGAAAGACCAGTCTCGATGCTCAGGCCCTTTGTCCCAGCTGTAGTTGTAGCTTTGAGCACAGAACTTTCAGAATTGGGGTTCCAGTGCCACTGCAGCGAAGCTGAAAAGCCTCTCAAGTTTTGTGAAAATTTTGGTTACAGTTAGTTATTTTCAAAAGCACAGGCCCCAGCTTTCCAACAGGCTGAGATCAACATGCACATAGGCTAAAATTCCATTTCTCTGTTGGCCCATGTATGTTTCAACCTTTGTCCCAGCTGCCAGGCTATTTATTGTTCAATTAAATGGATTTTTGATCCTTTCAGTTTTCACAACTTCCTGCCCTCTATAGGCATTAAGGATGGTGTAATGTTCAGAAGATAAACATATCCTCAAAGTCAAGCTTCAAAACCTGATCATCAGTGCCATCAGTATCAACTTATGAGGTTATCTGACACTTTAATCAGGAATGAGGGAAAAAGTTGGTTTACTTTCAATGCAAAGTATTAAGAATACTGTTAACTTGGAGGCAAATTAAAAACCAACCATGACCTTACTTTTCTTTATTCATTCACAGGATGAAGGTGTTGCTGGCGAGGACAGCATTTATTGCCCAGCCCTAATTGCCCGGAACAGTTAGGAGTCAACCACATTGCTATGGGTCTGGAGGCCAGACCAGGTAAGGATGGCAGTTTCCCTCCCTATAAGACATTAATGAACCAGATGATTTTTCCAACAATCAATAATGGTCATGGCTCCATACTTTTATTGAATTCAAATCTTATGAACTATTGTGGCAGGATTCAGACCCGGGTTCCCAGAACATTACCTGGGTCTCTGGATTAACAGCCCAGAGACAATACCACTAGGCCACTGTCTCCCCTTAAACTCAATACAGTTCACACAAAACCAATGTTCAGGTCTTTGTTACTGACAGTAAAAGTCATGGTTCAAAATGGTTGCTAAGAGCAGTGAAGTCATATTTTACAGAAGCGCTATCTTATTTGTGTTGACACAAAACACTTCTGGTTTTGGTGTATCATCCATTTGTTTTAGTTTCTAATGTATCAGGCACTAAGTAGCAAAGTTTCAACATAACAGTAAAGGTAGCAGAACATGTTCCCTGCAACGCTGCTGCCCAGATGAATTAAATTGCTGAAAGTTATATATGGAAGATGAAAAAGACTGTCAGTGCATGTGACCCATCTATCTTACTGCTTCTGTGTGGCTCCAAATATCTTCCAGAGGGAAATGCTTTCCAAATCGGAAAGATCTGTTCTCATCTTCCTCACCAAGTGTGACTGGGAGGAGCAAGACATCCTGCTGTGTGCCCGAGGGGAGCTATGTCATGAGGGTTACTGAGCAAGAAACTCACTAGTTAGAAAGGAACAAAGATTTCTAACTGGACCAAGAGCACAGGAATAGTTTTACTTAAAGACTCAGCTAAGTAACAGGTAAGGCCTATTGATTTCCCAGTAAGATTCTGTAGTAGAATACTCACTTTGATCTGAATTATTTTGTATCCTCGCTAGCTTATGCTGATTTAAAGTTGCAATAAGAATAGATGATAGGGATGAAAGATAACCTTGACTTTGAATATCAATTGATGTCAAATTTCCAGATATCTGTTTTGTAACATTATTGCCGTGAATGATGATATAAATCAAGATCTCAGTCTCAACAGATGTAGTTTGAGCCACAGTGATATGATGATACAGTAATTGGGATTACCGAGGCAATGGCTTCAGAAGATTGATCACCTTGCACTCTACTGTGGTTTAGTTAAGTGTTGCTTAACTAAGTTAACTCAGTACCTTTGAAAGAGGATATTGAGTAACTTTCAAGTTCAGGAAGTGGGTAAGAGCAGCATCACTGGAACAGCCAATTGTTAATCAGCCACCCAGTTTTTCTCCTATCATTTTACTCTCCACTGAATTTGCTTCCTGCAGAGTATCCACCATTTGAGTGCTCTTTTGCAACAAAAAAGCAGCTGATCCATTTTGTAAAATGTCAAGGGATGCTTCAGTATCATCTTACTTCAGATAAGAAGGCATTATACACAGACCAAAAGAACTCAATTTTACTACGTTTCTGAAAATAAGTCATTAAAGTAGAAGCTATATTAAGGCTAACACTATCACATTTGAAGGAATAAAAGTTACTCAGGTTAATGGCATTGCAATTTTGTCTTTTAAATTTCCTTCACTGACTCATTCCTGCACATAATATAGGGCACAGCTCATCCTTTTATGCTTGGATAATCACAGATTGCACAGGAACGTGTGGCCTTCCTTCCAAGCAAAATCTTACTGCTTTTGCAATGATTTGTACCCTGTTTTCCAAAGTTACATTCTTTTTTGCATGCTTTATAAATTTTCCTGATTTACCACTAAATCTTGCTCATCTCCCAAAAATGTAGAACAATCACAGCAAACATAGTTTGAATTGGTCTCGCAAGGGAGCTGGCTTATGCACAATGGCCATCTTCTGTATTAGAAATTACCTTCCTAAAGCACTGAAATTAAGGGAATGGACTTGATGCTCCTTTGTCAGACATCTTCCAGCCAAACTCCTTGCTGGCGTCATTTCCTAAGTTTAAAACGCAGATAACTCACCATCAGCTTTTGTTGTAGATAATGAGCCTAATTCAAGCTACAGAAAGTATTTCAGAAACATAACATGGGTGGCACAGTGGTTAGCACTGCTGCCTCACAGCGCCAGAGACCTGGGTTCGGTTCCTGCCTCGGGCAACTGTGTGGAGTTTGTACATTCTCCTCGTGTCTGCATGGGTTTCCTCCGGGTGCTCCAGTTTCCTCCCACAGTCCAAAGATTAGGTGAATTAGCCATGCTAAATTGCCCGGAGGGTTAGGTGAAGGGGTAAATGTCGAGGAATGGGTCTGGGTGGGTTGCTCTTCGGAGGGTCGGTGTGGATTTGTTGGGCCGAAGGGCCTGTTTCCACACTATAGGGAATCTAATCTCTTCGATCTTTTTTCAGCATAATCACAGTTTGCTGCACTGTACTGTAACTTGTTGAAAATTAAAATTTTAATTACGGAGAAAAAAAGCTCTCACTCTGATTCACATTGAAGTTGAGATGCTGACACACCTCCCGAACTACTGAGGAAAGTACTGTTCAAATCACCCTTCTTTTAAAAACAACATTGCATGAGATTCCTACAACTGCTCTGCTCCTCCACATTGATTGCTAAACTGTGTAAACAGGAGATCAAGTAAATAAAAAAACTTTTCAAACAATATCATTACAGTATTCAGACACAAAAAGGCTGGGATACTTTAAAAAAATATAGCAAAAATTCTAGGTACGTGATTGAAGCAGTAAACTGAGCAGAAAATGAGAACAATTTCATATCTGCTTAGACCAATGTCATCAACCTTTTGCAACACAATTGCAAAAAATGATAGTATTCCCACTGGTAACCAAAGTCAACATTTCGAGGATACAAATGTGTTAACTGCAGCTTCCCATTCTATAGATTCATTTAGGAGTCATACAGGTTCAATTTATTCGATAGTGATGTTAAAGTGTTAAAACAAAGGGTGCAGAGCTTTAGTTGATTCGACCCTTGAGGGTTCTTCTCAGTTAAACATCATTTGTTTTTCTAAACTCAAACTCATTCGCTATTCATTGCTAAATTCTGTGAATGTTTTGTGCCCGTTCCCAAAGCTAGCTAACAAGTGGGATGAGCAACCTGTACCTGTCACCTTTGTCCCATTCATTCGCCATCATTGCAGCAAAGCTCCATGACACACCAAATTCAACTTACAAGTGGTTTTTCAGTCAAGAGTCCAGCATTTGCTCCTTTTCTGTTGATTTAGAAGAGAAAAACACCAATGCTCCCCAAAGTGACAGTATATCATGTTGGAGTGCAGTAATTGAGCAATCATCAATACAGACCTACTGGACGAGGATGGGAAATTAGATGGGTGACACAAGTGGAAATAACATGCAACTTGCAGGGTGCAAACCAGGAGCAGCAGAACAGCTTACAAACTTCACAAGTTGTTGCATTTAAAAGATCAATTTGAACAATATTTTGCTCAGCAGTTGGGAAGGTGTGTCAACATCCTGCAGGGACTAACATCACTTCCCTCATTTCCTCCCATTAATCTATTCCCACATGGATCATCGGGCATGATGAGCAAGGACGTGACGATGCAAGCATCACTAAGTCGCAATGATGAGGATGTTGCCTCTCTAGGCTTTCACCACATCGAACTAATCAAAATGTAAAAAGGTGGGAAAGTGCATGAAGAGGACCAACCTACAACCAACAATGCAGTCAGAAAGGTAGAATAACACACTAGTTTCTGGTGAGTCCTGCTCCTGTGGTGCCTGAAATTCAGATGACTTTGCTATCATTTGCAATGAGAAAGGCGATGAAGTTGTTTGCTCTGTTGAACAATTTGCTGGATCAGTGATGGAGCTCATATTCCCTCTGTAAGTTTCAGTAAGTGGTAGACATGACTATTCAAGGACTATAAATGATCTTAATTGACCAGTCATGAAATTTGTCTATAGGTCAGTTTTGCACTAAAGTCACTGATTGCCTGTGGAGGCATTATCAAATAAACTGGGTACCAAGTTGCCCAAGCAGAGATAGAGTGGGCATGTCAAAATGAGCACTGTTAAATCTCTACAGAAACAACGGGAAATACAATGTGCCTTTACATACCAACCAAGAAAGGTGCAAGTTTGGAAAAGGCATTGACTAACTCTCAAAAATCAGAATCCCTCAATCTCCCACTTCCTCAAAGATTTATCCCATTTCGTCCTTCACGATTTTCCCCACACTACTTGATTGCTTATAACAATTTTTAAATGAAAATAAATCACTCATCACCACTGCTTCACTTCCTCCCCACATCCCACTACCCATCATCCCTTCCCCCAGTTTGAACAAGACAGCCTGAGGTCAAACTCAGCCACACCATCGTTTGATTCATATTGGGGGAAATATGGTGAAATGGATTGCTGATCACACAGATCCCAATTTTATCCCTAAGTGAATGGGTTTGAGTAAGACAACATTAGGCACAGCGCCATTTCCGGTCAAATGCAAAAAACTAGTGTCCAGTACATTTAACCAGAATTTCATTGACAATAGCTGGAAATGTGTTGCTAGAAAAGCGCAGCAGGTCAGGCAGCATCCAGGGAACAGGAGAATCGACGTTTCGGGCATAAGCCCTTCTTCAGGAATGGGGAAAGTTGGTCCAGCAGGCTAAGATAAAAGGTAGGGAGGAGGGACTTGGGGGAGGGGCGTCGGAAATGTGATAGGTGGAAAGAGGTCAAGGTGAGGGTGATAGGTCAGACTGGGGTGGGGGCGGAGAGGTCGGGAAGAAGATTGCAGGTTAGGAAGGCGGTGCTGAATTCGATGGATTTGACTGAGACAGGGTGGGGGGAGGGGAAATGAGGAAACTGGTGAAATCCGAGTTCATCCCTTGTGGTTGGAGGGTTCCTAGGCAGAAGATGAGGCGTTCTTCCTCCAACCGTCGTTTTGTTGTGGTCTGACAATGGAGGAGTCCAAAGACCTGCATATCCTTGGTGGAGTGGGAGGGGGAATTGAAATGTTGAGCTACAGGGTGATTGGGTTGGTTGGTCCGGGTGTCCCAGAGGTGTTCTCTGAAACGCTCCGCAAGTAGCCGGCCTGTCTCCCCAATATAGAGGAGGCCACATCAGGTGCAGAGGATGCAATAGATAATGTGTGTGGAGGTGCAGGTGAATCTGTGGCGGATATGGAAGTTTCCTTTGGGGCCTTGGAGGGAGGTGAGGGGGGAGGTGTGGGCGCAAGTCTTGCACCTCCTGCGGTTGCAGGGGAAGGTGCCGGGAGTGGAGGTTGGGTTGGTGGGGGGTGTGGATCTGACGAGGGAGTCACGGAGGGAGTCACGGAGGTCTTTACGGAATGCTGATAGGGGAGGGGAGGGAAATATATCCTTGGTGGTGGGGTCCGTTTGGAGAGCACATGGACTTTACTGACATAAATTCAAGGCTATAATGCCTGAGGTGCCAAGTTGAAATGCTGTCCTGAATTTACAAATATAACATTAATGCAACTTGCTTTACAGATGGTGCCACACAACTTTAGGGTTCAGTGTTGGGCTGTGTAGGAGCAGTTGCTCCACTGCAATGGTTATTTTTCTGCATTCCCAGAAAAGAAAGACTGCAAAAAGCACCTTTAGAAATTCAGCAAATAACAGTCCTTCTTATTCCTTGGAATTTTAAGTGATGGATGTTATTCAACATCATTTTAACAGACTATATTAAAGAGCACAATTGATGGGTAGAACTCATATCTCTTAATTATTTAAGGTTATAAACCTGACTTTCCCACTGGAAACTGTCACCCACAGTTTTTTCTATTGCAGCAGAACAGGGTAGAAAGGGGAAACAAAGAAGTGCTGAGAAACTATTTATGCTGTTGACAATCTGAAATTTAACAAACTGAAATGCTAGAGGTACCCAGCAACATCAGTGAGTGTTTGCAAAAAGGCAAGCGTTATCTCAGGTGTGCATTCTTGACAATAGTGGGATATAAGAAATTTGCCATTATGAACAATCATGTCAGACAAAAAGGCTGGGCTGGACATCTTCAGCAATTTGTTTCTGACAACATTCAGAAAGATAGCAAAGCAAGAGGACAAGGTGTAATAGTGGTGAAGTCATTGGCTGAGTCCTCCAGAGGTCCTGGCTAATGCTCTGGGGACAGTGGTAGATGGAGTTTTAATTCATTTAAAATAAAGAGAATTGAAAGTTCGTAATAATGACCATGAAAACTATGATCGATAGACATTAAAATCTATCTGGTCATTAATATCCTTAAGGGAAAGAAATCTGCCATCCCGACCTGTTCTGGTCTACATCTGACTCCAGACACACAGCAATGGTATTGACTCTGAACTGCCATCTGAGCAATTAGGGATGGGCAATAAATGATGGCCTAGCCAGTGTTGCCCACATCCAATGAGTAAACATTAAAAAACCCACAATTCCAATAAAGAAAAAAGTCCATAAAGGACGGGATTTATGGCAGCTGAGTAGCAGGGTTTCTCATTGTCATGTCAACAACTGCAATGTTTAGAAAGTCAATCAGTGACAGGACCAAATGTCCCCTGGATGAGTAACAGTTCATATGGGTGCAATGATGAGACTCATCCCCTCCTATAGGTTTGTGCGGTTCAGGGTTGGCAGGCAGCAAAAACAAATTAACAATGGTGTCATTAAGTTTAACAGAAAGCTCCTGACTGACCTTAAAACCCACATGAGATAGTCAAGATTAGCACACTTCATGTGAAAACAAAAGAAACACAACCTTTCCCTTTAATTAGCATTTACGTGTAGCTCTGAGAGAACAATGAGATGTGACAAAGCACAATGCTGTATTGGAATTTTTGTAGTAGGTTCAGTGGGTGGGAGGGGTGGAGATGCAGGAACATTAAAAGTTCCTGAACTCTCTTGCACTGAATTGGAAATAATTATTGCATACGCAATTATTGGTGAAAGCTTTTATATATTACGGATGCTTTGCAATTATTAAAAGCGGCACTGCAGATTCTTTCATCTTTGCAGATATAAGCTTTAAACTTGCTCAAAGTCAGAAGTGGATTTATTTTCACTGCAGCACTATTTTCTCTAGTGTTCTGGTCAAATTGTTATGTTATATGAAAGTCAATTTATTCAATACAATAACAAAAGCTAATGGACACACAGCACCTTCTGTAGTGCGATGGATTAAAGCAAAATGTAAAATGTCAGAATATATTGGCCATCTGTCACCAAGCATAGAGTTTGGCTGATTATAGCACCGTCACATTGTTATGGCCTCTGCGTTTGGATTCTACCTTATGTTTAACTTAGCACCTTTAGAGTACATGTTATTTATGTTGGGTAGCTTCTACATTTACCAAGCTCTTGTTCAGCCAAAAGGAAGAAATGGCCTGAATTAGGGAACTTCTCAAGGTTATCATTGCCGATTGATGGTTAATTAACAAAGCATGCAATTTCTTTGGCATGGAATTCACTCTGCTAATTTTTCATCTTTTCAGAAATAGAGAACTGTATTTTGTTCAAGACTACCTGGTTTGAATCTAGCTAATTTTATCCAGTGACAATTACTGAGATCGCTAGTTGGTTAATGCAGGCATAACACCATACCTGGAGACCTTATGACAGAGGGTTACCTAACCACCTCCCTTTCACCTAAATACCTTCTCAGTTGGCATGTATGCACCACTGTTGCTCTTTCCAAAAATCTGATTCTTCTTTTTAAGAAAGAACAAAATTAGAGCAATTAGTCACAGAGAAAAAAAATAAATCACCTTAAATTTTAATTAAACCAGTAAACAATGAAGGATTAAATAAAGCTGTTATTCTATGTTGGAAAATTTAATTTTACCAGCATCACTAGATTCTGAGATACTTGACAGATGGCATTCGGATCTGGCTCTTTATCAAAAATGTAACTATGGACTACATGCAACATATGCAACAAAATTAACCTTCTCCACTGCATGCCAGTTTGACACACTGTATTCTGCCTGACCCTCAGATTAGTCTAACATGTCTTCAAGGGTTGCTCTTGTGTGATAATGTGGTTACTGAAATATTTTGTGAAAATGTATGGTTGAAGTCTGTTAATTGGGATGGCCTGTTGGGAATACAATTATCCTGTTTTTTAGATTGTCCTCATTAATGATGTTCAGGGAGCACACTTTCAGACATCTCTGACCCATTAAATTTCTTTTGCATAAATTTGAGCTGCATGAATTAGCAAGGCGACTTACATCAAGATGGCTGCATTTTGAACAAAGTTGTAATTCATCTGTGAAACAACATGCACTACAAAATAGAACTTATTTCCAGCTTGTCCTGTAATTTCTGTTTTAAACATTATTAATGCCATATAACATGAGCTAGCTTCATCTCTTCTCACCAATAACCTGTGTATAACATCCCTACCCATCTTGAACAAAATGGCAGTGATCTGTAACAGTTTTAACTTCATCTTCCATTGAGAGTGCATGGAATAGCTAATACAGTAACTGCATTTTACAGAAATGGAAAACTAACAATTGCATCTGAGCCTAAATGTACTTCAGATCAGAAGTAGTTTATCCAAAAGCTTGTGCTTGGTTCTTTTTGGAAAATAGTTTTTGGTTGCTAAACAATGTATGGGACTCCCAAACATATATTTGCATATTAAAAGCTGTAACACTCATTCCTAACATAGAAGTCCTTGACGGTTTTTTTGGATGATTGATTCTTTTTCATCCTCCTTCGCATATAATAAATCGCACCTGGAAAGAAAAGGAGTTAAAAATAAAAGGGTGATGGATCCATCAAATCAGTTCTTTGATATATCAACCCAGAACTAATCCTACTGCCTCACCCTCTCACTTGTGGCTCTTATCTGCTTCAAATAATGAAAAGAAACAATGGTTTCTGCCTCAAGCAATGATTGTGCCAAAGTATTTTATGCTCTCACAATCTTGTTGCTGAAGAACCTTTTCCTGACCTCTTTCCTCATTGAAGACTTCAAGCTGATGATCACAGCAAAATTCTCAATCTTTTTAAAGAGACTTCTAATTAACCCTATTTTCTTTGCTCCAAACAACAAGTTTAGCCATCATACCACATCATTTCAAAGGTGCTCTAGTCTGAATATTATAAAGAATGTGATAATGGGACACTTAGAAAACAATGATCTAATTCGACAGCGTCAACACGGATTTATGAAGGGAAATTATGTTTGACAATAGGTTGAAGTTATTGATAATATTAATAGCAGAGTAGATAAGGGAGAACCAGGGAACGCGGTGTGTTTGGATTTTCAGATGGTTTTCATTAATGACCTACACAGAAGCATAACATAAAAAGAAAATACATATGATATAAGGGATAATGTATTTGTTAACAGAGAAAAGAAATCACGGTAGAAATCAATGAGTCATCCTCAGCTTGGCAGGCTCTGACTGGCAGAGTACCACAAGGATCCGTGCTTGAACTCGAACTGATCACAAACTATATCAATGATTAGGAAGTGGGGGCTGAGAGTAATTTTTCCAAGTTTTTGGACGGCACAAAACTTCGTGGGATGTGAGTTGTCCATCTATTGACTCCATCTACACTTCTCACTGCCTCAGGAAGGCAGTCAATATCAAAGACCTCTCCCACCCTGGTTATAATCCCTCCCAATCTCTTCCGTCAGGCAGAAAATACAAAAGCTTGAACGCACCTACTAGCAGGTTCAAGGATGGCTTCTGCCCCACCGTTATTAGACTTTGAATGGATCTCTCACATTTCAATTCTAATGTTGATCTTGCTTTTTATGCACTTCCTTCTGTAACTTTGTATTATTCACTTTGTTCTATCACCCTCTGGTCTTTGCATGGTATGAGCCGCCTGTGCTGCATGCAAAACAAAACTTTTCACTGTACCTAGCTACGTGACAATTATGAATGAAATCAAATCAAATCAAAAATGTGTAGAACATCGAATATACTATATCCAGAATGTTATATGCACATTTGCTCTCCTTGTTAGGAAGGATATAATTTTTATTGAGGGAGTACAGCCCAAGTTCACCAGATTAATTCCTGAGATGACAGGAGCATCCCATGAGGAACATTTGAGGAGACTGAAACTCTATTTTTGAGACTTCAGAAGAACGAGAGCTAATTGCTTGCAACTGACAAATATTCTAAAGGACTAGACTGAGTAGATGCAGAAAGCATATCTGCCCTGGACATGGCAGGTAGGACAGGGAGATAGTGTCTCATAATAAGGGATAAGCCTTTTAGGACTGAGATAAGAAGGATTATTTTCATTCAGAATCTTTGAATGGCTGTGGAAGCGCAGTCACTGAATACGTTTGAGATAGAAATTGATGGATTTCTGGATACAAATGATGTCAAAGGATTTGGGGATATTTTAAGGAAGTGACATTAAGATGGCAGAAAAGACCAGAAGGGTCAAATGGCCTATTCCTGCTCCGGAGTGTTTAGGAAGATCCACTTACTTCAACGCTGTTTCCTGTCTGTCAGCTAACTTTCTATAAACAGAACTCCACTTCCTTTTTACCAGATGCCAGAATTATTCCATTATTATAAGAGATACCTTTGACAATTTATCCATACTGTGAGGCTCATACCCTTTCTGTGTGGCCTTACTATTTAATGCAGATAAATAGAATGGAAGCTTTTCATTATTATCAGCAGGCCTCTCAGTCATGCCAAGGGTGATAGACTTTAGTCTGGGAATCCTGTCACAGTGAGTCAAGGGCAGCCACCAATAACTGTCCAGGGCTTGGAAATAGTCCGTCAGACAGGATGTTCAAAATCAGATGCCTTCTACATAAGGGGGAGGAGCTGAATGTTGGGTAAGTCCACCGCCCAATCTGAGACTTTATGTCCTATTGGGGGCTGATATGGTCTGGCATCATGGCCTTGATTGCTGGTCCGGGAGGGACAGAAAGTTCCACATCCACACCACCCAGGCCGGCAGGAACTCCAGGACCCTACCTGCATAGAGGGGTGGTCAACTCCCCCAGTATGAGGCAAATGTCAGGGCCCTTGCAGAGCAGCTCCACACTCACACTTGTCCAGGTGCACAATGACCTTTTACAGAAGGCGAAGTGCAAAGAACATTAATTCCAGGAGATCCATGGAGTGGTCGGTGTGGACGGGTTAGACCAAAGGGTCTGTTTCCATGCTGCACATCTCTATGACTCTTTGACAAGATTTCCAGGAACAGTGCCAGGTGAGAGGGAGGGGAAATCAAACATGAGAGACACCATTGGCCAAGGTGGGTATGAATTTAATAAGATATGGCAAGAAAATATGACAGACCTTGACGCGACTCAGACTTAGCCAAAACAATGATGCAGCTTATAACTGAATATTTGCAATTGTCGCCCTGATTGTGTTAACTTCTTTAGTTTATTTTTTATCACACTAAATGTTGTCTTTTTCCAGTCTAGAACCTTAATCAACTGTCCTCTTTGACTCAAACATCAAATCTACCTACACTGTAGTTACTATTTCCCAATTGGTTTCACATCAGTTATTTTCTCCATTTCATCTTGCTGTAATAAATCGAGCTGCTTTGATGTACCAGCCATCGAGTTTAGGATGCATCTTGAATGCATTATAGGAAACAAATTTCAGTTGGATCATGCATTAATTTCATTCCCTTTGATCTCAGAATGGTTAAATATCTTGCAAGTTTTGTTACACGTATCCCTGAAACGTCCACATATTCATGCTTCTATTTTCCACATTGTGTGGGCTCCAATGCACACCAAGAAATTGCATCACATCAACAATGATAAACTCTATCTGCACAGCATCTTTAGCTTAATGAATAGTCCCAACACACTTCATGGGAGTGTTATAAAACATAGGATGACACCAAGCCACATGAAACCAGGGGTTTGATCATGAGGTGGGCTTAAGAAGTCTCAAAGGAAGAAAGTGAGAGATGCAAACAAAGGCACAGTGACTAAAAGATTTAGTGATTATGATTGGAATTGCGCAAAAGGTCAAATATTTCAATAAGACATGTCTTTTTTTTTAACAATTTATCTGTTGAGACCAACATCTCGTGTTCACAATTGAGCATGTAAATTCCATTGTAGGTACCATATGAATGGAAAGTACTGTCCATAACTCATTGCACAACTTCAGGGAGTTCAATGAAGCATCATTTTATGAAGTAAAGGAAGTCATACGCTCACCGTGCTCTCAGGCTGTCTTTTTTAAAATTCATTTCTGAGTTGATGCTTATCTTTAACTATTCTCAAGAACAGAGTATGGAACTACCTTATTGATCCATTTCAGTCCATGCATTGCAGGTACACTGTATTCATTGTTCGAAGCAAACTGCTCGGCCATCAGGACAACATCATACAACCCTGTCATGGCAGACACTGCAAGACGTGTCACAGTGTCGACACGGACACCACCATTACATGTGGTGACATCTCTCCCATCATGTACACGGCAGGTACTCATGTGACCTGGCCAATGTTGTCTCTCTCATCATATGCTGCAAGCAAGGATTCCCTGAGGCATTGGCGAGACCGAGCAGAGGTTATGGCAAAGGATGAATGGACACCGCACAACAATCAACAGACAGGTTGTTCCCTCCCAGTCAGGGAACACTTCAGCGGGACATTTGGCCTCGGACCTTCGGGTGACTCTCACAGACAGGCGCGCGCATACACACACACTCTCCCCTGCATGCATAGGTATATGTTTGTGAGATGAATTTGTATTTGCAAAGTTACATTTTATTCTGCTCAAAAACTGCAAAAATCCATCTAAGATTCTGTAAATCCCACTTTAGAAATAGAATCAGTCTAACCTAACATTGGGACACAGACAGACTTTAACCCCATACCTTCAATCTGAGCTGAGATGGTATCTATTGTTAAAAGCTATCTTGAGAATGTAACTTTAAAAAAAGTTCTGGGATTTACATATGAAGGAACTAAAACTAAAATCATCAATCTAAAAGATGACAGACTTAAGCTAAATTTGTTTAATATTATGTTCCATACACTGCAATCCTGTTGCTATAAATTCTGTGCCTTATGATTCTGCTCCACAACCACCTGATGAAGGAGCAGCACTTCAAAAGCTAGTGCTTCCAAATAAACCTGTTGGACTATGGCCTGGAGTTGTGAGATTTTTAACTAGATACACTGTAGATAGCCTAGAAATGTTGCTAGACAGGGCATTCCTGAATTTTGTCTCAGCAATTGTGAAGGTAAAGTAACATAGTTACAAATCAGGATTTTGACTTAGATTTAGATTTTTATTGTCATGTGTACTCAGGTACAGGAGTATAATGAAAAGTGCACAATGTCACCACACATAATGCCATCTTAGGTTCAAAGGTACTGAGGTACAAAAAGACATAGGTGCAAGTAGCAAGAGAAACAAAAGATGGTGGTGGAGGTAGGGTCATTGAATGTCCTTCAGGTTTAGATAGATAGACTGTTAGTAGACAAGAGAATGAAAGCCCATCAGAAACAGATGTGAATATAGAATGTGGCACACAAACAGATATTCCATAACCTTATTGAATGGTGGAAGATGGTGTGGTTTGGAGGGAAACAAGAAGAAACGTTGCTCCCAAACGTCTACTGGTCTTATCCTTCTCATCACAATGATGGTGGTTACAAGCAACATAGCCCCACGTGTCACATACGGAAGTGGAGGAAGAAAAAAATGTTCTTCCTGATTTAACACAGCATCAATAAAGCACAAACTACCAGTATTATAAATATAGTGCTGAGGCTGATAATAATGGAATGAAATTTTGTTCAGGCATTATGGTCATTACTGGTTCTGAAGATACCCCCAAGGGAGCCTTGGTAAGTTGCTGTCGTACATCTTGTAGCTGGTACATTCTGTTGCCACTGAATCCAGGTGATGGAAGGCATGAATTTACAAAGACAGGGCCAGCTGCATTGTCTTGGTACCAGGTTTCTTGCATATTATTAGGGTTACACTTAATTCAGATAAGTGAAGAGTACTCCAACACATTTCTGAATTGGTAAAGTAACAGCCAGTGTTTTTAACAAGTTTTCTTTTGAAGTTTGTGCAACATGTGTGATGCCATACACAGCAGTAGAACTTCAGTCCCTTAGCCAACTAGCCAGTTTTTAGCATATGACAATGGTTCCTCAAGCTAATTAATCATGACAACGGGTAGACGGTTGGAACATCACATTTCATTGAATACCTTCAGAGCAAAGACCAAGTTCCTCTTCCATGTCTTCAGGCATGGATACAAATTGCACGACCCCGAAACAATATACCACTGAACCACAATGGCTGCAGATGACTGTTCTTTATGAAAAGTATACAAATAATCACAAATGCTCCCATGAACAGGAACTGTCAGAGTATGGAGATTGACAAATTTATCTATTATTAATACGTTTTCTTAAAGTGTCTTTATACGCCAACAGTCCCATCAGAATATATCCTTCTTTTAATTGACTTCGCATATTAGTGCACCATTCAATTCATCAAAGGCAATGGATCAAATCCTAGCAAGCAACATAGCCCTATACATATCACATACAGAAATGGAGGGAAAAAAAACGCTCTTCCAGATTTAACACAGCATCAATAGAGCACAAACTACCAGTATTAGAAATATAGTGCTGAGATTGATAATAATGGAATGAAATTTTGTTCAGGCATTATGGTCATTACTGGTCCTGAGGGTCTCGTTAGCAACCCTCATGAATGAGCACCTCAGGGCTGGTAATAACCATAATGTTAGAAAAAAATTAGGTTATTACTATATTTTCAGGAATTATGTGTTCCTTAAACTACGATAGATATTATGCCTATATTATACAACCTCAGCACACTGGGGCTCAGGTTTTGCTGAAAAAAAGCCAAAAATTGCTTAAGGCATGCTTAAAAAACGGTTGTTGCACTCCTGAGAGCTGAATCAATCCCCCAGGGGAATTTGGTGGCACAGTTTGTTCAGTCTAGTGTACATATTAACTACGCATTAGATATCATCTAAATGGAGGTATCCCAATCAGTCAGTCAGGAAATATAAACAGAATGATTCAATTTAGGTAGGATAAAGGTGGAATTTTCTTTCAACTTTCAGAGAACTCTACTTTCTTAACAAGAAGTTCAGCATTACATTAACAGGCAAAGACAATAAAATGAAGGCATTAAGCTTGCAATTTGGATCATAGGAATCAGTTACAAATGTAAGGAACCATAAGCAAATGGGAATCTCATCCTCATCAATGGTCTTTGTGGACTGAAAGCCTTGCCTGGTAGTATCGTAATTGTAAATAGCAGTACTACGGTGATCTTCTAATGTTTTGCAGGTCATTTGAGAGGGCATTTTAAATGTAGTTATTAACAATATGATGGCACTTAACTGAAAGAGATGACCAGTAGAAACAAAAATTCAGATTTTTGAAATAAAGTCATTAGATTCAATGTGCGAGGTGATTGAACATTTTTGTAGCAAGAAATTCTTCAAGTACAACCAAAATAATTAACCTGAAGCAAAAATGTTGACCCAAGTCAACCACATAAGCAGCATGGGTGGCAATATGATAGTTAAAATGGTGCAGATTAAACATTCCATACTTGAATTTGAAAGGAAGAAAATAAAGATCAGCAAAGACATCTGCAACCAGTACCAATAAGTCTTTGTGTCAGACGACAGTAAAGTTAACCATTTTTGGTAGCTTTGATAGAAAAGCCCAAGTTAGCAAAGCAGCAAGGACAATTTAATTTGGAAATTCATTATCAGGATTTTAATGTTAAAGTCATTAAGATAAAAACCTGATGTTATACTTGCTATTAGTGCAGTGAGATGCTAATTGTAAATTTCTGCTCTGCAGCACATCTTCTCGGGGTCCACTGAATAACAGAAATAAAGATAGAATTGATTCTTGGTGCACTGCTGTGTCATTGCTATTATTTCAATGTTCAACAATGGACAAAGAATGGAACTTATAACCTGACAATGCCCGGGGAATGAGTTCATATAGATGGTCCAAATGCAATTATAGATTGGTCAGATTCGGACTGAGCACAGTTGGGTTTCAACCTATATAATCTATTCTCATCAATTCAAAATAAGTAACTTTGAATTATTGGGTAATTTGGATTCTAATTGTGCAAGAAGAACTTTGACAAGAAAAATGAACAGCATACTACTTAAATAGCAAATATCAGCAGAAGGCTTGAGAAGGAGAGAGATTTAGGTGTTCTAGCACATGAATCAATAGGTCAATAATCAAGGAAGTAAATGGGATGCTCTCCTTAATTATGAAAGAAATTGAACATAAAAGAGAGGATGTTATATTTCAGTTATACAGAGCACAGTCCATATCTCGAATGCTCTGTGAAGTTTTGATCTCGATTAAGGAAAGATGGAAGTGCATTAAAGACAATTCAGATGAAGTTTAGTAGATTGATACCTGTAGGATTGAGCAAAAATCCCCACATTCTACAATACTGGATTGAGACTTGGACTGTCCTAATATCTAAAATACTGGACAAAAGCCTGAGCACAGGCTGCTACGAATACACACAGAGCCAGAATGATTTTGGTCTGGGACCATTGTTCAGCCCAACAGTCCAATTTACACCTTTACTCAAGCAGGAACAACCACCTATACTTCAGTTTCTCCTCAGTGGTGAGTTTAAACTCCTGAGACACCAAAGTGTCCAACCTGGCTGGCAGGGAGGGGACGGTGGGTGGTGACCATGCAGGGCAGCCCCAAGGGTAGAAAGCCCGATTAAAGAACCTATGGTTAAAACAGTTGTTTAGATTCTAATAGTGTTGAATCAGTATTTGATTTAATAATATATATAATTTCTGTCCTCTGGAAGGTTGTATTATTTTCACTTATTTTTTGCATTTACCTTTATTTCTTGTACTAAACTGACCTTTCTATATTTAATAAACACAGAGATTCTTTTGCCCTGAAACACTTGTTTATTGCCTTCTTCATTTCACATTCCTAAATAAGTCCAGTGTTTAGAACCAGGGATTTGAGGATGATTCAGACCACATAAAAATCAGCAAATTGTTGATCGCACTCCAGGACCCTATGTACTATGGATGAGTGGGCTGTTTTAGAAGGTTGAACAGGCTGGGTTTGTTTCCACATGAAATTAGAAGAGTGAGACATGACTTGACTGAATAAGATCGTCTCAATGAGGAATTCAAAATGCAAACAAACCATCTAGGGTCTTATTGAATGGCAGAGTAGAGTCAGGAGGTTGAATAGTTTACTACAGCTCCTGTTCATATGAGTGTGACAATTGGAAAGTTCAATTTCGGTGGTGGTGGTGGTGGCAGGGAATAATAATGTTGGATTGTCAGTAAATTCTATTGTTAATTTAGTTATTTTGAAATAAATTAATAGACGACTCATCTTATTATTCTGAGTGATCATGCTACTGCAAACAAACTGCCACGTTGCCCACTTAACATTATCTCACACACTTTGAAGTAACGTATTGTCTGTAAAACTACTTTGGTACTTGAGACACTTTATAAATGGAAGATACTTTTTTCTCCAAAACCAGGTCAAGATGTGCAGCATGGCCCAGGTACAAAATGAGCTGATAATCTTAATGGGTTTTCTTAATGGGTGGGAGGAAAAGACTCAACTACAAGGTTATGGTAGTTTGTGGAAGAAAGTGAGGACCTCAGATGCTGGAGATCCTGGAAAAGCGCAGCTGGAAAAGCGCACCTGCTCCTTGGATGCTGCCTGACCTGCTGCGCTTTTCCAGCAACACATTTTCAGCTATGGCAGTTTGTGGTCACACAGTTAAGAAACACTAGGTTGATTCTTGGTTATGGAGAGATTTGTTTTGGGAGAGGTTAAGTAGTTGGGCTTGACAAGATAGATGTGGAAAGGTTGTTTCCCCTTGTGGAAGGAGTCTAGGACCAGAGGGTAAAATCTTAGATTAAGGGTCATCATTTATGACAAAAATGAGGGGAACTTTTTTTCTTTCAGAAGGTAGTCACATCTATGGAATTCTTTACTGCAGTGGGCTGTTGAAACCGGATTGTTAAGTGTAATTAAGGCTGAGATATACAGGTTTTTAATCACTAAAGGAAATCAAGGGTTATGGGATAAAGGCAGGAAAGTGGAGTTCAGGATTATCATAACAACCATGACCTAATTGAATGGTGGAGCAGACTATGGAGCAAGTAGTCTATTTCTGCTCCCACATTTTATAGTTAATAATTCAAAACATGCAAAGTATAAAAAGCATCTATATTTTCAGCCCATTTTAACATTTTTTTCAAGTCACAGAGATGCTTCTTGCTTAGATTTATAGTTAGATTTAGTTCTTGAAATGTTGTTGTGCATTTCTATTGTTCTTCCCTTCTCTGATCCTCAAATATTGTTGGAGACCTATCAGTCGACATTGATGCATGCTATCATTACACCGGGCTTTTCAGCATGAATTTATGCTGCATTAGCTTGAAGTTAATGAAAATTTTAAAGTTAAGCCGCCAAATTAAAGTTCTATTTTC
The DNA here is from genome assembly GCF_037043375.1 of Chiloscyllium plagiosum. Classification (NCBI taxonomy): domain Eukaryota; kingdom Metazoa; phylum Chordata; class Chondrichthyes; order Orectolobiformes; family Hemiscylliidae; genus Chiloscyllium; species Chiloscyllium plagiosum. Next base: position 24,083,844 of record NW_028270169.1, on the reverse strand, counting down.
ATAGTGTTACGACCAACAAGGTTGTCAAATCCAGTAGCAATAATGAAATCAAGTTGAGTCAACTCCAGGAGATTTAATTAAAGCCATACTGATACAATATGATACGCACTGTGCTATCAGCTAATGGACTTGAAGGACCCCATACAGACAAGCAAAACAAATGTCATTTACAAAATACTTGCAAGAACTGTAACAAACACCACATTGGATGAACAGACAAAGAACTAGCCACCAGAATACTTGAATATCAGCTAGCCGCAAAAAGACATGACCCACTCTCACTAGTATTCTTACGTATGGATGAAGAAAGACACCACTTTGACTGGGACAACACACCCATCCTAGGACAGGCCAAACAGAGACATGCACGAGAATTCCTAGAGGCATGGCATTCCAACTGGAACTCTATCAACAAACACATCAACTTGGACCCCATATCACCCTCTGAGAAAAAGAATAGGAAATGACATCACCACAGGAAATGACATCACCAACTCAAGGAAACCAAAACACAAATAGAAAGCAGGTCACTAACACCAGTGCTTCACCAGAGGCTCATTGATGATGTTACCATAGCATGGTGATGAAATGTCTGAAAATGTACCTTCCAACTCAGTGAGCAAACTTACAGCCAGAACTGTGCTATCCACTCATCATTGTGAAGTCAACCACCTTTAACATAGATTAGGTACGTGCTGCTAAGCAAAGTTGGCCACACAGCTGTGTGTTCCATCTTTTCCACAGGTCAGTGGAAGTCACAAAGAAACTAGACAATGATTTTATCTTGTTACATATTAGTACACAGAATGACAGCCGTTTATTGCCCATCACTAACTGCCTTGAAGGTGGTGGTATTGAGCAGCTTTTCTAAACATGGGCAGATGATGGCCCAGTGGTATTATCATTGAACTGTTAACCCACAAACCTTGATAATATTCTGGGGACCTGGGTTTGAATCCTGCTATTTCTTTTTACAAATCTGGAATTAAGAGTAATAGTGACCATGAAACTATGGCCCGATTGTCTGAAACCCATCTGGCTCACTAATGTCCTTTAGTGAAGGAAACTGCCATCCTTACCTGGTCTGCCTACATGTAACTCCAAACCCACAGCAATGTGATTGACTCTTAACTGCCTTGGAGACAGTTAGAGATAGGCATTAAACGCTGGCCCATCCAGTGATACTGGCCTCATCCCGTGAATAAATTTTTTAAAAACTCTGTTGTCCATGTGGCATTAGTACACCCACACTGCAGTTAGGAAGGGAATTCCAGGGATTTTACCGAGCAACACCAAAGCAACATCGAACAGCTCGAAATTGGGATGGCTTTGAGGGAAACTTGCAAGCAATGGTATTGTCACGAGTTTGTGGCTCTTGATCTTCTGGGGAGAAGATATTTGTATCTGGTGAGTATTGTACTTATGTCTGGTCATAATGAACCTCAGATACATTTGAATGCCATAAATAGTGCAAGGAGTCATAGCGACATACCTAGAATCACTCATTCTGATGAAGAGTCACTGGACTCAAAATGTTAACTCTGCTTTCTCCCCACAGATGCTCCCAGACCTGCTAAGTTTCGCGAGCAATTTCTGTTTATGTCTCATAAGTTTAGTTTAGACAGGTTGGGTTTGTTTCCCAAGAGTTTGGAAAAGCGAGGGGTAATTTGATTGATGTTTATAGGATCCTGCATGACCTTAAAGTGGACATCAAAAGGATCTTTCTCCTCACAGCTGAATCCGGAACTAGGGGACATTGTTTTAAAATTTGGGTCTGCCTTTCAGGCAGAGATTAAAATAATTTCTGTTCTCTTATAGGTGTGCATCTCTATATATCCCTCTCACAACCTGGAATTCCACCTATTTTCGTGTTGTCTGCAAGTTTTGTTACAGCACATTCACTTCCTTCCCCCAAATCACTAACATATACATTGAACAGTTGCGGTTGCTGTACTGATCCCTTTGGAATGTCACTGGTGACAGGTGGCTAATCTGAAAAAGAACCTCATATCCACACTCGCTGTTTGCTGCCAATTCTTTAATCATACCAAAATATCACCTCCTACAGCGTGGGCTCTTATGGCTTAACCTTTTGTGAGGTACTTTATCGAGTGCCTTCTCGAAGTCCAAATACAAAACATCTCCTGGTTCCATTCAGGTTGAGACTTTCTCAAAAGACTCCAATAATTTAATCAGACACTATTTCCCTTTCATGAAGCCATGCTGACTCCGCTTAATTAGATTATGATTTTCCAAATGTTCTATTATTACTTCCATAATAATTGATCCCAATACTTAGCTAACAAGAGATGTTAAGCTAATTGGCCTATAGTTACCTCCAGTTTGCCTCCTTCCCATTGGTTCCAAAACCTGGATCAAAACACCACTCAACATTCAAATCTCTATAAGGAACAGCCAACACTCCCATCCTCCCTGACCAATATTCCTTACTTACATTATGGTTAGAGACCTATCATCCTGTAAGGGGTCCATTTTACAGCAGCAATGATTAGAAGCATATAAACCTTTCCCTCAACAAGCTCAGGACTTGCAAGCAGAATATAACATGGTGAGACAAAACTTAGAGGGTGAAAACCTAAATTCAAGTGACAGGTATTCCTCTCCAGCAAAGTGCAGGCCCTAATGTCATCAAGAATATTCCATCTTCAGCAAATGTTAGCAGCTTGCACCAAGTTCAAAAGCATTAATTCCACAAACAGCAGCTGCTTCTGGCTTTTCACTCTTCACATTACTATTCAACTGTTCTTTACTGTATGTCCTGCCTAATACATATGAGGAATAATTTACACAACAATGTTAGATTTCTTTTCTTCTATGGTTTATGCTTGAAGAATGCAAGTTCCCATTAAGCTTGCTAAATGGAAGCAAGAACACAGAGGGGAAAAAAGTTAAATGAACAGAAACCCATCATTTGAACTAATGAAGAACAAGTTTGTGTTTTAGCCATGAGCTGGGTTCAAAATGTGAAGATGACAATATATCATTTTATGCACTGCTGAAGTGCTTGCAACAAATTTTTCAGAACAGACACCTACACTACCGGAGAATATTAACAAATAAGGCATGTTACATTACCCAACATGTCAATATCACAACAAGTGGCAAGCAGGCAAAATCATCTTTGTGCTTTCACTCTGTTTAATTTGCCATTGTCTATTGGATTCATCGTGTTGCAGTTGGCAGCACAGAAGTCCATTGTTGTTATTCTGCATTACACTTCCCTTATTGTTGTGTTGGCCATCCAATTAAACTTAATTGCTTTTATCAAGTATTTCTGAATGCTATCCTTTTGGAAAATGTTCATCCAAGATATCCTCTACCCCAAGAGTTGAGATAGCAGATTGAGGGAGCCATTTTAGTGAATTAAATACACACTTCGAATTCAAAAATGATCAACAAATCATTACTGTCAAATTATACTTTTTAAAAATATTAACATGCATCCATTTAAACAGCTTAAGTTTTTTCAGTTGAAAGGAAAGAGCAGCAGATGGTCTTTAAATTTCAAAGTGCTGTGCATGGTTATTTATGCTCCTATGCTGCTCATCTTTGGTGCTGATCAGTTGACTTCGTCAAATTTAAATATTTATAACAAATTGGAGGGAGAAAAATGTTTTATTCTGAACTGACAGCAATAAAATTTTTACATGGAAGCTGGAAATGTGCAGCAGGAGAAAGATTGAAAGAGCACTCTTTCAATGTCATGGCAAATGCTTTTATTTAAGTGAAATTAATGCCAGCATGAGGGGATCGTAAGATCATTAGACATAGAATTCTACTGGTATGGATAAAAAATGCATTTGTTCTTCATTAATTCAACTGACAGATTTCAGTGCATGAATTTATCTTTCTGGAATTCTTTCCACCTTGTAAATTTGATGGAAGCCATATTCCCATATGTAAAACTAGAGTTAAACCTTAGACTGGAATATAAATGATTTCTTCTTTTACCTGAATTTATATCAAAGGATAGTTAAAATAAAGCAAGCCAAAGACGGAGAAGCTTACAACAACTACAGTTTATGTGACAATGCATTTGAATACTCTTTTAAGCCAGTGCCTCACCTGTCTCATACAGGATTTGATCTCAAGCAAGAAAGAAGGAAATGAGCACTGCCTTGAAGGATTTTTAAAGGAAAAAGCATAATGTTATATAACAGGATACCAGCAATGTCCTTCTGAGGGCAGTGAATTCAAGCTTTGAACTACGTCTAGACTCTTGCAGTCTGGCAGACAGGACCCAAATGTCTGACCTCTATTTCTAAAAGATCAATTTTTTGACACTTGGGGAAAAAGAAGGGATATGGTTCACCTAAAGGAACCCAAACCCAACACGGCCATTTGAACTGAAGTTCAAAGCAACACTATTTTTGCCTCCCCAATGGTCTGAACCCAAAGGGAGAAAGTGATGAATGCTTAATGTAGAAATAACTGCTCATAAAGGGCAAATAAAGTCTCCAGAATTGTCATGATGTGAAATTATTTAGTTCTGTATCCTTCAAAAATTACAAGCAAAAACAGGCTGCATGCTGTCAAGGATGAAAAAAAATCTCTTGTTCTAATTGTTGCAGTAGCTGTCTATTATATCTTTTTCCCCCAAGGAGAATCTCAATGTCATTATGAATGATTTGCACCCTTCCACTGGTTACAATTATCCCAATTTAGTGGGGTGAAGGTGGTAAATTAAAATTTTGACTGACAGCTTCAATAGGTAATTAAGGAACCTGTCTTTGATGTGGGATTACATTGAGAAATCTGATTTTGTTTTTATAAGGGATTAAGCATTTGTGATTTAATAGTTTTGAATGGACTTTCCTGAATAGGAGTCATGTTTTTTTTTTAAACTGCACGAAGACTATTCAATATGATAAAATAAAATTTATTCATCTTTCAGAAGTCATTGTCCAACTTAAAAACCTTGATCATGTTTTTAAACATGACTATGACACTGTTTAATAGCCTGAAAGTAGCCAAAAGTCTTAAGAATATGAAAAGGAACATCTAATGGTTCGGACTGATGACCACACACAGGAAAGGCTACCCAAGGGGTAACCAGCTGGATATTAAAATTAATCAACTGATAATATAGAGCAGCTAATCAGACTTTCAACTGTTTCTGCATTAAGTCAAGACTTCTTGAGTACAGGTATTGCTATAACAAATAAGTCTGAAATTCTTTATGCAAAGAGAAGTATCTAAAATCCCCCTCCCCTGCATTGAAGGAAACTCTTCAAAATATGCACCAAAACCAATATTTCAATGAAGGTTCTGAGAGCTTTAGAGAAATAATTGAGGTAAAAGGTTGCGTCTCCAACTTCTCTCAGAAGAAATTGGCACCTAATTCACAATGAAACAGCTACAGAGAAATTATCAAGAAAAAAAGGATTTTCAATTGCTGAAAATTTGCAATGACATTGATGAAATCAACTACAGTACTATGATTTGAAAATGAGATAGCATAAACAGAAACATATAGCTAAAACTGATAAGTGGTTGCTGAAAATCTGAAAAAAACCCAGAAATTGCTGGAAAAACTCAGGTCTGGCAACATCTGTGGAGAGAAATAAACATTTCAGGTCCAGTGACCCTTCTTAAGAACTGTTGGTAGCTAGGAAAAGGTTAGTTTTTATGCAGAAGATAGCGTGAGAGGATGGGGGATGAGTCAACTACAGATGAAGATAGAGCCCAAAGAAAGAGAAAAACAGTTGGATATACAAAGGAGTGGGTAAAGGTCAGCCAGGGAGAATGAATAGCTGCTAATGGGGCCCATTAGTGCCTGACAATGAGTTGTTTGGGGTAATAGCCCAGGTGATGACAAGGTTTGGTGTTTGGGGGTTGAGGCAACGATATGGGAGAAGGTTCCCCGGGGCCCTAAAATTGTTAAACCCGATATTAATTCCAGAGTTCTCAAGTAGAAAATGAGGTGTTCTTCTTCCAGTTTGCACTGAGCTTTGCTGGAGCACTGCAGCAAGCCTGAGATAGAGGTATTGGCCAGGGAACAGGGGTGGGTGTTAAAGTGACAGGCAACTGGAAGCTCAGGGTCTTTTTTGCAGATAGAATGTAGGTGTTCCGCAAGGCATGTCACCCAATCTATGCTTTGTTTCCCCAGTGTAGAGAAGACCACATTGTGGGCAGTGATTACAGGAGATTGAGTGAAATGCAGGTAAAGTGCTGCTTCACCTGGAAGGTGTGTTTGGGGCCTTAGATACTGAGGAGGGAGGAAGTAAACAGGTAGGTGCTACAACTTTGGCGGATGCGGGGGAAAGTGCCATGGGGCTGTGGACCAGGGTGTCACCGAGGGAATGGTCCTTGTGGAAGGTTGACAAGGGAGTGAAGGGGAGGGGAGGGGAATGTGTATCTGGTGCTGGCATCCCATTGGAGATGGTAGAAATGGTTGCTCATGATCCTCTGGATGTGGATGGTAAATGTGTTGGTAGGAGAGGTCAAGGGGGACGCTAAAGCCGTTGTGGGAGAAAAGAGAGGGGGGGTGGTGAGTGCTGAAGTGCAGGAAGTGGGTCAGACCCGGCCTATCACCCACAATTCAAACATATTGCTTGAGTATCCTTGGCTGGGAAGAAGATGGACATTTCGGAGGACCCTCCTGTCAACATTGGGATCATCAGAACAGATGTGACAAAGACGGAGGAACTGGGAGAATGGAATAGAGTCTTTACAGAAAGCAGGATGTGAGGATATATCATCAAGGTAACTGTGGGAGCCAGGGGGTTCGTAGTGTATCAGTGGCCAGTCTATCCTCAGAAATGGAAACAGAGGTGTCGAGGAAGGGAAGGGAGGAGTCCAAGATGGAGCAGGTGAAGGTGAGAGCAGGATAGAAATTGGAAGCAAAATTGATAAATTCTTCTACTCCCAGCTGAGAGAGGGAAGTAGCACTAACAATGTCATCAATATATCAGGGCAAGAGTTGTAGATGGGTGCCGGAGTAGGACTGGAACAAGGAATGTTCCACATACCCCACAAAGTGACAGGCATAACTGGGGCCCACGTGGGTACCCATGGGCAGGCCTTTGACCAGAAGAAAGTGAGAGAGGTTGTTCAGAGTGAGGACGAGCTCAGCCAGGCAGAGAAGAGTGGTAGTGGAAGGGGACAGTACAGGCCTTTTTTCCAGGAAGAAGCAGACAGCCCTGAGACCATCCTGGTGGGGGATGGATGTGTAAAGGGATTGCACGTCCACAGTGAAGAGGCAGGTGGGCCCTGTGAACTGGAAACTCAGACTGATGTGAAGTGTCAGAGGAATTGCAGATGGAAGTGGGTAGGGACTGTGGACAAGGGAATAAAAACTGAGTCAAGGTAAGAAGACAGAGCTCTGTGGGGCAGGAGGAGGCAGAAATAATGGGTCTGTCTGGGCAGTCCTGTTTGTGGATTTTAACCTAATTGTGAAGAATGTTTTTAATCTAACCAGCTTGGTGAAATGCTGACAAGATAGGATCTGTTGCTCATCTGTTTCATACCATGGCTAATTTTATTTTTCATTCACTTCATTTTGTTCAAGTATTGCGGTCAGTGAATCTAATCCAACCTGTGGATAAGGATGAGACCATTGTGCCACAAAGAGTTACAATGAAATTACAGCAGAAACCAAGCATTCAGCTTTAGTGCTTTCTGTGTGAGCTTTCTTGCAACCTACTTCATGCCACTCCTATCTGCATAACTTTCTGCTCCTTCTTCCATCATGGACTAATCTAGCTTCCCCTTACAAGCACCAATGATTCAAGTACTTGATATGGTTGCATCGTTGCACGCTCTGGTTAATTATGTTCACTGTAGTTGAGAGATTGACTTAGTATGGAGAGGTTGCTGTAAGGCTATGGAATGCATCGACGTAGTGATTTAAATAGAAGTCATATAAAACACATAGGGATAGATTAGATCAGTGATGAAAGAAAGGGGTTAAGTGAGATGGAATTAGAGCAGATGCTTTATTTGAAGCTCAATACTAACAAAATTATTTGGTCTGTCACTGGATTATAACTTCTATGATACATCAAGAACTGATTAGCTGGTCATGTATTAAGTCTTCCTGTGCAGAAAATAGCTGCTACTATTCTTGTAAATCAAAAACCACTATTTCAGATCAATGTGAATGACTTGGAGGTGCTGAGATGTTGGAGAGACAACAGGTGCAATCTTTTTAGTTTTGGTTACATGGAGTTGCACAATTGGGACAAAAAAAGTCAGCATGAAATATCTACCCAACATTTTTGCATATTTCTTTTGTATCACAAAGTAAACTAGACCGATAATCCTGCATTACTTCTTTCAAGTTTGAAATAGCCAAGTTAAATGGTTGTGATCTTTCCTTACCAAATTTTAAAATAAAAGATGAGGTACAAGTGCTGTGCAAGACCAGGTCTGCCTAATTATTCTGCAAATTAGTCAGAATACAAGCATTTCATTATAACTGCAAATTGAATTTGATATGGTCAAAGAATGAAAAGACACTCTGAACCCAGATAATGTGTAAGCCATGTGCTCTTTGGCATTTGATGCAACAATTCCTACCACTGCGGCTTTGACCATGCATGATTGATTTGGAACAATAATAACTAATAGATTAATTACTGGTAGATTCTCCAACAGCCTCCAGTCTGACAGGAATTGTGAATTCTTGATGAACTAGGATTCACAATGTCTACTTCTAACGTTGCATCTACTGAAACACAAAGCTGATTATGATCCAAAATGATGCCACTTATAGACAGTGTAAGAAATATATTCCGACAAGGATATTTCAATTGCAGATAGATGACATTTAATTGTTCTTAAGTACTTGAATCTTTCTATGTTGTTCAGTTTCTGTGTATTATTGACATTATAAATAATTATAACAGATAATCTTAGCCTGCACATATTTTCTGAAGTAAAATATTCCGCCTTTAAAATGGAACAAGCGGATTTGTAAGCAATGTGGGCATCTCCATAATCTCCAGTGATCAATATAATCTGATTTTGCAGAGGAAATTGTGAGCCAGGATACTCGGAGGACTTATTTCTGTTCTTTGCATAGTACAATGGATTTCTGACATCATAAGGACTGGCAAATTGAGCTTCAGTTTCAAATCTTATCTGGAAGACAGCATCAGTGATATAACTACATGATCTCAGAAGTGCCATCTTAGATTATAAATTTAAGAGTGACAGCAACTGATCCAAAGCTGATGTGCTTTGGTCTCTTCAGCTCCTTTCATCCTTTAGAATACATTGCCAAACAATCTATCTGCAATTGACAGTTTGGTCATTTTTATGCACAGTGCCATTTTCAAACAACTACCTACTGATTGTTAGTTCCAACAACAATTTATTGCAATTATTGGAGTATATTAATCAAATTCAATTTTTAAAATTAGTCTCTCTCCAATGATGCAGTGTTCCAACATGACAGTAGCAACAATTTTGTTTTCCCATATTGCTGCTTTAATATCACCATACCTCCAGTAACACTATCATGACATTATGAACAGACAGTGATAGCTACTTTGATTAGTTACCAACGTTTTTTTGTTCTTTGACAGTGGCAGCTAGAGATATCAAATGATCAGATAAGGGTAATCTGCTGGACATTTTCCAAAACTTGGAAGCCAGAACAAATCATTTGTTCCTCAGTTTGAATGCTTGCTAACAGTGTCACTGCACCCAATGAAAAGAACTGAACAGGCACCAACACCCCACCACTTGTGATTTTCACCTTGCCCAATGACATTATGTCATGCTGTCATCCTTTGCTTCATTTGTGACAATATCTTTGGTCAATGTGTGTCACTATACAATTCTATAATTATATTGCACAACATAGTTACCAATTTCTACACAACATGTGTTGATAGTTGGAACTCTCTTCCGCAATAGCAGTAGATACTGCATCAGGTGTTAATTTTAAACCTGAGATAGATGATTGCTTGTTAAGCAAAGGTATAAAGGGATATGGGTCAAAGACAGTATATGGAGTTAGACCACAGATCAGCTGTGATCTCATTAAATGGTAGAACAGGCTTGAAGGGCTGAATGGCCTTTTCCTGTTTCTGCATTCCCATTTGTCATGATCATTGTAGACATGCATTCTCCCTCAAGTGCACTTAACTGCTGGTTCATGGGAGATCAACAGTACAACTGAACTAACATGAGGATATTAGTGCTGTTCAGCTCTGAAGTTGAGGTCTGTAATCCATCAGTCTGAGAAACAACCAAACAAGATTTGGTTGGGGCTGAAGTGAGGGGAACAATTCCTGAATTGAATCAGTTAAGCTTGGTTGAACCTTGGTATTGTCTGAATATAGGTTCATTTAAAGTATAAGTCTCCCTTTTTGAGATACAAGTTCACGGCTGAGAAAATAATATTTACGTGCTATTCTTCATATCAGTATGATCAGCTAATCAGTTCGTGGTATTTCATAAAAGTCACAATCTAGTGACAGACCAAATAATTTTGTTAGTATGAGAAAGTTACGTGGTGATTGAAAGTTATTGATTGTTTGCCTTAATTTAGTGGAATGCACTATTATCTAGTAAACTGTTATGTACACAAGTAAAACAATTCCTTGCAACCTGCTGACAACAACAGCCCACCTGCCATGTGTTGGCTGTAACATGATCACATCACCAACACTTTAAGTGCTACTTCTATAGCACGATTTTTCTATAACACAGGGTTGCACAAGAACGCAACCAACATGTTATAGACGAACTTGACTGTATACAAAGTTGAAATACAAAAAGCCTACTTCGCCCAACCAGTCCACATCAGTACTCACACTCCATATGATCAAATGACACATTTCTTCATTTTAGCAAACAAAATAACATTGTAAAGAAATGGCATTCTTTAACTAAAATAACACTAAAGATTCCAGCTAAGTGGGGAATCCAGCTATTGAAAAACATTATTGTTGAAAACAGATAGCAAGTAAAGTATGATGCACATTTTTCCTTGCTTAGCCTCCTGAAGTATCACACAATCAGAACTGCAGTAAGAGGAGGAATTTATATGACCCAGGGAATGCACCAGGAAATTTAAATTGGAAATTTCACAGGCAGATGAATGCAATAATGAGACAAAGAGACAGTATGTGTTTATGCAGTTTTGGTTGCTCACATTGCAATTAAATTTAAATTGGGCAATTAAATAATCACTCCACTGCACCACTGAAAAAAAATCCCACAGATTAGGAGTAATTGTATTGTATAATAAGATATTTACTTCACATAAATTTATAATGTTACCAAAGCCACATAAAAGGTAGATGGAAGTGCCAAAGTCACTTCAAACGCAGAAGTTATATAAATTCGACTGGCTTTGACCAATCTGCACGTCTGACAACGTAGTTTCATCAGGTCAGATCAGATGAGTATAACCTCATGGTTCCTTTAAGCTTTTAGTATAAAAACTCCTCAAAGTCACACCACACAAAAAGTAATGAACCTGGATTCGTCATTATACTTTGGCAGTTAAAAGAGAAAAAAACAACAAATGCTAGAGATTTTCAGTCTCAATAAATAGCACCTTCCTTTTACAGATCTTAATTGACTTGCTTTCCAAACAATGTTTTCAGTCTTACCAAGCAGGAGCTCCTCTCATGTTTAAAATGAAATTTTATGTAGTGACCTTATAAAAGTCTGTTGAATACATTTTGATTGAATTGAGAAGAGGCGGTTAAAGTGATTTCACTGCAGGAGACGTAGACTCAGATGTACAGCGTGGAAACAGACCCTCGAGTCCAACCCGTCCATGCCGACCAGATATCCCAACCCAATCTAGTCCCACCTGCCAGCACCCGGCCCATATCCCTCCAAACCCTTCCTATTCATATACCCATCCAAATGCCTCTTAAATGTTGCAATCGTACCAGCCTCCACCACTTCCTCTGGCAGCTCATTCCATACCCGTACCACCATCTGTGTGAAAAGGTTGCCCCTCAGGTCTCTTTTATATCTTTCCCCTCTCACCCTAAACCTATGCCTTCTAGCTCTATACTCCCTGACCCCAGGGAAAAGACTTTGCCTATTTACCCTATCAATGCCCCTCATAATTTTGTAAACCTCTAAAAGGTCACCCCTCAACCTCCCCCGCTCCAGGGAAAACAGCCCCAGCCTGTTCACCCTCTCCCTATAGCTCAAATCCTCCAATTCTGGCAACATCCTTGTAAATCTTACATTTAATAGGTGTGTTCTGAATGAGGAGTTTCAATTGTGTAAATAGTGAATGCTATCTCCAGTCCAAATATCTCTTTTCTAGACTTTTTTTTAATGCACTGAACTATTCACTTCCAGATCCATTTCAAGGCTGTAAACCCTGACTAGAAGTGGAAGCACAACAAACTTCAGACATTCCTTAACCACGCAGAACAATTCAAAATTTCCTCCCCTTTTTTAACACTCATCATTTATCATGAATCTGCATCTCACTTTAAAAATGGAATTGGCTGTGTACTTGGATACAAAAACATTGTGGGAATATTGGGAAAGAGTAGAGAAATGAGAGTAAATAGCTCACACTTTCAAACAGCTTGTACCAACATGATGGGGGAATGGTCCCCTTCTGTGTTGTCAGTATCTAAGAACTTATAATTCATCAAAACCCAGGAATAATATTTATTTACACACAATCTTGCTTGAAACGCTAACAGAAAATATGTATAATGTTACTATCACAATGACCAGAGAAATTTGTACCCCCAACATAACTTGTTGGATTTTTTCACTTACTAGTAGCTATCAACACTATCCACATGCATTTCTAAACAGAGCACTGTTATTAAAATGCTATGGTGCAAAGTAAATATTCTTTTTATGTCCAATCTGTTAAAAAAGAACAAAGCACCAGGAAATTTAAATTGGAAATTTCACAGGCAGATGAATTTTTTTGAATCTAGGAAGCAAATCATTTGAATTCTATGTCTGATTTCCAGACACTAAACAACAAGAAAGTCATATACAGCGTGTGGCTAAAATTGTAGGATATGTTCTGAATATCTTTTGTGTTGAAAGCAAAATGATGAGAAATTATTGCTGCAACTTTCAAAGTTGAAGAGATCCTTCAGTTCTGGAGTTTTTGTGCAATCAACTGACTTCAGCAAACAGTACCTTCCCAATTTTAGTTGAAATGAAACTGAAACAGTTGATTGCCAAATTACTTTCATTGGCATGTGCATTTTAATTACTTTATGGTTGAACGGAGGTGTTAAATTCATTGGTATTTAATACATAATAAAACAGAAATTGGATGAACATTGATTGAGGGCAGAAGTGCAGAAAAAGCTATGCTGACAATGTGATTGGGTGGGGGGTGCAATCATTTTTGGCATTTCTATCCTCTGTGTGATTTACAGAAGACTTACATGGAGTATGAACCTGTTAATCAACAGTGCTTGAAATCATATTGCTTCCTTTGTTGATGATGGAAGTTTGTCTGGAGGCCAGTAGCATTTCAAATTATCGCCAAATGTGAAATGAATACATCTGGGGGTATAATTTGCCCTCCACCCTATTTCAGCACACCAATTATTGTGTCTAAGCTAAAGTCCTACTTATTCTATTTGAATGAGTTCCCCAGCCCATTTATTTTAGGAGTAGCACAGTGGAAATTAGAACCTGCGATTGAAAGAATTTGACTATTCTTATAAATAATGGAGCATGTGCAAAATTAATCTGTTTACAAAATTACTACAAGCCAAAAGGAGCAAAAATCTCTCCCCATAATGAAGAATTGAGAATGGTTTATGTTCCAGTATTTGGTTTTGCAAATTCTCAATCCAAGGTTTTCTCCTTAAAGTTCTACAATACTGCTCCTTCAGGTCAAGAAAATGCATTCATCTCTGACACTGCTATCCAAAACTTCTCAACCAAATCTTAACAAATTGCAGCCTTCTCCCCTAGACAGATACCACACAGGATGTCAGAGTTAGAGAGAATTCAATCAATGGCAAAATGCTGATCTTTGAAGGAAATAAAATGCAAAAGGAAAAGGGAAAGCTAGCTAGCTGCTTGCTCACACATGTTCCCTCTCTGAAAGAAAGCTAAAGATTACTCCGAAATGGGACCAAAGCAGAACTTGAATTGACTGAATAGAATGTGAATACATTTTATTTGAAGTGGAGAATTATTCACTCCCCATACATAGTTGGAATCTCCTATACAGTCATTTTCCCTGACTTTTTTTTTGATGTGCACCAGATTATATTTTTAAGAAACTGATCCCAAGGTTTCTGCTTGGACATTAGTTACCTTTGCTATTTTAAAAGAGGTGTCATTACCAAGCAACTTTGCTCCACAACACTCTCTGTGTCATTGGGCCGAAGGTTGTATTTTAAATATATTGCTTGCTAAAAAATATGGTAGCCAATATATGCTGTAGGGAACATAATTAATCTTAGTAGCATTTTTGTAAGAAAAATCAATGTAAAATATTACTGCAGTAGCAAAGGCTACAAAAGTAGGGTTGCACATTTCTAAGAAATGAAACGTTAATGTTCAGTGGATGGAACAGTTAGATTTTTTTGAAACATAGATCACCACATAAGGCAGTATTGATGTCATACTGCGACAGTCATAGTTACAAGAAATAGAGATCACATAAAGAACCAAACTAGACTGGAAAAGACAAACTCAATTTAAAAAGGATTTGGAAATTAACAGTGTATTGAAAAGTCTCCCTGTCGCTGGGAATGCTTAAGTGAAGCATTGGAGGCTGAGGTTACAGAGGTTTATAAAATCATGAGGGGCATGGATAGGGTAAGTAAACAAGGTCTTTTCCCTGCGGTGGGGGAGTCCAGAACTAGTGGACATAGGTTTCAGGTGGGAGGGAAAAGATTTAAAGAGGACCTAAGGGGCAACGTTTTCAGGTAGAGGGTAGTACGTGTATGGAATGAGCTGCCAGAGGAAGTGGTGGAGGCTGGTACAATTGCAACATTTAAAATGCACCTGAATGGGTATATGAATATGAAGAATTTAGATGGATATGGGCCAAATGGCATTAAATTTATTGAAGATATCTAGTCAGCTTGAAGGAGTTGGACCGAAGAGTCTGTTTTCGCGCTGTACATCTTTATGACTCTGTGAAAGGCGATGTCCAACATATTAGATGTGCATTTAATGGTCATTTTTTTAAGCATTACTTTGACAGGTGAGCAGAGTAAGAGATGGGAGGGAGAGAAGAAAGAGGGAACAGTGAAAATATGAAGAAAGAGAAAAAGACAAGAGGAGAAAGGGAAATTGACAAAGAGAAGAAAAGACAAACAATAAGAGAGCAAGATTAAAATGAATGAGACACTAAGACCTAAATTCGGCAAACAATTCTTGTGGAGGACTGCCTGCTGAAGAAAAAAAGGGATTAATGATAGATTAGGAGAAGGCCATTGTATTATAGAAGAGTGGGGATTAGACTGGGTGGAACACAAATGCCAACTGCAAGGGTCCAGTAGTCAGTTTGCATGTGTTACATTCCCAGAATCTGTGCTAAGTAAGTTATTAGACCAAACTGTTAGTCACTTTGGAGAATAGTACCATTACTAGTTTAAGGAAATTTGCATCATTTCTCAGACAGAGGGTATGCTCTGTAAAGCAGATAACAATAATCATGTAAAATTGGTAACAATGTACAATACATTGCACTGAAATATTTTCTATCCATTTGGCAATAATTAGCAATACATTCACTTTTATTAATTAAATTGCAACAGAGTAAGTCCAGTTAATTTCACTGTATCCTAGAACGCCGAGAACATTACAGATACAAAACTATTGTTAATGGTGCACTTCAGTTTTCAACAATACAAGCATGCACCAAAAGCCCAATAAGACAGGTTACATTTGCATGTTTAACATTGGTTGATCCAAGTCTTTTATTTGGAAGAGACTCTGTCAAGAACACATTGTAAGATTCCAATCCCAGTGGAACAAAATAAGCATGTTTGCAAACTTTCCAAGAGGGGAAGATGCACACAGCATGAAATTAATTATTTTAATAGGAATCATTTATTATGCTATAAAATTTAATGAGTTTATGCTGAAGGATGCCAAGTCTTTTTTATGTTTAATCTGGATTACTCTGACTCGATGACTTCCCCAATGCCTCATTAATTGTGTCTGTTACAGGTTCATTGCCTCTTGCTTTCTCTTATGTGAATCAAAATAACTTAAGCTGCACTTTGTAATTGGTATGCAGCAGAATGCATATTACTATGTTTTATATTTGAAATCAAGTAAATAAATGAAATGGGTCAATGACAGGTTATAAATTCAGCTAGTTAGAGTCATTCAGCACGGAAACAGAGTAAATAACCTTCCCATCAAATTAATACTGGCTTTAAAGCTGTCAAACATTGGTATGAATGTCACTGCTGCTTGTAGCTACTTTTGCTAGGTGATCTACTGTCGTGGTATTCTTTGCTTGTTTATCCAACACTATTCTTACACACCAACTGTAGCTCACTTATTTCCACTGTCATCCAACTGCACCTAGATTGACCCCTCTACCTGATGCCTTCCACTTTGCCCTGTAGAATGATAGGATCTCTGCAGCTTTTCAGCTCTGATCAAATGGATGAAATACTAACGTTTTCTTTTCTGAAAATCACTTTTAAGAGTTTGTTTTGAACTTGCAATTTCAAGTATCTCTTTATAACTCAACTTTAGGGAAGGAAATCTGACATCCTCATTTGCATATGACTCCAGGCTCACAGCAACGTGGTTGACTCTTAATCGATCTCTGAAATGGTCTAGCAAGGTAGCCTGTTGGATCAAAATTGCTACAAAGCCTAAAGAAAGGATATAATGGATGGACCACATGGCACCATTCTAGACACCGGTTATAACCATGCTGACTCTGCAAAGTCCTCCCAATTAACATTTGGTGGTTTATGCCAAAATGGAGCTGATGGCCCGCAGATTGAATTAGGCTTTTGCTCCCAGATACCACCATCACCATAACCAAACACAAATTGCTGGAGATACTCCACAGCTTCTGTAGAGATGACTCCTCTTTAGAACTGCCATCATGTTCCCTCTGTCTCTGTCTGTCTCACCAGAAGTTGCAACATTATGGATAAAATAGCAAAGTGAGTTATTCTGGGAATTTTCAAAATTGACTCCACTCCTCATAAAGTCTCTGGCATTAGGTCAAGTCAAGTAAAGTAGGGAGCCCTCCCGGCGATTATCACTTGCCTCCCCTTTCTCTCTCCACCCTCTGCCCCTCCCCCCACCCTTTCCTGCCATTTAGCCCCTACACCCTCCCCAATATCTAGGCTTAGGCTGCTAAGTGGCTGCTAAATCAGGAGGTGATTCTCTATTCTGGATCTCATCTGCCATCTTCTATTATTTTAGACAGATTTCTTTTGATGTAGCACCATTCCTCTTCAATCTTCATGCTAATTAATCCTAATTCATTCTTTCTAAAGATCTTTGTTTTTGCCCTTTTGGTTTTCTTACTCAAATCATATTCTAGATTTCTAGATGTTTGGTCAGCATTTTCTCTGATACTGCAAGGGGTTGCTGTGTTGTCAGTATAACACCTAACATTAGATGGATTAGCCATCTTAAATTGCTCATTGTTGTCCAGGGATGTGCAGGCTGGGTGAATTAGCCATGTGAGATGTGGGATTATGAGGATAGGGTGGGGGGTGCATCTGGGTGGGATGTTCCTCGGAGGGTTGGTAAGGACTCAATGGGCCAAATGGCCTATTTTCACACTGTAGGGATTCTATGATTCTATGTTCTTGCTTCCAATTTCTACCCCTGCAAGTAGTTCTAGCTCTCTTAATATTTGTTATATTGAGACCAAGTATGTTTGTCCACGTTGCTCAGTCGAATCATACTGCTCTGATGAAGCTCTGGGGAATTATGCACCTTTATGTTCGCTAAAACATCTAATGCCTCCACCGTATTCATCTTAACATGTTCTAGAACTTCACCAGTCCAAGTGAAATCTCCAGCTACAATCACTGTCTCCTTTGTGAATACAGATGGGAAAGATTCATTTAAGACTTCACCCATGATATTTGGCTCCATGTACAGAGGCTGGCCCTTTGCTCTCTAATAGGCCTCACTCTTTCCCTCGTAGTCCTCTTACTCTTAAAACACTTAGAGAAATGTCCTGGGGGTTTTCCTGAAAACTATCTGCCTAAAATTTTTTTGTAGCACCTCTTTGCTCTCCTGGGTTTTTTTTAAAGCCCTTCCCTTATATATTTGAAGGGCATTCCCTGTTTTAATGTGCTGTCATAAGCTTCCTTCTCTTTCTTTAACAAACTCTCACCATCCTTTGATATTCAGAGTTCCCTGAACTTGCTGCCCTTTTCTTCACTTTTACAGGAACACGATGACCTGGAATTCTCACTATACTACTTTTAAAAGACTACCACTTTCCAAATGCAGACTTATCTGCGAGCAGTCTAGGTTTGCCAGATGCTGTCGAATGGTATTAAAATTGGCATTCCCCCAATTTAATCATGGAACTTCTGCACTATCCTAATTCCTTTCCATAATGAATGTGAAACTTAGAGTAATGGTCACTATCCCCAAAATGCTGGCACACAAACACTTCAACCACTTGATGCACTTCATTCCCTCGGATTAGACCCAGCAGTGCCCTCATAGGTCTATCGACATACTGGCATCAGCAGATTTCCTGGATACACTTTAAAATTTCACCTCATCTAGTCCTTTCCCATCAAGGAAATCCCATTTAATGTTAGCAAAGTTGAAATCCCCTCCAACTATAACCCCTGTTTATCTCACACTTTTCTGTCATTTGCCGACACATCTGCTCCTCTGTCTCCCACTGACTTTTGGGAGGCATGTAGTACAGTCCCAGCATTTCTGAGCTCTACCCAAATGGCCTCATTTGAAGACCCTTCTAGGACATCCTCCCTCATTAACTATGTAAATGTTTACTTCTACATATTTGTTAAGAATTATTCTTAGGTTAAATATTCCCTCTCTTTTTCCTACTCCAGGTCTAAACCCACTGACAGTTTCTGTTTCAAATATGTTATTATTTCTTTCTATTACAATTTCCAAGATTACTTCAATGAGATGACTCATTAAGCTTATGGTTCTGAAATGATTGCACTCCACTGCACTAGGTTTCTTTGGTAACTTAACAAATTACAAATGTTTCAAGTCACTTGAACATATCCTTTTGTGTATATTTGATAATAATTTTCTGTCATCAGTTCTAATTCTGTTTTGCCAAAGGCTTTTTACATGTTCTGTTGTAATTTCACCTAAATCTGGAGGTTTACTGTACTCAGTACAAAGCTTTATTTTCCTCTGATTACAGTGTTTCATCTGTCATTTGTTTCCATATCTTGTGTAATGCAAAAGTATATTATAGCAGATGCTGGACATCTGAAATAAAAACAAAGTGCTGAAAGTACTCAGTGGGTTAGTCTGCACCTGTAGAGACAGTAAAAGATGTAATATTTCACAAACAAAAACAGAAAATGCTGCAAAATCCCAGCAAGTCTGGCAGCATCTGTAGAGAGAAATCAGAGTTGATGTGTTGGGTCCAGTGACCCTTCAGTCAATTCTGAGGAAGAGTCACTGGACCTGAAACATTAACTGATTTCTTTCCACAGATGCTACCAGACCTGCTGAGCTTTAAAAGCAATTTCTGTTTTTGTTTCTGATTTTTAGGATCCGCAGTTCTTTCAGTTTTTACTTAATAATTTAGGTCCGACCCTGCTTTTGATGTTTTATGCCACATTAACTTTGCTATACACTTGGGATAATTCTTATGTAACAAATAGTGACACATGCAGACCAGAAACTCCAAAGAATTTTTCAAAACCAGGGAAATAATAAGACCATAAGACATAGGAGCACAAATTAGGCCATTTAGCCGATCGAATCTGCTTTGCCATTCAATCATGGCTGATAATTTTCTCAACCCAATTCTCCTGCTTTCTCCCCAAACCCTTGATACTCAAGACCCTCTCTCTCTCTCAGTTTTAAAAATATTCAATGACTTGGCCTCCACAGTCTTCTGCCACAATGAATTCCCTAGAGTCACCACTCTCCAGCTGAAGAAGCTTCTCCTTATCTCCATTCTAAAAGGTCTTCTCTTTACAGTGGCTCCGTGGTTAGCACTGCTGCCTCACAGCGCCAGGGACCCAGATTCAATTCCCATCTCGGTTGACGGTCTGTGTGGAGTTTACACATTCTCCCCATGTCTGCATGAGTTTCCTCCAGATCCTCTGGTTTCCTCCCACAATGCAAAGATGTGCAGGTCAGGTGAATTGGCCATGCTAAATTGCCCATAGTGTTAGGTGCATTAGTCAGGGGTAAATATAGGGTTGGGAAATGGCTCTGGGTGGGTTACTCTTTGGAGGGTCAGTGTGGACTTGTTGGGCCAAATGGCCTGTTTCCATTAGGGAATCTAATCTACTCTAAGGCTATGCCTTCAGGTCCTAGTCTCTCCTCCCAATGGAAACATCTTCCCAACGTCTACTCTGTCCAGGCCATTCAATATTCTGTAAGTTTCAATTACATCCCCCCTCATCCTCCTAATCTCCATCTAGTATAAACCCAGAGTCATCAAACGTTCGTCATATGTTAAGCTTTTCATTCCTGGGACCACTCTCATGAACCTCCTCTGAACATGCTCCAGGGCCAGAACATCCATCCTGAGATATGGGGCCTAAAACTATGCACAATATTCCAAATGTGGTCTGACCAGAGCCTTATAGAGCCTCACAAGTACATTCCTGTTTTTATATTCAAGTTCTCCCAAAATAAATGCCATCATAGCATTTGCTTTCCTAACTACTGACTCAACTTGCATGTTTACCTTGAGAGAATCCTGGACTAGAACTCTCAAGTCTCTTTAATGAAAATGAGCACTCTATACAAAGCTTAGGAGACAGTGGACGGACTAAATCATGCTGTGGTATAGAATTTGAAGGAACCATGTAACATAGTAAATCTATTTCACTTAATAGCAGATTACTCTTCAGTTTCAGTATGTTTACAATGGTCATCTATGCTTAAATTTTGATGCAAATTCCATATTCCAGATCAGTTGTGCAGTGTGACTAGTTTAACAAAAATACTAATACCATTTGTTTTGCAAATGAGGTGGAAGAAAACTGGAGATCTGATACAGGAGTGGCTATAAAACCGGATTTGCCTATTGGGGCAATGGTAGCACAGAATTAATTAAGCAATCTACGTGGGAAAATGGCATCCAGATGGAAGAGGAGACTAGTGTTGGTCATGTTGCCACTGCGGGGTCAGGAAGCATGAAGGAAATTCTGTTTCGGAGCCAGCCTACCATGAACCCAAGTACACAGTATATGTTGACTACTGAGAGAGTGCTGCTTTATTGCTTTTCAGTTGAGATGAAAGTTCTCCATCTAAACAATGGCAAACATGAAACAAATATTGTATGACTTTATTGGAAGAACAACAGGAATTTCCCCCTCACTAAACTGGACAGCATTTTTCTCTCATCCTGGATCAGTAGAAACAGGTTACCTGGTTATGCTTTAATTTATTATTAATGGGATGTCGGTGTTATCTCAGAGAATGTTTCAACCAATGCTGGAAAACAAAACTATCGACTACAAAATGCCTTGAGATGTTCTAAGGATACAAAAAGTACAATGCAAATGTTTGCTCTTCTTTCCCTTCACAATCTAAAGGCTGTATGTTTCATTCCATCGAAGAAATGAAGCAGCAAAAATGAGTTAGTGTATTTTCAACATGAATTGCTCTGGTAGGCATGATGAAGAATGATAAATATTGTTATTGTGATATGAACCTATTTTAGGTACCATGGAAGAGAAGGAAGGAAAGAAGGAAAAACCCATCCTATTTATAATGGTAAACATTCAAGGTTTGTGTAAAGATTTAGATTAGATTAGATTAGATTACTTACAGTGTGGAAACAGGCCCTTCGGCCCAACAAGTCCACACCGACCCGCCGAAGCGCAACCCATCCATACCCCTACATTTACCCCTTACCTAATACTACGGGCAATTTAGCATGGCCAATTCACCTGACCTGCACATCTTTGGACTGTGGGAGGAAACCGGAGCACCCGGAGGAAACCCACGCAGACACGGGGAGAATGTGCAAACTCCACACAGTCAGTCGCCTGAGTCGGGAATTGAACCCGGGTCTCTGGCGCTGTGAGGCAGCAGTGCTAACCACTGTGCCACCGTGCCACCCACAGACAATTAGATTTTTTTTTAGATTAGATTACATTACATTGTGGAAACAGGCCCTTCGGCCCAACAAGTCCACACCGACCCGCCGAAGCGTAACCCACCCATACCCCTACATTTACCCCTTACCTAACACTAGGGGCAATTTAGCATGGCCAATTCACCTGACCCTGCACATCTTTGGACTGTGGGAGGAAACCGGAGCACCCGGAGGAAACCCACGCAGACACGGGGAGAACGTGCAAACTCCACACAGTCAGTCACCTGAGGCGGGAATTGAACCCGAGTCGCCTGAGGCGGGAATTGAACCCGAGTCTCAGGCGCTGTGAGGTAGCTCAGGTGCCGGTTGTCATTGTTGTGGGCATATTCGCCAAGCTGGGAAGTGAGTTGCAGACATTTTGTCCCCTGTCTGGGTGACATCTTCAATGGTTTGGAGCCTCCTGTGAAGCGCTGCTGTACTGTGTCTTCTGGAATTTATTTGGTTCCATTCCTGCTGCTTCCGGTTGCTGGTTCCAGTTGTTCATTGTAGTGACCGGTATATTGGGTCGAGGTCTATGTGTTTGTTGATGGAGTTCATGGGTGAGTGCCATGCTTCTAGAAATTCACATCCATGAACACCAACTTGCCACTGAACGCCACAACCAGTTGTCTCTAGTAGTCATGCACGCAGATGACAAGGACCACAAAATCGACTGGGACAATACGACGATCATAGGACAAGCTAAACAGAGGACAGCCAGAGAATTTCTAGAAGCATGGCACTCATCCAAACACTCCATCAACAAATACATAGACCTAGACCCAACATACCGGTCACTATGACGAACTACCGGAACCAGCAACTGGAAACAGCAGTAATGGAACAAAATAAATTCCAGAAGTCGCAGTACAGCAGGACTTCACAGAAGGCTCCAAAGCACTGAAGATGTGACCAAGAAAAGGGATGAAACATCTGCAAATCAACTTCTCAACTCGGCGAACATACCCACAACCACAGCAATGATAGGCATGAAATTATGACCAGAGTCTAAGAAAAGTGGTTAGGTCTGTCTCTTTAAAATCACCTTCCTTGTGACTATAAAGTATTGAAATAATAGCTGTTCACATCTCTCATAGTTGCTTCAGTGAATCTCTGTTTTGCTAGGCAGCTAATGAGCCAGGACTAATTACATTCTCCATGAAGGTTCAACTTCACATATTAATTAGGTACATGTGATGCTTTGCTGAAATTAGAATGTGAAGTCAGTGATCCTGAAATTCCAATGGGGAGATATGCAGAAGGAAGCGTGAGTCGTGAAGTTAGAGCTCCAGTGGTTTAGCCTCAACTTTGACTCATTCATCCCTCCAGCAAAGGTGCAATGAATTTAGCTGCAACAATGTTACTTTGGTGACCCAATGGAGCTTTGAGACATTCGTGGTTTTGGAACCTGAATTGTAAAATGAAATGAAGAGTAACCAGTGAAATCTATTAAAATTGCTCATGCTTCTTTTCAATTTTGCTTCTCAATTAACTGGATTTGCATTTCTCACCTTGGAAATTTGGTCCGTCAGTCACAGGATAGTTGATGCAGAGTGATAAAATATGCAAGATAGTCACCATTACAATTTCCACTGTGTTGCTTATCAGCAAAATTATTGATGCTGAATCCTGGAGAGCCCTGGTATATGCACGTTTGACTTTGAGAGGGATTCTATCTATTCACACAGAAGTAGGATGTTCAGTGTCTTTTGTTAACTGGGATGGAGTGCATGAAGAATGACAGTGTGGAGCTGAACTGGTTAGAAGGCTCTTCTCACTTCTCTAACACAGAAGTCCAGGTCTTTCTAACACCCACACGCTTTCCCCTCCATGCCACCTCACATTACCTGATATCACCCCATGACTCTGAAGAACCCCATCTAATCCGACACTCCCTCAGATTTCCCAATGCCACTTCTGAGCCTCAATCTTCTGCATGCCTTCCCACACCCATAGGACACCTTAGGTTCCCCACATTACATCACATTTGCGATGTCTCCACTATGTTCCCCCATGCCACCTCACATTCACCATGCATGAAACCTCCATATTCATTCTTCATGTAGGCATTCAATTCCCATTGCTATTGCATTGTTCTGATTTAAAATAATTAGAAAGCCACTGGAAAACGGTAATAATCTAAGAAAACCCTGTATTCAAATTTATTATCCCTAATACTGGACAAAATGTCCAATGGAAAAACAAAGTTATAATTCTTTAAGATATCTCGAAGTCTTAATGTTTTGCAGGCTTCTTTAACCTCTCCTTACTATGATGCAAGGTTCTTACTTGCTTCAAGGAGACCTCTATCATCCTGGTGCCTAAGAAAAATTAGGCAATGTGCCTTAATGACTACCATGTGGTGGCTCTGTTTAGTAACATCAGCTCCCGCCTCCCAGATTTCTTTGATGCACTACAGTTTGTCTGTCATAATAGGTCCATGGAAGATGCCATCTCCCTGGCCATATACTCATCCCTGGGACATGGGGATAATAAGAACACTGAAACCTATTGACTTCAGCATCATAATTCCAATCATGCTCATCTCCAAACTCCAAGACCTAAGACTCTGCTCCCTTCTCTGCAGCTGGATCCTCAACTTCCTGACCCACAGACCACAATTGGTAAAGATAGGCGACAATATCTCCTCCACAATAATCCTCAATTCCAGTGCCCTGCAAGGTAGCACACTCAATCTCTTCCTATTCCTTACAGACTCACGACTGTGTGGTCAAATTCAGCTTTAACTCAATTTACAAATTTTGGGTCGGAGCTCAAACAATAACAAGACAGAGTGCAGGAAGGAGATAGACAGCTTAGTGGCATGGTGTAAAGACAACAATTTCTCCCTCAATGTCAGCAGAACAAAGGAGCTGGCCATTGACTTCAGGAAGCTGATCAGACAGCACCGTCCTGTCTGTAACAATGGTGTGGAAGTGGTCAAGTGCTTTAGGTTTCTAGGAGCAAGTACCACCAACAATCTATCGTGGTCCATCCACATTGGTGTTGCATTCAAGAAAGCACAGCAACGCCTCTATGTCCACAGAAGGCTAAGGAAATGTAGCCTGCCCACAATGCCTCTTACCAATGGTTTTACATGCAGCATAGAAAGCATCTTATTTAGATACATCACAGCCTGGTATGGCAACTGCTCTGCCCAAGATTGCAAGAAATTACAGAGAGCCATGAACACAGCCCCAGTCCATCACGAAAACTAGCCTTCCTTCCATTGACTCTGTCTATATTTCCTGCTGTTTTGGGAAAGCAGCCAATGTGACCCAAAAGCCAAAAGACAACCCCCCACACGCCACCCCATTTATACTTTCTTCCACTGGGCAAGAGATACAAAAGTTTGAAAACACACATCAAAAGATTTAAGAACAGCTTCTTTCCCCAGTGTTAGCAGATATTTAAATAGACCTCTCATATATTATTGCTCTTTCTCTGCAACTTCTCTGTAACTAGTACATTATATTCTGCATTCTGTTCTATTACCCTGATGTACTATGTAAAGTATGATTTGTCTGGATAGCATGCAAAATAATACTTTTCACTGTACCCCGGTACATGTGACAATAATAAATCAGAGTGCCTATTATGCTCATGAACAAACAAGAAACCGAAAAGACTATCTGCTGTTACAGACTTGTCAAAGTTTAATAGTTCATCTATAATAAGACCACCCGCTGAGCTGAAGTTTTTGAAACCTTGCCAAGCACTCATTATGGAGAAACTACCTTAATAAAAGTTACTAGCTCCACTGACAACAAATCCCCATTTCAAAGCAAAGTGCCTATCAATCAATTGAAGGATAATAACTGCAGACTATTTTCTCTAACTCTAGAAAATAGATCTGCCAATCAAATTGAGTCAGATCACAAAAATGTGAGAAAACTTTAAAAACAATTCTGAAAGCATTATGGTGTTTTCTCCATTGGAAATAGAAACATAATTTAATGCTGTATAATGCAATGTGAGAATCAACTTATTTTTACAGGACTGATGCCCAGGATGAATCATTGCATTAGAAACAGGTCTACATCATAATATAGGACCCAATAGTGATAGGTGAAGTTGTAAAAACATTTTACATACACCTTTCAGGATGCTCCTGACACTTCAACAGACTTTCCATTTTCTTCACAAACTTTCAAATCTGCCTGGGCTTCCTTTGCCACCAGATCAAATTGGGGGACCTGACTTCTGCAGGAATGGGCACACATTTTGCATGGTAGGTATTTCTAACCCACAAAACAGCCAGTTGAATATGGCAACTGGTTGGCAATGTGGAGAGAGATCAGGTTTCCTCCAAAATAATTACACTGAATAATTACACTGAAATGCAGTTCCACACCCAAACAAAAATTCAAGTTAATCAGCTTATTTTGCACACAAGTTGTATTTCAGGACATAGGGTGTATGAGATCAGTTGCATTACTGTGCTAGAGAATCCCATTGCAGATGAAAAAATGCTTTTAAGTTACATTTTCTTGGTCCGTGAAAGTGCCAAAGTCTAGAATGTGACGTGGTTTGGGTCATTTGGAAGGTGAGTCATCCCAGCAATTTGCTACATTAAATGGCTACAGGTAAGACTTGAATCTGGACCTTCTGGCCCAGAGGCAAGTGCATTACCATTAAGCTATGTGGAGATAACGGACACGCAAAGAACTTGGACAAGTGATAAAGACACCTGATATCTAAAATAAAGTATTCTTGTGTGTTAGCAGACTGTAGTGACATAAACAGCACAGATAGAGAGGCTATTTGCGAGAAAGGGAAGGCAGACTCAAGAACTGGGTGTTAATAGAGTCATCACAGTCAAGTATTTAATAAAATTGCAATCAAATCCAAGGGCAGCAAAAATTTATCCATTGAAATAATCTCAATTTGGGAAAGGAAGGCCTCTTGTGATGGAGTGGCAGTGTCCCTATCTCCAGGCCAGGAGGCTTGGGTTCAAGTCCCACCTGCTCCAGATGTATATAATAACATTTCTGAACAGGTCGATTTGGAAACTCTACATTTGGAGGAGGAGATATTTTCTTTAAAAAATAAAATTACTGGATATTAAAGTTAAATGAGCTGCATATGATCTGATTGAGGAAATTAAACAGAATGACGGAATTTTATAAAATTGCCAAGACCCTATTCCAATCACAACAGGGGTGCAGTTTAAGATACGTGTTACTTTCATTAGTACAAAACTGAAAGACATTTTGTATCAAATTGTTGGGTCATTAAAGCGACACAAACAGGTTTTTACTTCAGACTGGATTCCAAAATGTGCTCAGTCATCTCGAAAATTCCAATTCCACAAGTCTATAATGTACAATGTTCAGAATTAGCACAACTTTAGAGTGCACTAGGGAAAGAGACTTAAGGTAAACTCAAACAGCCATAAAAGATACCGAGAGAAAAAAAATTAACACTGCATTCATCAACCCACGAAATACATTGCACTTGGATCTGCGCTTCAAACAGAACGGTAAACAGATTTGTTTGACATCAGGAAAATAATTGACAATTAGCCTCGGGATAGTTTTTTTTAAGTTGGCTTATGTACATGACCTGTGAGAGCGGTGTCGTAATTTTCCAGGTTATGTTCACATTCCTAAACTGTCTGGAGCAATGTGATAAAAAGTTACCTATTGGAGATCTCATCCTCTTGTACCAAGTCGAGACTACACTGGTGTAACAATGATGCAGAAATGGTATGGAAAAAATAAACAGAGTATTCGAGCCAATTAGAGTCATGTAGCTCGTTTCACT
This sequence comes from Chiloscyllium plagiosum, assembly GCF_037043375.1. Lineage (NCBI taxonomy): Eukaryota > Metazoa > Chordata > Chondrichthyes > Orectolobiformes > Hemiscylliidae > Chiloscyllium > Chiloscyllium plagiosum. Next base: position 24,055,865 of record NW_028270169.1, on the reverse strand, counting down.
GGCTACTGACATCTCCATGAATCACTAAATGTGAACCTTATTTATTATACATTGCAAATTAATGCACTATAAAATTAGAATTACGTGCTCGCCTGCTAATATGGCTAACAGTGACATCGAGACTAGAGTTCATGCAAAGAATTACAATTGAAAGAACATTCTGACAGCAATGCTGTGGCCTATCAGGTAGTGAAGAAATGGCTGTTTTCTCAGAAATATTTGAAAGCTTGTTGATCTCATTGCCATTCATGGAATCTGCCTTTTCACAATAATTTGCTGCAATAAATGCTGGCCAGCATGCTATGCCCATGTGCCATGAGTGAATAAAACAATTCTTAAAAATTACTTCCATAATGACTGTGTCAGTGCTCCAAATGATTCGATAGGAGCGACTTTGAAGCAGTCTTAGAGAACCTGAGATTTTATATAACAAATCACAACTTGCGATTAGTGTGGCACAGCAGTTCACAGAAACGCAACGTAAAAGTAAAGGTCTTTCGTGCAGCAAGATATTGGAATGGGACGCATCAAACCACTGTCATGTGACATGCTAGGACACTAATCTTTTCCCATCTTTCCCCAGTACGGTCTAGAGCTCAACAAAAAACTGCAGATGCTGGAAATCAGAAACAAAACCAAAAATTGCTGGAAGAATTCTGCAAGTCTGGCAGCATCTGTGGAGAGAAAGCAGCGGTAATGTTTCGGGTGATCTTTCTTCAGAACATGGTGCTAACCTGGACAGACTTTCTTCTGTGGGAAGGAATGGGGGCATGTGAACCAAAACCTTAGTGAGAGATAGTTGTTTCAAGGTGGGAGCATAGTCAGATACAGATTTAGGAAGAGATTTGATTTTATTGACGTGTATAATTATAGGAATACAAGCGTACATTGAAAAGTGTACAAAGTTGCCACTTTGGTTTCAAAGCAGAATTAAAAAAAAACAAACAGCAGCAGAAATAAAAGAAAGCCAAAAGGAATGAAAATCTGAGCTGGAAAGTTCATTTCCAGACGTTTCATCAACCTACTAGGTAACATCTTTAGTGGGTTCCCAGGCGAAGCACTGTTGATAATTACTACTTTCTATTTATATGTTTGGGCTTCTTTGGGTTGGTGATGTCATTTCCTGTGGTGACATTTCTTATGGTGATGTCATTTCCTGTCCTTTTTCTCAGGGGGTGGTAGATGGAATCTAATTCAATGTGTTTCTTCATAGAGTTCCGGTTGGAATGCCATGCTTCTAGGAATTCTCATGTCTCTGTTTCGCTTGTTGTAGAATGGATGGGTGTTGTCCCAGTCGAAGTGGTGTCCTTCCTCATCTGTATGTAAGGATACTAATGAGAGAGGGTCATGTTGTTTTGTGGCTAGTTGATGTAACCTTACATACAGATGAGGAATACAGATGGCATTCAACTGGAACTCTATCAACAAACACATCGAGTTAGACCTCATCTACCACCCCCTGAGAAAAAGAACTGGAAATGACATCACCATGGGAAATGATGTCACCATAGGAAATGACATCACCAACCTAAAGAAACCCAAACTCAGAAATAGAAAGAAGGAATTATCAACAGTGCTTCACCTGGAGGCCCACTGAAGATGTTACCTAGTTTGGTGACGAAACATCTGGAAATGAACCTTCCAGCTCAGTAAGCAAACCTACATCCAGAACCTCAACCTGAGCTACAAATCCTCTCAAAATTCGTTAGGAAAGAAAAACGTGTGGATCTTAAAATCTCAGTCTTATCTCCATAAAGGTGTTTGGAACCACCGATGCAGGCACCTGGGCCTAGCCATGACCTGGTCTCGGTTCGCCTGCGAGTCTTGTGTTGATCACTAGAAGGAGCCACATTCGTGCTGATGCTGCTACCTCCAATTACTGCAGGTATTTTGCTGCTGCTACCGGCCCCAAAAGCCAGGAGGTGCCACGTCCTTACTGCCACCATTCCACACACAGCCTGCTCTCATTGCCAATGCCATGCTGCCACCATCTCGCTTCATCAAGAGGAGCCTGGGAGGAATTGCGTTTGCTGCCGTCATCTCCGATCGCCGGGACACTGCCCCCATTCTGTGCACAGTCCATTCTCGCTGCCATGCTGAAGCTGTTGATTGCCGCAAAAGGCTTTAAACAGAAGCAAAACAAAGTAACAAAAAGAAAGAAAAAGAACAAAAGGAAAAAGAAAGGAAGCAGATGGGAGTAGTTGAGTCTCAGGGTCAGGACACCGCACTCAGCCATGCTACCCTGCCACCATCTTGGCAGATGCAGTAAGCACAGAGATGGATATGGGAGGAGTCATAGATGGTTTGAAAAGAAGAATGATACCTTTGCCTCAAAAGTCTCTCAAAACTTTAGATTTCATGTAGGCCAAACAATGGTCAAACTTTTTTTTTGTATTAAGCACTGCTTTCTGATTTTCAGGGGCTAAGTTTAGAAATAGAATTGATTTCATTGACGTGTACAATTGTAGGAATACAAGCGTATATTGAAAAATGTACAAAGTTGCCACTTTGGTTACAAAATCAGAAATTTTTTAGAATGCAGCAGATATAAAAGAAAGCCAAAAGGAATGGAAAAACGTCTGGATCTTAACATCTCAGTCTTATCTCCATAAAGGTGTTTGGGACTCCTTGAAGTTACAGCTTCCACTAAAGGATGTTAGAGAGTGGCTCGGTGCTGGGAAGGTGGCCAAGAATCCAACAATAATCTAACAGTTTTCACGGTTCTGCACTCACCCCGGTGTCCTCCTTTACTGGCTAACTGTAAAGCAAACTGAAGGCCTGAGAGTTTGGGCTCTTACGGATCAACAAGACTAGCACATTTTTCTACACAGTAGACAATTGCTTTAAAAAAAGAAAAGAAAACAACCACAACAAGAATTCTTGCCAGTCACAGATTTCATCCGCCAAGCAACAGCAACAATGGAAAGGAGGGAACATGTGATTGGAGAAGCTGGAGTCGGAGCACAAGAACCAGAATCTGTTAATAGAGGATCAGTTCCTCACACATTCACTTTCTCACCACCCAATCCCCCCCTTACCCCTCCCCCACCCACCCACCCCCCCCTCCCCCCCCCCCGACACACACACACACACACCTCCTCCACTCAAGCTCGACATGCTTTCCAGCTCTGAACAAGACGCCTGTATTTTTCCAACACTGGACATTATAAAAAGTCAGATCTGAGAGGGCGGAAGGCTCTTGAGGCACTGAGGTAAAGTCCTTGCCTCTGAGCCAAACTGCCTACCTGTTTCAGCAGGGTGTCATAACACATCTGAACAGATTTATTAAAAATATCAGTATGGAAGGAGGTTTGCTTTATCTTAGCTGATGCAGCATTTTGACTTTTAATTTGCCTGCCACCCCTGGTTATGTCGAACCCCTGGGTAACAGAGTAAAACAGGTGTGTTCTGTGGCCAGGACTTAGAGCATGAGGGAACAGCAGGAGCTTGGATGAGCTATGAAGTGAACAGTGAATGGAGGACAGACAGCAAGCCAGAGGGACACTGAAGGGAATTCAGATTTCAGTGAAAGATGGGTTAAAGTAGAAAGCAGGCAAATATTTTTTGTAATTCTTTTATATTGTTGATGTAGATGTGATGACCCGTGTAATTATAGGCCTTACTTCTTTTAGGTCAGAGATCAGAAAGTAAATTTAAAAATCACTACTTTCTTTTGTCACAGAGACATCTCAATTGAAGGGGATATGACAAATAATCAGCCCTAACTGTCAAATTCTTAATTAAAAAAATGTAGGTTTAATGATATCAAGAAAAAAAAACACGATTTAGCAGTCACCAAGACTGGTGGTCAGTGCCAAAACATTCATCATATAAGAAGTTCACCCTTTTTTGTTCATGCCACACTGAGCACATTATATGGACATAGTCAGCATAATAAAGACAAATATGGAGCCATAGCTTTTGATTGAATAGGTCATGGATGCAAAGCAATAAACAGCTATGGGACCAAAAACCAAATGTCGTCAGTCATTAGTCAACTGTTAACAAAATATTCTTTCAAGGTTCGAGTTAATAGTTTCTGCATCAGTACAGAAAATTAGTCGACAGCAGGGTTGTATCATTTATTTGACCAACTGCTGCAGATAACACAGAAGAACAATCAATGCTGTATAATTTCAGATGAAGCATACAAGTGTAATTCAACATTTTCAGATGTTAATGATGGCTATTACTGCCATGCTATTATTTTTGTGTGTCACAGCTTCCAGACATCTAATACATCAGCAGCATTGGAAAACTGCAATAAATTAATGATCTTCTATTTAAAAACCTCTTTCAAACACATTCTTTTAATATAACACCATAGGCAACAACATTAAAACCACATCACTGCAATTTATCATCTATTCAATGTAAAATGATGGTAATAGTAATCTAATCATTCAAAAACCATTTCTAAATTTGACCCTTTTGAATTTTGGGTTATAATTTACTACTGATCATTGCTTATTTTCAGAAACAACTGACCCATCTCTCTCCACAGGCATTAGTCTATACAACACCACAACAGGAGTAGGTCAATCACTTGTGTCAAGGTTATTGCTCTATTCTATTTTATCATGGCTGATGTGTATCTCAATTCCATTTACTCATGTCAAAAGATTATTCATCCAAGTCGCTTTCCAAATACTTGAACATATCAACTAGACTGGCACTTTGTGCAGCACTGAGTGTAATGAACTTTTGGAGATTCAGTCTTTCAAGGGATAGATCGGACCAGGACCCCATCTTCCCTCTCGGGAAGAAATAAAAGGTCCTACAGTCCACTCAGAAGCTCACAGGCAAGTTTTTTTTTTAGAAAAAGCATACAAAGCATGCTAATGAATGAAACTTTGATGACACTTGCTGAAAGAATCTGGTTTGCAAGTTTCTGTAATCAGTAATCTGTTACTGATACTTCCGAACTTGTCTGACTCAGCCTTTCAGTTTAAGACAAGGAGATTTAAACAAGTAGAGGTGGACAACAGGCACTCAATGACAAAACTGAAAACCACATGGGCAAGCTTTCATTAAACCCAAAAGCAGCCCAGAGGACGCTAATGAAGAGATATTTTGTTTAAGTCAAGCAAGACAATTCACTAACGCGGCGAAGCATGCTGTGCTCATTATGACTATGTATAGACAAGCTGCACTGATTAAATGTGATTTTAATCCAACTATTGTTCATTTGCCGAGAAACAAAGTAGCTTAATAAGTCTTAGCCAGCCACATTTTACCCAGTGCTTTTGCAACCTACCTTTATAATGCTTGAAGAAGGAAATTGCACAAATGATGTAAGGATCCTGTTCTGATGTGAAGAAGATCCTGCTGCTACATCCTGGGGTTGCACAATTTCCAACTCTGGACATACTATTGGAGTTTATCATATGACTCCTTTCCTCCACCATCACAATTGGTTACTCAAAACGTTCACATGCACTGAGCCCATGAGTTGCAGGTCAATAGACTTTTCACTGGTTTATTCAGGACTGCCAACAAATCAAGTGTCTTTTGCTCTTCCCATGTCTCATATTTTTATGATCAAATGAATTACTTTTCTTAAAAACAAAGAAGTCTCATGGATTACTTGCTTCAATGTTCTCGAGATTGATTAGTTCTTAATATCTAGAGAGTTGGCAATCTTGTAGCATCATAAATTTCTATGCCTATGCTTAACCACATTAGAAGTACACTGCAGCATTTTTTCTTGCTTTTGATCTCTGTGGGAGAGGATTGAAGTTGAATTTGGATCCTAAAATATGGCAATAACTTTCCATATAACATTCAAGCTTACACAATTGACGTACAATCATGCAATCAACAAATCAATCATTTTACTCACAGCACTGAATATTTCTGTCGACAATACAAAGCAAAGCAGCACAACTCATTGTGTGTTCGACATTTGATCAGAATGCCTCTTCAGTTTGAAGATGACACCCTGATAGAAAAAAAAAGTGAATTTGTTTGAAAAAACTCCCGGTGAAGTATTTCAGGACTTTTTTCTCTCGATACTATACCTGTTAAATAAATGCAAGTCACTGTTATAATTAATGAATGTAGTAGTCTTGTTTTGATTGCTTTTCCTGGGAGTCTTTTCCACAGTTATCAATCCTTTTGCAAAGGAATACTTTCTGATAGCAGTCCTAAATTTTTGACTCAAACCTAAAATCATTTGACTTACACCACAGCTGTAAACTTATGCAATTTTCCAGCATGTCTTTTTTCCCTAATGTTTTGTAAATCTTATAGCATAGAAAACTTCTTCTCAGAAAAGAGATATCCAAGATTGGAGATCAATAAGCCTTATGGCATTTCTTGTATTTACTGAACCACCTTTAGTATCTTGTCTCCTTTATGATTAGCAAAGCTAGACACAGTAGTGAAGGTACAACCTGACTGCATCACTGTACAGTTTGATCAAGGTCTATGCTGCTTGCCAAAATGCTTTAAAACTGCCTTTGTTATTTTTTCATTGTTGTGGTACAGTGGTTGGAAATTTTGAATGCCAAGATTTTCAATTTAATCCTTAGCTATTTCTGCACTGTTCATTTAATGTACATGTCACTCATTTTTGTTATTACAAAATTTAGTACTTTACAGTGACTGGCAATAAACTGGATTGCACGTCCCCCCTGAATGCAGCCACCCTCGCCCCAACATCTCCCAGCAGGTAGTTGGGGAAGGGGCTGAGGGAGGTAATCTAGTGTAATTATGGTTTTTTCTTTTAATGCATTCTGAACTGCAAAATTCACTCCAACTCTGAAAAGGAACTCTTCATCTTGGAGAGAGTACAGAGGATTGCTCGAATGATATCAATGATGACAAGAGGCTAGAGCAGCCATGATCACTTTCCTCAGAGCAGCAAAGTTATGTGGTGATTCATTGTGAGTGCTCAAAATTATAAAGAGCTTTTGATACAATACACAAAGGAAGAATGCTTCAACTGACAGGATGGGTGAGTTAGCAATAGAGAGAGATTGAAGATAGCAATCTGAAGAATAAAAGAGAGATGAGAATTTTCATAAAGCGTGCAACAAGTTGATGTGATTTAACAGACACTATGTGAAAGGGTGTTAGAAGCAGATTTAATACTGCTTTTTTCAATAAGGAATTTGATACACACTGGAATTGGAAATAATTACAAGAGCTATGGGGCAAGAATTGTGGAGTCATACCATTTGAAAAACTGAAAGAGCAAACACAGGTATAGGAGGACTGAATGGTTATACTATGACCAGAGAGTAATAAACATTCAGGGAAAGTCATGGTAAACAAATCAAAATAATGAACGAGGCAGTGTAAGGAATGGAGATATTGTTGTAACATAAAGAAGTTGGTTCCTTTTTCATGTTTAAACCTCTGAACTCTGTTGTTATGCTAAATATGACCTCCAGTCCAAATGCTGTATGGTCTATATTGTGCTAAGTTTAGATTGTGTTGGGATCAAATATACCATTAATATTCTAAAAGAATTAATTGATGTTTAGAACTCAAAGAAAAGACAACCAAAGCTTACAAGGAATAAAATCAATAATTCTGCATCTTTGAAAGGAGGAATCAGTAACCAAGGACATTTATGGACTTTTTTTGTTAGAATGCCTTTCAATATCAAAGATCAGGTGAAAGAGTCAGTGAAGAATGCTACAGTTGTCAGCAACAAAGACCGAATGGAAATGTGTGGATAATGACTCAGAGAGTGTGGCAGTACAGAATGGCAGAAGTCAAATTATGTCGTATTTGTGAGATGGAGGGTTCTTCCAGGAATATTGAATCACTAATAAATAGCAGTAAAAAATATCAATATTGTTCGGGCATGTACAGACACAAGCATGTTTGAACCCAGCCACATTTTTCCCCTTTGGAAACTTTAGGAAATCCACCTAATTCATTAACTGTGAGATGCAACTTTCATAATTTGAAATGTTTTTCTTTCCTGGTAATTTCATGGTAATTCTTCGGAAGAATTTTCCAGAAGAGTGAATGAAGGTGCACATGGATCTGGTGTAACTGTATCGACACTGGCAATACAAGATGGGATTCCCGAGTCTATTTCGGGTTTGACCTGTAGGTAATCGCTTCTACGCAATTCTGCATTCCTATTATACTCTTTGGGTATTGGAGTTAGATATAAGTCCAACACTTAGACTTACCAGTCAATGGGGATATGCACATGTTCTTTTACAGAATCATTTCACTAGCGTTGTGTGAAGAACTGACCAGTTTTAGAAAATGTAATTTCTGAAGGTGCTTCGTGGTTTGAATTCCTTGATCACATGTGAAGTCAATGTACCAATTCTAAGACCAAACACTACCATCTGAAAAGGAGAGTCTTTAAACTGTGGAAACTCATCCACTAAGGTTCAGCCCATGAATGAAATTATTAAGAGAACTTTTCAGATCTGCAAGTCTTGATGCTGTGCCAAGATCAAACTATTTAAATACAAGTGGTAATGGAGGCATAAGAGCTGTGGTATGATGGATGTTGCTTTTATGTGTAATTGGATTTTGTAATCTCCTGCCATATTTATAACACAGTAGCTGGTAAAGTTGGAAAACTCTTAGCAATTGAAAAGACTTGAGAGCTGTCATCAAATTATTGTAAAATAAAATTCTACATATACCTTAAGCAAGATGCATATCCCCGCATGACATGAATCTTCGATATGAAATAATATTGTTTTTGATTTAATGAAGAGATAATATTCCTCAGCTATATTAAATCAAGTTTCACTGTTACCTTCAAACCTCTCCAAAATGATTATTAAACTACAAGAATGTTTTAACATTGATGATTGAAATAAACCACTGACAATAATACTTGGAAATTCACACAAGCTACCCTGTTAATCAGGTTAAAATAAATAATCTTTTCTGGCAATTAAATGTCACAGTCACGAGCTCCATTTTCAACTAAAGAACATTCGTAGACGTCCCAACACTTAACCGGGGGTCAAGACAAAAACCCGGAAACTTCTTCCACTGGCCAAAAAAAATCGATATGTGTAAGGTCAATGGGTTTCTCCTATCAGAGTCGAGTGCGCGGTGCTGGAAAAGCACAGCAGTCAGGCAGCATTCAGGAACAGGAGAATTGCCGCTTCGGGCATAAGCCCTTCATCAAGAATGAGGCTTGTGGTCTGGGGGGGCTGAGAGGCAAATGAGAGGGGGTTGGGGCTGGGGAAAAGGTAGCTGGGAATGTGCGAGGTAGATGGAAGTGGAGGTGAAAGTGATAGGTTGGAGAAGAGGGTGGAGCAGATAGTGGGAAGTAAGATGGACAGGTCAAGAGGACAGTGTCGGGTTGGAGGGTTGGGACGGGGATAAGTTAAGGGGTGGGGAAATGAGGAACCTGGTGAAATCTACATTGATCCCTTGTGGTTGCAAGGTCCCAAGGCGGAAGATGTGGTAGGGGGCATGGATCTGACAAGGTAGTCGCAGAGGGAATGGTCTCTCTGGAATGCTGATAGGTGGGGGGAGGGAAATATATCCCTAGTGGTGGGGTCTGTTTGCAGGTGATGGAAGTGGCGGAGGATGATGATGCAATATATCCAGAGGTTGGTGGAGTGGAAGGTGAGAACTGAGGTGAGGGTGGGGTGGGGTGTGGTGAGCTGGTGTCTGTACTTGTTGAGATTGGAAGGGAGGGGTTCAAGGACAGAGGTTCAGGAAGTGGAAGAGATGTGCTGGAGGCCATCATCGACTATGTGGGAGAAGAAGTTGCAGACTTTGTAGGAGGAAGTCACCCGGGATGTTCTATGGTGGAACTGGTTCTCTTTGGAGCAGATGAGGCGGAGGCAGAGTAATTGGGAATAAGGGATGTCATTTTTACAAGTGGCAGGATGGGAGGAGGTGTAGTCCATGTAGCTGTGGAGGTTGATGGGTTTGTAGTAAATTTCTGTTTTTAGTTGGTTGCTGGAGATAGTGATGGAGAGGTCCAGGAAGGGGAGGGAGGTGTCCGAGATGGGCCAGGTGAATTTGAGGTCAGGTGTAAAGTGTCTGTGAAGTTGATGAACTGTTCAACCTCCCCATGGGAGCATGAGGTAGCGCTGATACAGTCATCAACATAGCAGAGGAAAAGGTGGGGAATGGTGCCGATGTAGCTGCAGAACGTGGACTGTACCCAATGAAGAGGCAGGCATAGCTGGGACCCATTCGGGTGCCCATGGCTACTCCTTTTGGTTTGGAAGAAGTGGGAGGATTGGAAGAAGAGGTTGTTGAGGGTGAGGACCAGTTCAGCCAATCGAATGAGGGTCGGCATGTGAGAAAAAAGCGGAGGCTTGGAGGCCTTTGTCATGGCAGATGGATGTATACAGGGACTGGATGTCCGTGGTGAAGCTAAGCCATTGGAGGCTGGGGAAACAAAAGTCTTGGAGGAGGTGAATGGTCATCAACCATTCTAGAAGCTTCTCTTGGCTTCTAGAACTGCTCAGCACCATTAGCCACATGGCTGCACCAGTCACCATTGCCGCGGTGGATGATGACGTCACTTCTCCACAGACCACATCCACTCACGATGACAACATGACCAACGTCACTTCTCCACCTAGTGATGTCACACAGTGGAACTCAGCCAACAACATCGCCGACGACATGTGTTGCGTATCTTCTGCCCCCACAGGCACCACCACAGGTCCCACTTCCGCCCCCATGGTGAGCGTCAGTTCTGTCAGTGACATTACTCTCGACCCCATAACCACGCCCACCCCAGTGGCAGTCTGTACCGCCACACCCAGCTCCAGACCCATACCAGGTCCTAGATTCAAGCCCTGCTGTGTTTTTACCATTCCCCCAGACCATCCCCTTACTGCGGATGAACGATCAGCCCTCAGCAAAGGCCTCACCTTCATCCCACTACGCTCCTGGATTAATTAATTCCACACACATTGCAACATTGCACAATTCTTCACCTCTGCTTCCGGGCCCACTTTTTCCATCAAGACTCCCGCCCACCCTCACAGGACCTCTTTTCCCACCTTCAACACATCCCATCCACCTGGACACCCTGTGCTGGTCTGTTACCCGCCTTTGATCTCTTCATTGCCAACTGCTGCCGTGACATAGACCACCTCAACCTGTTCACCCCGCTCACCCACTTCAATCTCTCAAACTCAACGCCCAGCCCTCTACTCCCTCGGCACTAACCCCAACATCACCATCAAACCAACAGACAAGAGGGGATGTAGTGGTAGTTTGACGCACTGACCTCTACCCCGCTAAAGCCAGGCGCCAACTCACAGACACCTCCTCCTGAAGCCCCCTCAACCATGACCTCACCTCCCATCACCAAACCATCATCTCCCAGACCATCAACAACCTCATCACCTCTGGGGATCTCCCATCCACAGCCTCCAACCTCACAGTCTGAGAACTCTGCACCACCTGATTCTACCTCCTACCCAAGATCCACAAACCTGACCACCGCGACCGACCCATTGTCTCAGTCTGCTCCTGCCCCACCAAACTCATCTTTGCGTACCTTGACATCGTCCTATTCCCCCTTAGTCCGGAAACTCCCCACCTACATTCAGGACCCCAACCTTCATCTCTTCAAAGACTTTTGTTTCTCTGGCCCCCAATGCCTTATCTTCACCATGGGCATCTAATTCCTGTAGACATCCATCCACCATGATAGACATTTACTGCAAACCCACCGACTCCCACAGTTACTTGGACTATACTTCCTTCCAGCCTGCCTCCTGTAAAAACACCATCCTTTATTCCCAATTCCTCTGCCTCTGCCGCATCTGTTCCCAGAATGATCAATTCCACCACAGAACATCCTAGATGGCCCCCTTCTTCAAAGACCATAGGTTCCCATCCCACGTGATCGATGATGCCTTCCAGAGCGCCACCTCCACATTTTACCTGAAGTTAATAGAAAGTATCTGATATTTATAGCAAGTTGGAATATAATCAAATTGGCTAACAACATATGTCAGTGGTGCTAATTAACATTCTTTGTGGTGGTTCTCACTTCTTTGCATCAAGAGATTGCAAATAATGTCAAACTAATCAGTCTGTAATGGCATTGTAGAAAGGAATCATGACCAAGTATTGTCTCTGAGTGAAGTAGAGTTTATAGGACAGAATGTGGAGCTGTAATCTAATACCCTTCTGAAGTAAAACATTCATTCTTATTTTGTTGGTTAAATAATAGAGTATGGCATTTTCAATATTTTAAATATCAATATCCATAGTTTGAATTAGGCAGTAAAGATCTGTCAGGGATTTACCAGGTTTCATCGGCTTTCTCAGAGTTGGTGGGCGGCACGGTGGCACAGTGGTTAGCACTGCTGTCTCACAGCGCCAGAGACCCGGGTTCAATTCCTGCCTCAGTCGACTGACTGTGTGGAGTTTGCACGTTCTCCCCGTGTCTGCGTGGGTTTGCTCCGGGTGCTCCGATTTCCTCCCACAGTCCAAAGACGTGCAGGTTAGTTGAATTGGCCATGCTAAATTGCCCATAGTGTTAGGTAAGGGGTAAATGTAGGGGTATGGGTGGGTTACGCTTCAGCGGGTCGGTGTGGACTTGTTGGGCCAGTAATTGTTGGACTTGTTTCCACGCTGTAATGTAATCTAATCTAAAAAAAAAGGTCTTGAAGTAGGTTCCACATGTGGTCCTCTGACCTATGAGGTCCTTTTCACATTGGGTGCCCAAAGATCAGGATGTGAAGCTGAAGTGCAGCCAAAAGAACAGAAACATATTCTTGCAATAACTCAAAAAAAGAGGAACCACAACTGATGTACTTGTAGTCCAAAGCAGCACAGAATAAACATTTGCACTGTGAGGGGGGGGGGGGGCATGAACCACCTTAACCCATGGTTGCATGAGATAGTGGCACACAATCCCCTGCACCCCGGGTTCCCAATGGAAAGTGGGGGTCTCCTGCATAAAGACCCATCCACTGGGGACACTTGTCACCCCAACAGTAGAAGAACGGAGTGCATTTACTTTTCAATTTTTTCTAAAAGGTTGGTTGTGCTCTTGCTCAAAATGATTGCAAGAAAACTTTAGTTTCCTCGTAAAGCGAGATTGAAGCTAAGTCAATAACGTATCTGAAAGATAGAGCTTCTGACAATGCAAGGGCCTTGCCAGTGTAGATTGTAGATAGTTTTCTGATGAAGGGCTTTTGCCTGAAACATTGATTTTCCTGCTTCTCAAATGTTGCCTGGCCTGCTGTGCTTTTCCAGCACCACTCTAATCTTGGACTCTAATCTCCAGTATCTGCAGTACCCACTTTGGCCTAGGTTATAGATAAGTTAGTCATTCTGTTCAGACATGTTACGGCACAACCAGAGTATTGTGTTCAATTCTAGCCACCATTCTCTAAAGAGGATGACAGGGTCATTGAGAAAGAGTCTTGGAGATTTACCAGAATGGTTCTAGCAATGAGGGACCTCAGATCCAAGCTTAGGTTAGAGACGTTCAGAGTGTTCTCAGTGAATGGAGAATCTTGAGACCATTGCCTAAAGTATAGATTTTCCCATCCCTATCAACCCAGCTCAGCAAATTCCATCACCAAAACAAACTTACAACAGCTTACACTTCATTTGTGCCAAACTTACTAAATGTTAGACATCAGCCATTGACTTATTACTCCTGGCTCTTTGAATGAAAAGGTTTGCACTGATACATAAGTAGAGCATCTTTTGAAAACAATGTTAAAAGGTGACGATTGATTTTCTATCAAACGCGGATTCAATCTGTTCATGCACAGGCTGCTTTTTGGCAGGTATGTAACAGAACGCCATCATTTGAGTAATCAAGTGAACTGAGCCAGTGTGCCATCCAAACATCAGAATCAGAGAGGGGGAGCAACAGGAAGAAAGGCTGTTGTAATCCTGCCTCAACAGATGTCATCATTAGAAAATTGCTCTCTCCATTTCCTTCCTGACACATACTCCTTCAGAATCTCCAAGGAATTTTACTGTATTTTACAGGATTTAGCCTTGTGACAATTTCTAAATGCCACTGGCATTGAGTTTTAACTGAATGTGAGAAAGAATTGAAATTTCACAACATGAAACTGTTAACCCATTTTTTCTTGCTTTCACAACCTACTTGGCCAATGAATTGAAAATGACTTGTTTCATCGCATTTTCGAATTCCTCCTGGTGTAAATGGCAAATAGCCAGTAATTGTTAATTGCTCAAGTAGATAATAAGCGCCAAGATTGGAAATATACATTTTCTTTCACAGACTAAACAAATTTCTTTGAAATCTTCAAAATTGAGAGATTGACCCAGTTTTTAAGTCTGATAGATACATCAAAAGAACTGTTAGTTTTCTCTCATTGTTAGCTTGCCTCACCAACAAGTAAGCTGTAATTAGCTTCGGTCTCGTATTTAGAACAGTTAGAATTGGTGCTCTTAAAAAAATGGGGTTAGATAAATACAGCTGCAGCAGAATAATATGTGTCCAACGCATGGTCCTTATAGAGTTTGTTATTATCCAACTTACCTTGTGCAATGCCAAAGGAAGTCTGTCCAAATACATTCTTTTAAAATTGAGAACATAACAAATCTCAAAGCTTCTTAAGGTGCACATTAAGCCTCTCTATTTACATTTGTAACGAACAGAAGTGAATTCTGTGACTCTGCACTTGCAGTGTGAAACCACACTTACAGATCAGACACTTGGTCATAGCAGTGTAGCACCAGCCCACTTGCAATCTCTTACCTGCACCCACTGTGTACATAGCTTCCTGTTGAGAATGTAGGATTGCAGAACCAAAGTGCAAAAGTGTCACAAACCTCAGCAATGAAGCAGAAACAAATGGATGACAAGCAATAACCTCTTCTGCCATTTTTGTAAAATTGACCTGCATGTGCGACAGACATTTAAATTAATTACATCCTTATCACTAGGGATAAATGTACAAATGGGTAGCAAATGTCCACTTTGTCAGTGTCAGTGTATTTACCGTGATTAATGCTGAAAGAAAAAGCAGATAATCCTGGGAACAATGAAGTCTTTTACAAGTCTCTATGCCCAGGGGTCACTACACAGCTGAGTATTGATCCAGTGTTCAACAGATTTGGCCATTCACCATTAGATCTGTCTTGATCTTCAGTATTATCAGGCCTCCTCATTCTTACAAACTGCCTGCCCCGAAAGATTGTCATCCTGGAGGACAAAATTAGCTCTCTTGGATTTTTCTCTCCATCACTAACAGGTCCCCTGAAACCCTTTCCCTCAATCATCATACAATCTTTTCTCCTGACCAAAATAGGTCCTTTCCTTCCATCACCTCAAGAGTCATAAAGATGTACTCACGGAAACAGATCTTTCCGTCTAGCACGTCTATGCTAACCAGATATCCTAACCTAATCTAGTCCCATTTGCCAGCACTTGGCCCATATCCCTCAAAACCCTTCCAATTCATATATCCATCCAGGTGCCTTTTAAATATTGTCATTGTGCCAGCCTCCACCGCTTCCTCTGGCAAGCTCATTCCATATATGCATCACCCTCTGTGTGAAAATGTTGTCCCTTAGGTCCCTGTTATATTTTTCCCTTCTCACCTTAAACAAATGCCCTCTAGTTCTGGACTCTTGCCTATTTACCCTATCCATGCCCCTCATGATTTTAGAAACTTCTGTAAGGTCACCCCTCAGCCTCCGATACTCTAGGGAAAATGACCCCAATCTATTCAGGCACTCCCTATGGCTCAAATCCTCCCAACCCTGGAAACCTCCTTGTAAATATTTTCTGAACCCTTTCAAGTTTCACAACATCCTTCTGGTAGGAGGGAGACCAGAATTGCAGACAACATTCAAAAAGTGGCCTCACCAATGTTGATGGCATTCCCATGTCAAGTGGCACAAAACCCTATCTCAGTTTCTCCTATTTCTCAGCAACTTTGTATTTTCTTTCTTGATTTGTTGGTGATTACAATTTTGAAAGACTTCTTTTCCTTTCCCCTTCCTTCTTTTTCTGATCATAACCGCTCATCAAACCTCAAACCTCTTATCAAGGGATAAAATATTTGGCATCTGGTGCAACTTTTCTTCATTGCTGGTCTAAGTGGCCATTGTTAGAATTCTCAAGGATGTATATTGTATTTCTATGATTTAGTCAGGTTCCTTGTGATCGTTTCTAAATGCCATCAGCTTTGAGCTTTGTTATCGGAATCTGAGTAGGGATTGCAATTTTACGCAGTGCAACAGTTCATCTACTTTGCTGCATTCACAATCTACTTGACCAATGAAAAGAACACCACTTGGATCATCACACTTTCCAAGTCTTCTTGATTTAACTGACAAATAGCCAGCAATTCTCAATTGTTCAAGTAAATAATAAAAGCTGAAAATGACTGGCTCTTATGGTACAATGCCAATGTGCCTGTCTCTAGGTTAAAAATCACACAACACCAGGTTCTAGTCCAACAGGTTTATTTGGAAGTACTAGCTTTCGGAGCGCTGCTCCTTCGTCAGGTTGCTAGTGGGCAGGATCATTGGACACAGAATTTGCAATAAATTTACAATCATTCTGTGTTCTATGATCCTGCCCCACCAGCTACCAGAGGAAGAAGCAATGCTCTGAAAGCTTGTACTTCCAAATAAACCTGTTGGACTATAACCTGATGTTGAGAGATTTTTTAATTTGTCCATCCCAGTCCAACACTGGCACCTCCACATCATGTCTCTAGGTTAGAAGATCTGCTTCATTTCCTAACTGGCCCTGAGCATGTCATACCTTGTCTGGGCGGGTTGATCAAAAGTAACTAAAAGCTGAATCTAGAAATATAATTTTTATTCTTTCATGGGGGTAAATCAATTGATCTAATTAATTTAAAACATTAAGTTCAAAATTAGTTTAACTTATTTTTCCTTTTCTAAGATTCTGGCGGATATGTATCTGAACTCCATCCATCCAAGTTGTCCAAATTATTAGTCATTTAAAAATTATTCTACCATGGTTGAATCACAGCCAAGTTAGATTTTTGTTGAGGACTAACAGAAGCTGGTATGAAAGCGGAGTTGAGGCCTGGGCAGATCAGCCACGATCTAATAGAATGGCATGGCAGGTTTGAGGGGCTGAAAGGCCTAATTCTTCTCCTATTTTTGTTGTTCCTATGTCCAATCCACTCATTGTGCAATGCATAAGAAAAACAAAATATGGAATGGGGAATCTGCTGATGACTATGAAATCATTGTTAATTGTCTGGTTAACTAATGTCCTTCAGGGAAGGAAATCTGCCATTCTTACCTGGTCTGGCCTACATATGATTCCAGCCCCACAGCAATGTGCTTGACTCTCAGCTGAAGTATCAACACAAAAAATGAACGCAGTCTGACCACCTGGCATGACCTAGGCAACGGGTAAGACAATGGCAGAAACAGGCTGGTCCTACCTGAAAAGTCCTTCCTTTTAACATTTGGGGGCTAGTTCCATAATTGGGAGAGTTGTCTCACAGACTAGTCAAGCAATAGCTTGACATTGTCTGTTAGCTATGATTACATGCATATGACTATATCCCAGACACCATCATCACCAGCTCTGGATATGCCCATTACGATCAAGCCAGGGGATCAACTCTGGTTCAATGGACAGTGCAAGAGGGCATGCCAAGAGCAGCACCAGGCATACCTGAAGATGAGGTATCAACTTGCTGAAGCTACCAAAATGACTACTTCCATACCAAACAGCATAAGCAGCAAGTGATAGACACAACTAAGTGATCCCACAACTAGCAGATCAGATTGAAGCTTTGCAGTCCTGCCGCATCCAGTCATGAATGGTGGTGGATAATCAAGGAACTCACTGGAGGAAGAAACTCCACAATATTGGGGAACCCAGCGCACCAGTGCAAAAGATAAAGCTGAAGCATTCGCAGCAATCTTCAGCCAGAAGCGCTGAGTGGATGATCCACCTCGGCCTCCTCTAGTGTTCCCCTACCTCCAAATACTAGCTTTCAGCCAATTCACTTCACTCCACGTGAGATCAAGAAATAGTTGGAGACACTGGATACTACAAAGGCCTTAACAACATTCCAGCAATACTACTGAAGACCTGTTCTCCAGAACTTGCCGCTCTACTAGCCAAGCTGTTCCATTTACAACACTGGAATCTTGTCAACAATGTGGAAAATTACCCAAGTATGTCCTGTACATAAAAAGCAGATCAAATCCAACCCAGCCAACTATTGCTCCATCAGTCGATCATCAGTCAGGATCACTTGGCTGATGATTGACTGATGGAGCGATAGTTGGCTGGGAAGGTAGCATCAATAATTTTATGAAGCAACACCTGCTCAGTGACACCCAGTTTGGGTTCCACCAGGGCCACTCAGCTCCTGAACTCATTACAGCCTTTGTTCAAACATGGACGAAAGAGCTGAATTTTAGTTCTAGAAATGAAGACTGGATTTGACCGAGTGTGGCATCAAGGAGCCCTGGCAAAACTAGAAATCAACAGTTATCTGGGGCAAACTCTCCACTCATTGCAGTCATAGCTGGCACGCACGAAGATAGTTGCTGCTGTTGTATATCAGTCACCTCAGCTCCAGGACAGCTCTGCAGGAGTTCCTCAGGGTAATGTCCAAGACCCAACCATCTTCAGCCGCTTCATGTGATGATTACATAGTGCTCCATACCATTTGTGACTCCCCAGATACTGAAATCGTCCATGTTTAAATGCAATAAGATCTAGGCTTGTGCTGAGAAGAGGCAAATGACATTCATGCCGCATAAATGCCAGGCAATGACCATCTTCAATAAGGGACAACCTAATCACCACCTCTTGACATTCAATGATGTTACCATCACTGAATCCATCACGATCAACATCCTGGGGATTACCACTGACCATAAACACAATTGGACATGCCACATAAACACATTGGCTGTAAGAGCAGGTTCAGAGGCTAGGAAAACTGCAACAAATAACTCATCTCCAGACTCCCCAAAGCCTGCCCACCATCTATGAGACACAAGTCAGGAATGTGATTCAATGCTTCCCAATTGCATGGATAGGTGCAGCTCCAACAAGAATCACAGTCATAGAAGTGTACAGCACAGAAACAGACCCTCCAGTCCAACTCATCTCTGCTGACCAGATATCCTAAATTAACCTGGTCTCATTTGCCAGTATTTGGCCCATATCCCTCTAAGCCTTTCCTATTCATATACCCATCCAGATACCTTTAAAATGTTGTCATTGTACCAGCTTCCATCATCTCTCCTGGCAGCGTATTCCATACATGCACCACCCTTTGTGTGAAAAAGTTGCTCCTTGGGTCCCTTTCAAATCTTGTACCTCTCACCTTAAACCTATGCCCTCCAGTTTTGGACTCTCCTATCTGGGGAAAAGAGTATCCATGTCCATCATGACTTTATAAACCTCTATAAGGTCATCCCTCAGCTTTCGACACTCCAGGGAAAACAGTCCCAGCCTATTCAGCCTCTCCCTATAGCTAAAACCCTTCAACCCTGGCAACATTCTTGTAAATCTTTTCTGAAACCTTTCAAGTTTCACAACATCCTTCCTATAGGCAAGGAGACCAGAATTGCACTCAGTATTCCGAAAGTGACTGAAACAATGCCTTGTACAGTTGCAACATGACCTCCTAACTCCTATTCTCAATGTTCTGACCAATAAAGGAAAGCATACTAAACACCTTCTTCACTATCCTATCTACCTGCATCTCCACCTTCAAGGAACTGTGAACCTGCACCCGAAGTGTTCTCAACACTTCCCAGGACCTTACCATTAAGTGTATAAGTCCTGCCCTGATTTGTCTTTCCAAAATGCAGCAACTCACATTTATCTAAATTAAACTCCATCTGCCACTTCTCAGTCCATTTTCCCATCTGATAAGGTCCTGTTGTACTCTGAGGTAACCTTCTTCACTGTCGACTACACCACTAATTTTGGTGTCATCTGCAAACTTACTAACCACACATCTTATATATACACCCAAATCATTTATATAAATGACAAAAAGCAGTAGACCCAGCACCGATCCCTGTGGCGCACTGCTGGTCACAGGCTACCGGTTCAAAAACCAACCCTCCACTACCACGGTCTGTCTCCTACCTTCAAGCCAATTTTGTTTCCTAATGGCTAGCTCTCCCTGCATTCCATGTGATCTAACTTTGTTAACCAGTCTCCTATGCTGACACCATCCAGGACAAAGTAGCCTGCTTGGATCCACTCCCTCACCACCAACACTAAGTCACAGTAGTGTGCACTAAGATGCACTGCAAAAATTTACCAGGGATCCTTTGACTCTACTTTTCAAACCTATGACCACTTCCATCTAGAAGGATAAGGGCAGCGACACATGGGAACACCACCACCTGCAAATTCCCCTCCAAGCCACTCACCATCCTAACTTGGAAATATATCACCATTTTCTCAAGCTCTCAAGGTCAAAATCCTAGAATTCCCTCCCTAACAGCATTGTGGGTCAACTCACAGCAGGTGGACAGCAGTGGTTCAAGATGGCAGCTCAACACTATCCTCTTGTGGGCAACTAGGGATGGGCAGTAAAAGCTGGCCAGCAACACCCACATCCCACAAGTAAACTGAAATGAAATTGGAATTCTCCACCACCGATGATTATGTATACTCCAATGTTCAGTAATTCAAGATAGGGATTAGTGAGCATGAAGAGAATAAAGGAACATTGAACAGGAAAGGTAAATGTCGAATTTCAATAATGATCTTCCCAAAAGATGGAACAAGTTCAAGGTACCATTTAGTCTCCTTCTGCTTCTATTAGTCATATTATAAATGTCCATACAATAGGAGTCATTGGGTACTAATGAACAGAAAGCTTGGCTAATATTCATTTCTCCTGGTAACCTTAATGTAAGTCAACAAGCAATGATTTAATTTGTGTTGCTCAGATTTCCGAAAACGCCTTGTTTTGATACCTACCTTAAATTGAAAGCCTGTAGTTTAAATATGAATCACGACACCTTGCACAAGGAAGAAATACATTATACAAAGTAAGTGATAAATTGTATGCTGTACTATCTGAAGCCAGATCTGACAACTTGTTCTGTATTAAATAAAGTCTATAAACATAGCAATAGATTTTGGAAAAGGAACAAAAAGAAATGTAAAAGTGTGGATAAATGAATTGGCTTAACTCATTGGAAACAAATTGAGCTAATCTAGAATCAATACACATTAGGCCCACTCTTTCACAGAGATGTCTACTACCAGAAAAACATTGTATTGAAGCAACCAACATTCACTATAGGCACTGCAAACATATTCTTAATATTTACTTTATGTATTCTCTATTCATGGAATAGGAAGATGTTGTTCTGCCTGCAAAACACTAACCCCCTATGCATCAAAAATAATTAATCATGTCAGAAATAGTTTCAGATTAGAAATTCTTTAATACCAAACCTAAATACTCGATTTTCTTCTCCCCCATGTACCTTCATTTTGATGCAAAGAGCTTTGATGTTCTCATGCTTAATTAGGGACATTCCATACTAAACATGGACTAAATTTTTCCAAGAAATTATCATAAACCAAGCTGTTACCATACTTCGTAGAAAAGTGCATTTTGTAGTTTTTTAAGGTTCTGGAGAGAACAAAACTATAGGTGAATGAAAAAGGCATTACATAATGGTTAAATACGTGACAATTGATGGAGATATGACTTACCCCCATTTTCAAAATAATAAAAGAGAATCAAGAGTTTAGGAAGATGTAGTTTGCCCAAATATAATTCAGCAAAAATCTGTACACATTATACTGGACAATCTTTGATCCTTTACTGGTGCTGAAAACAGAAATACTGGTTTGAGACTGGAGCACCAAACAAAATGCTGAGCAAACTATCAGGTTTTTAAAAAAGAAAATGTTGGAAGGAATCCTTTTGAAGATGAGAGGTCAGAAAAACTAGAGCAACAGTTAGAAGCCACCTGTGACAGCAAGATTCTTGAACCATAAGTATGGAAGAATGAAGCATGCTTTGTTCCTTATTTAGCATAATTCAATCAGGATGAGTTGTACTGCTTGAATTAAGTGAGTCCAATCATAATTAGGTATTTGCTATGGGTCAGTTGTTAGGTCTCTCACCTCAAGGTCCTACATTCAATGTCACGTTATGCCTTGTGCACAAAACATGGCTGCATTGCTTTTTTCCCCGATGGAGGTGCAAGCTGAGGGCCAGTGTGGTGGGATATAAAAGAACACACAACATTATTTCAAAGGAAAGCAGGGGAGGTAAATCCGGAAGCCTGGTCAACATTTATCCCTCAATCGACACCACCATGAACTGATTATCCAGTCATTATCTGACTGCTACTTGTGGGAGTTTATTGTGTGCAAATTAGCTGTGATGATTCCTTCATTTCAGCAATTACAACCCTTCCAAAAGTGCTTTGAGATGGCTTGCAGTCATGGAAAATGCAGTATAAATTTCTTTTTTCCCTTCATTATTGATCTAAACATTTGTCTTAATGTGTGATACAACTTACAAGTTTGTCTCGGATTTTGTCTCATTAATCTTTGCTAAGACTGCCTTCACAGAGTTTGAAGGAGCATTTTTCTGAAAGATGCTCAAGTACGCAAAGTGTACTGAAAACAAAAAATGCTGGAGATCACAACGGGTCAGGCAGCATCCGTGGAGAGAGAGAGCAAGCTAATGGTTCAAGCCTAGATGAGTCTTCATCAGAGTTGACATGACATGTGGAGAGGACAGTGGAGAGTGGAGTGCTGGGGGAGAAAGGGTGTTGATAGCGCAGAATAAGCAAGTGGAATGTCAGTATGGCAGAGCAATGGTGTGTCTAATTGCCTGATTGGAAAGAACAGACAGTCCCACTGAACTAGGGAAAAGGGAGAGAGGACATGGCGACAGAGAATACAAACAGTAAAGCTAAAAGAAAAGGAAGGAATGGGAGTGAGGTCACAACTTGAAGGTGCTGGACTAAATATTAAGTCCAGAATACTGGAAAGTGCCTAGTCTAAAGATGAGATGTTGTTCCTCTGGTTTGCGCTGTGATTCACTGGAACACTGCAGCATGCCAAAGACAGACAAGTGGACATGCAAGCAGGCTGCAGTGTTAAAATGACTGCCAACAGGAGGGGTCATGCTTGCACATGTGTTCTGCAAAGCGGTCATCCAGTCTGTGTTTGGTTTCTCCAAGGTAGAGTCAGCCACATTGGGTGAAGCGAGTACAATACACAAGATTGAAGGTGATACAGGTAAAATGCTGCTTCACCTGGAAAGACTGTTTAGACCCTCGGATGGTGAGCAGGGAGAAGGTGAAGGGACAAGTGTTGCACCTTCTGTGGTTACAATGGGAAGACGCCTTGGGAAGGCCCCATTCCAGTGGGACTCGCTATTCTTTCCTGCCTGGCAGTTAGAAACATTTTCACATTCTGATCACTTAGTCAGCACTACCAACACCATTTCTCCCCCAGCACTCTACTCCTCCCCAACTACTGCATAATCGCTGCCCCCTCCACACTTGTGTCAACTCTGAAGAGTCATCTAGACCTGAACCGTTAGCTTGCTTTCCCTTCACGGATGCTGCCTGACCTGTTATGATCTCCAGCATTTTATTGTTTTCAGTACAGATTCCAGTATCTGCAGTAATTTGCTCCTACGCAAAATGTACTGCTAGATCCCGGAGTTGCACCATCATGTGTGTTAGAAATAGGTCAGCATGAGTTGACTTTCATGAAAGCAAAATACTCAGTCTGTTTATGGCAGAGACTGATGTGACTAAACTTGATAAAATATCTACAATGGACCTGAATTTGTAATACACGAAAAACTACTTCTCACAGAACCAAACTTGCTCTGTTTGCATCTTACATTTTTAGAGGACTTAATAGGAGAATATTTTAATTTTCAATGTTTTTAAAATACTGCTCTTTTATCCATTATTCTGTGGCAAGGCGACTTTTAAAAGATAAAACAAAAATTGCTGTGGATCCAGGAAATTTGAAGAATAAACAAACTTCTGGAGAAACTCAGCAGGTCTGGCAGCAACTGTACAGAGAAAAACAGAGTTAAGCTTTCAAGTCCACTGACCTTTTGTTAGAATGGTTTGATTTAGGGAGGGAGGGGAGGTTAATTGTCCACCTTCAGTGTACTAGGTAAACATTGTGAATGACAAGCCAGGGAACTATAGACCGGTGAGCCTGACCTTGGTGGTGGGCAAGTTGTTGGAGGGAATCCTGAGGGACAGGATGTACATGTATTTGGAAAGGCAAGGACTGTTTAGGGATAGTCAACATGGCTTTGTGCATGGGAAATCATGTCTCACAAACATGATTGAGTTTTTTGAAGAAGTAACAAAGAAGATTAATGAGGGCAGAGCAGTAGATGTGATCTATATGGACTTCAGTAAGGTGTTCGACAAAGTTCCCCATGGGAAACTGATTAGCAAGGTTAGATCTCATGGAATACAGGGAGAACTAGCCATTTGGCTACAGAACTGGCTCAAAGGTAGAAGAGAGAGAGTGGTGGTGGAGGGTTGTTTTTCAGACTGGAGGCCTGTGACCAGTGGAGTGCTACAAGGATCAGTGCTGGGCCCTCTACTTTTTGTCATTGACATAAATGATTTGGATGCGAGCATAAGAGGTACAGTTAGTAAGTTTGCAGATGACACCAAAATTAGAGGTGTAGTGGACAGCGAAGAAGGTTACCTCAGATTACAACAGGATCTTGACCAGATGGGCCAATGGGCTGAGAAGTGGCAGATGGAGTTTAATTCAAATAAATGTGAGGTGCTGCATTTTGGGAAAGCAAATCTTAGCAGGACTTATACACTTAATGGTAAGGTCCTAGGGAGTGTTGCTGAATAAAGAGACCTTGGAGTGCAGGTTCATACCTCCTTGAAAGTGGAGTTGTAGGTAGATAGGATAGTGAAGAAGGCATTTGGTATACTTTCCTTTATTGGTCAGAGTATTGAGTATAGGAGTTGGGAGGTCATGTTGCGGCTGTACAGGACATTGGTTAAGCCACTGTTGGAATATTGCGTGCAATTCTGGTCTCTTTCCTATCGGAAAGATGTTGTGAAACTTGAAAGGGTACAGAAAAGATTTACAAGGATGTTGCCAGGGTTGGAGGACCTGAGCAACAGGGAGAGGCTGAACAGGCTGGGGCTGTTTTCCCTGGAGCGTTGGAGGCTGAGGGGTGACCTTTTAGAGGTTTACAAATTATGAGGGGCATGGATAGGATAAATAGACAAAGTCTTTTCCCTGGGGTTGGCGAGTCCAGAACTAGAGGGCATAGCTTTAGGGTGAGAGGGGAAAGGTATAAAAGAAACCTAAGGGGCAACGTTTTCACGCAGAGGGTGGTACGTGTATGGAATGAGCTGCCAGAGGATGTAGTGGAGGCTGGTACAATTGCAACATTTAAGAGGCATTTGGATGGGTATATGAATAGGAAGGGTTTGGAGGGATATGGGCCGGGTGCTGGCAGGTGGGACGAGATTGGGTTGGGATATCTGGTCGGCATGGACGGGTTGGACCAAAGGGTCTGTTTCCATGCTGTATATCTCTATGACTCTATGACTCTTTTCAATGCAAATGGTAACAGTGAGGGAATATTTGAAGCAGCGAGTTCCCTTTATTTTGCTATCTGTTGATCTTGCATTCACCACCTCCACAACATACAACAGTCAACCCAAGGGTTGGGTCACATACTTTGGGAAATACATCATAAAAAGGGAACTTTAACTTTAGACTGATTTTGTGAAGTCATGCAGTTAGTCAGGAATTAGGTTTGGCACCAACTTGCTAAAAAAAAAGAGGCACTGTGACACAAGGCAGTTCCCTGAATAATCACGACAGCAAGCAGAACATAGGTACCTATCAGTGGTGTCAGCAATAACTTGCTCCAAGATGATATGCTGAAAAATATTCAATAGACATGAGTTTTTTTTTAATTCAGTGCGCCAACTGGGAAATAAAGTAGATTTCAGTTGTACACATTGGGCACTTGCGTCTGCCTAGAAATCTATGTTTTAAAACTAAAATACCTTTCTGCAGATGAATTATACAACAACAACCAAACTCTAATTTTGTGTCACTTTCCCATACTTTGCTTGGAAAGCCCAAAATCTTTTACACCAAACTTCCATCACAAATCAACTGAAGTCAAAAGAACTTGCCTTGCTCTGCTTTCAGATATTAATATAACAATGAGATGCTCCTTCATTTTGTAGTATTTCAAAAAGTTATAAAATATTGCAGAGTGCTGATAACAAAATAATAGCAATTCTGTTGGGTAATGAATACTTAGCAAAAATGCCTGTATATTTGACCACATTTAATGAGATATTCTGAATGTCAATATTGGCTTCCTCAAAGATGTGAATATAAATTTTCATAGTGGCTCTGATGAACACAAATATTACAAATAGGCCACAGTTGAAGAGGGTGAAGACATGACTGCCCAGCTGGTTCAGTGCGCTACGTGCTTGATGTGGGAGGTCAACGACTCTGGTGTGACTGGCTCGTATATGTGTGGAAAAGGTGTGCACAGTCAGCAATTGACCGAGCATATTGCAGCGCTGACGAAAGAACTCGAAGACCTTAGGCTCATCCGAGAGAACGAGACCTTTCTGGACAAGACCTTCAGCGATGTTATTACACCAATCATGCCAGAAGAGAGCAGAAGAGAGCAGACGATGAGGAAGGCGGAGAGGAGACAGGTGCAAGAGACCCTGGGAGAAGTATCCGTCAGGAACAAGTTGAAGCTTTTGGAAACAGAGACTGATGACACTGCCAGTTCGCAAGGCGGCCAAGTTTGTCAATCAAAAGTTGCCGCAGAGGCAGAGCGGAAGAGTCGGACATCGCACAGAGCCATGTAATAGCGGACTCCATCATGAGAGGAACTGACCGGGGTTTTTGTGGCAGCAGACGGGATTTAAGGATGGTGTGTTGCCTTCCTGGTGCTAGAGTGAAAGACATCACGGACAGAGTGCAGGAAATCCTCAAGGATGAGGGTGAAGAGTCAGAGGTGGTGGTACATGTCGGCACAAATGATGTCGGGAAGAAGAGGAGGAACATACTACAGCGAGACTTCGGAGAACTAGGAAGAAGGCTGAAAAGCAGGACGTTCAAGGTGGTTATCTCAGGTTTGCTTCTAGTTCCTTGGGCTAGTGTGGCCAGAAACAGGGAGATAATGGACTTGAACGTGTGGTTGGGGAACTGGTGCAGGAAGCAAGGATTTAAGTTCTTGGATCACTTGGGTATATTTTGTGGTAAGCATAAATTCTACAAGAGAGACAGTTTGCATCTTAATAGGTTAGGGACCAGCATTCTGGCAGGCAGGTTTTCTACTGCAACACCGCTACTTTTAAACTAAGTAGCGGGGGGGAGGGGACAAGCTGGATGTTTAAAAAGGAAATTGAAGGGAAAGTTAGAACAAGAGAAGTCAAGAAAGACAACTGTATCAATGAGGCAGAAAACTCGGAAAGGCATCATGCTGTAAGATTGAGTGAAATAAGGGTTGATGGGAAGGGTGAGAGCAGTAACAAATTAAAAATACTATACATGAATGCACGAAGCATTAGACATAAGATGGATGAGTTGAGGCTCTTTTGGAAATTGGCTGATATGATATTGTGGGGATAACTGAGACGTGGCTTCAAGTGGACAGGGCCTGGGAAATGAATATTCAAGGCTACACGCGCTATCATAAGGACAGACTGATGGGCAGAGGGGGTGGGGTGGCCTTGTTGGTAAGGGACGATATTCAGTCCCTTTCGCGGGGGGACCTAGAGTCAGGGGATGTAGAGTCAGTATGAATAGAGCTTCGAAATACCAAGGGTAAAAAGACCCTCTTGGGAGTCATCTACAGGCCCCCAAACAGTAGTCTGGATGTCGGATGTAAGTTAAATCAGGAGCTGAAATTGGCCTGTCGCAAAGATGTCACTACAGTTGTTATGGGGGATTTCAACATGCAGGTAGACTCGGAGAATCAGGATGGTATGGGGCCTCAAGAAAGAGACTTTGTGGAGTTCCTCAGAGATGGATTCTTAGAGCAGCTGGTGCTGGAGCCGACCAGGGAGAAGGCAATTCTGGATCTGGTATTGTGTAACAAACCAGAATTGGTCAGAGACCTCGAAGTGAAGGAGCCATTGGGAAGTAGTGACCATAATACAATAAGCTTCAATCTGCAATTTGAGAGGGGGAGGGTACAGTCGGAAGTGACAGTACTTCTGTTGAATAAAGGGAACTATGGAGCTATGAGGGAGGAGCTGGCCAAAGTTCAATGGTGCAATACCTTAGCAGGGATGACCGTGGAGGAACAATGGTGGATATTTCTGTGTATAATGCAGAAGTTGCAGGATCAGTTCATTCCTAAAAGGAAGAAAGATCCCAGGAGGAGGCATGGGCAGCCGTGGCTGACGAGGGAAGTAAAGAAACATATAAAGTTAAAAGAGAAAAAGTATAACATAGCTAAGATAAGTGGGAAAACTGAGGACTGGGAAGCTTTTAAAGAGCAACAGAGGATTACTAAGAAGGAAATACGCAGAGGAAAAATGAGGTACAAAGGTAAACTGGCCAGGAATATTAAGGAGGATAGTAAAAGCTTTTTTAGGTATGTGCAAGGCAAAAAAAATGGTTAGGACAAAAATTGGGCCCTTGAAGACAGAAACAGGGGAATATATTACTAGGAACAAAGAAATGGCAGAGGAATTGAATTGGTACTTCAGATCTGTGTTCACTGGGGAAGACACAAGCAATCTCCCTGAGGTAACAGTGGCTGAAGGACCTGAACTTAAGGGAATTTATATTTGCCAGGATTTGGTGTTGGAGAGACTGTTAGGTCTGAAGGTTGATAAGTCTCCGGGGCCTGATGGTCTGCATCCCAGGGTACTGAAGGAGGTGGCTCGGGAAATCGTGGATGCGTTGGTGATTATTTTCCAGAGTTCAACAGATTCGGGGTCGGTTCCTGAGGATTGGAGGGTGGCTAATGTTATACCACTTTTTAAGAAAGGTGGGCGAGAGAAAGCAGGAAATTATAGACAAGTTAGTCTGACCTCAGTGGTGGGAAAGATGTTGGAGTCTATTATAAAGGATGAAATTACTGCACATCTGGATAGTAGTAACAGGATAGGACAGAGTTAGCATAGATTTATGAAGGGGAAATCATGCTTGACTAATCTTCTTGAATTTTTTAAGGATGTAACTCTGAAGTTGGACGAGGGAGATCCAGTAGATTTAGTGTATCTGGACTTTCAGAAAGCTTTTGATAAAGTCCCACACAGGAGGTTAATGAGTAAAATTAGGGCGCATGGTATTGGGGGCAAAGTACTAGACTGGATTGAAAATTGGTTGGCTAATAGGAAACAAAGGGTAGTGATAAACGGCTCCATTTCGGAATGGCAGGCAGTGACCAGTGAGGTACCGCAGGGATCCGTGCTGGGACCGCAGCTTTTTACAATATATGTTAATGATATAGAAGATGGTGTCAGCAATAACATTAGCAAATTTGCTGATGATACAAAGCTGGGTGGCAGGGTGAAATGTGATGAGGATGTTAGGAGATTACAGGGTGAACTGGTCAAGTTAAGTGAGTGGGCAGATGCATGGCAGATGCAGTTTAATGTGGATAAATGTATGGTTATCCACTTTGGTGGCAAGAACAGGAAGGCAGACTATTACCTCAATGGAATCAATTTATGTAAAGGGGCAGTACAGAGAGATCTGGGTGTTCTTGTACACCAGTCAATTAAGGCAAGCATGCAGGTACAGCAGGTAGTGAAGAAGGCTAATAGCATGCTGGCCTTCATAACAAGAGGAATTGAGTATAGAAGCAAAGAGGTGCTTCTGGAGCTGTACAGGGCCCTAGTGAGACCACACCTGGAGTACTGTGTGCAGTTTTGGTCTCCAAATTTGAGAAAAGATATTCTGGCTATTGAGGGAGTGCAGCGTAGATTCACGAGGTCAGTTCCTGGAATGGCAGGATTACCTTACACTGAAAGACTGAAGCGACTGGGCTTATATACCCTTGAGTTTCGAAGACTGAGAGGGGGTCTGATTGAGACGTATAAGATTATGAAAGGATTGGACACTCTGGCAGTAGGAAACATATTTCCACTGATGGGTGAGTGCCGAACCAGAGGACACAGCTTAAAAATACGGGGTAGACCATTTAGGACAGAGCTCAGGAGAAACTTCTTCACCAAGAGAGTGGTGGCTGTGTGGAATGCTCTGCTCCAGAGGGCAGTGGAGGCCACTCTCTGGATTCATTTAAGAAAGAGTTGGAAAGAGCTCTCAAAGATAGTGGAATCAAAGGTTATGGAGATAAGGCAGGAACAGGATACTGATTAGGAATGATCAGCCATGATTATATTGAATGGCGGTGCAGGCTCGAAGGGCTGAATGGCCTACTCCCACACCTATTGTCTATTGTCTATTGCCACTGAAGTACAGATGAACCTCAATTATCAGACTGTCAATTATCTGAATTTCGGATTATCCAAACAAGATCTCAAAGTCCCAATGCTTGGCTAAACTGCATAATCTGGCATTCGATTATCCGAACAAAACACTCCCCACCTTTGTCGTTCAGGTAACCAAGATTCCTCTGTATATGGAATCTAACATCAAGATTGGAAATCATTTTGGCTGAAATAAATATGTAAATCTTTGCCAGAGTTAAGGAAGGGAAAGTGGAAACTGAGCATTCTCCTGCGCAAACACAACAGTGTCAGATGCAGAGGAATCCATGCTAAATATATCTCAACTATTTGCTCAAAATGGATGAAGATAGCATGATGAGCAAGCAAAAACTAAATAGCGTGGCTAACCATGTGTTTCCTACGGAGACGGATTTCTCCCGCCCCTGGCAGAATGGTCTGTTTCATTGCCTTCACATGGAAATTGTAGAGAGGAGACAAGCTCCAGCAAGTTTGTGGACTTTCTGCTGACGCA
The DNA here is from genome assembly GCF_037043375.1 of Chiloscyllium plagiosum. Classification (NCBI taxonomy): domain Eukaryota; kingdom Metazoa; phylum Chordata; class Chondrichthyes; order Orectolobiformes; family Hemiscylliidae; genus Chiloscyllium; species Chiloscyllium plagiosum. The sequence continues at coordinate 24,024,997 of NW_028270169.1, read as the reverse complement.
TGGATAGTCCGGTTCACCCACAGGAATTGCTAGGAAGGTGGTGATTTTCAGGGCAGAAATGTAGCAAAGACTTGAATCTCATCCTTGCAAGGTTCTTCTGCCCTTTTTGGATCCCTGTACTTCTATGTGTAGCAGCACCAGATGCACCATTTTCACAGTGGAAGGCTTGAAGGTAATGGGAGCCTAGCTGATGGCAGTACAGATAGACCCCAGAAGGAAACCTAGCATGATAGATCATATCTTCAAATTATGTAGTTAGTTAACATGGTGATTAATCACAGACCTACTTTAAAAAAGTCTGCAGCCTCTTGTGTGAACAATAGAAAGGAAGTTTATTGTGCAAAAAAGGAAATTTTTAAAAAGTTAACTAAATATTGAAGGTAGTTATCCAGATCTAAAAATGACAGCAAAACAACGTTTCAACCCATTTCCTGACTCTATCCACTACAGAGTCCCAATCTAGAGAGGTTAGATCCAATACCTCAACTCGGGACATATTTAATGGAGTCCTTTCCTATGAACTAAGCAGGCTGTTTGGTGGATCAGTTCCAAATCTACTGATGTGAACTTGCCACAAATCTGAAAGGCTAATCTTGCTTGGTTTTCATAACCTATAGATTTTGAACCAAACTCACCTGCTTTGCAATGTTCTTAAATTAAACCTTTCTCCTGAGTCTACTTATTCCTTATCGAGCCTAAACCTTCCTTTTGGAACTGAACTGAACAAAAAAAACTTGCGTCTGAACAAAATTTAAATAAATTGGCCCATCCTAGATTCCTTCAAATTGAATACAAAGGTAATAGCCTTAGATGTTTTCCTTACCTGTCATAAACCCAACAATAAAGATCTTTCCATTGCCATCACAAGAATTTGCAGTCATCAGCACTCTGTTACATACTGGATTAGGTCAATGTTCCAGAAGGACATTCTGACCTTGTTTAAACAGTAGTCATGATTTGGAGATGCCGGTGTTAGATTGGGGCATACAAAGTTATAAATCACACAACACCAGGTTATAGTCCAACAGGTTTAATTGGAAGCATGTTCAACATATTGTCTAGCTAACACCAATTGGTACAGTTAACCTGAGAATGCAACTTTTAAAAAAAAGGTTTTGTGATTTACACATGAAAGAAGTGAAACTATCATGGTATTCGAACAGATGAAAGACTCAACAGATAATCAAGGTCTTTTTCAGTGTATAATTTCAGTTACATCACACTGTAAACTTTTGCTAGAAATTCTGTGCCTTACAATTGTGTCCTCCACAATCACCTGATGAAGGAGCAGCGCTCCGAAAGCTAGTGCTTCCAATTAAACCTGTTGGACTATAACCTGGTGTTGTGTGATTTTTAACTTTGATTAAACAGAGTCTTCAAAAATAATCCCATATTCACATATCACTAAAGTGAAATCCAAAAATACAATTTATGTATATATATATACATATATAAATTGTATGTGTTTCTATCACTATATATATATATATATATATATATATATATATATGACTACATTTCCGTTATATACAGATCGTTCTGCTATAATGCACATTTCATTAACGCAAATTCACTACAATGCAGTTGGGGACACAGTTTCTAAACCACAAACCTTTAAAATATGCATTGGCTGTAACGTGATTACGTCGCCAACATGTTAAGCGCTGTTTCTAAGGCATAATTTTTCTATAATGCGGGGTCACACAAGAACACAACCATCACGTTATAGAAGAACCACCTGTACATTTAATGCTCTAAATTGTTTTGGAGATGAGCTTCAAGATCATTATGTTGTACTCTGAAAATGATATGAAAATGACACATCTTGGTAGTGGTATAAATCAGACAGCCACTTCTGCCAAGAACACATGCATAGTTAACAGAAAAATCCACAACTTGCTGGTGGGATGTTCTCTACCACAGGAAGCTCCAGGAAAATTGCCCCTCAGGATTTGCTTCCTGTTTAAATTGAATTGAATGGCATGAAGTACGTGTTCTAATGGCATAGATAAAGAATAAAGTTGTCATAGAGAGTCAGATTGTTCTAGTCCAAGCACACTTATAACTATACAGTAAGTCTTAATTGCTTTGAACAACTTTAAAATAATTTTTACCAAGTGTGGAATCTCATTCCTTTAGATGTTAATTATTGCTGGAATTTTTTAACAATTCATTTTTCTTTATCCTTTTGCCTTCTTTTCCTCAACTCCTTGTCTGAATCCAATTTTTCATTTCTGCATCTGATTTAACAATTCCTGGCTCAGGCAGTGCTACTTATTAATAATCCTTCAAGCTGATTGACTAAGGCATTATACTAGCAGTTACCCCATTGAGTCTCCAGATGCCCCGTAGACAGTGCTTTGCCAGTTAGAAATTTGTCTGACACCAAACTGAGAAAAACTTTTCAACAGCTGCCCACTCATTTCTCACATCAGAATCTGATCAATATGGCTCTGAACATGTTAAGGACCCTGTTACCATGAGTTTAGACATCCAGCCATGCATATATTTCACTGTAGAAGGGATTTGTTGAATTGTCTTCAGTGGGAAAGATGAGACTCAAAACATAAATAACACTTGAAAATTCCCAGAAAACAATGAAATCCCATTCTTACAGCATGGAGCATGTGAATAACAGAAAATATATGGTTCAGGAAAGTCAACTAATGAAATTGGATTTTACTTGGTCTCATCTGGATTCATAGATGTTTGCAGTTTACAATTTCTTGATTAAATCATGATGAACTTAAGCAGCCTTCTTTCCTTTAGAGATTTTTTTTTTAATATTCCGAACCATGTCTCTTATTTAAAAGTTGAAAATTCTGCACCATTGCCTATTTGTCTGAAAAATACAACGCCCGTCTTATGTTTGGAATTTCTAATACACTGAATAGCTTCAGGCCCAACTCTCAGCAGGGTAATATATAATGTCCATTCTAGAAACAAGTTGATAGCTTAGCACGCACAACACGGAGAGATTAAATGTCAGTTCCTTTCTACCTTGGAGAACATTACACTGCCATCAATTGAAATAGACTTCTCAATAATGAATTTCTCCATGTAACTTCATACAGCACTGATGGGAAAATAAACAAAGCAACCAAGTTCTGAACATTTATTAGAATAAAGTTATCAGCATATAATATACACAAGTCTTGACAGATGAGTTACACATTTGACGCAAAGTCATACGCAGCAAATAACAATACAAGTACTGGTGCATGACTGCATAAACATGATTTTCCTTTGAAACATCCACTGTTGCTCCATCAGTTGTCAGCACTGCCTGTGGGAAGGATCACAGTCTTTTACCAAAGCAATGTTATAGGATGCAAATGAGCTGCAAAAATTCCTGTTTTCTACAAATTTAAAAAGTGCTATAAAACTGATTAAATGACATTAAGCAGTTTAGGAATTTGTACTCAAAACAAACCTACAATGTCAGATATTTTTTAAATAAGCACACTGATTTTAATCAGGAAGAACACTAAATTAATTAAAACTCATTGCATCTTACTTCAGTATATAATTTGCTGAGCAATTTTATGAACTCTTTCCTTTCAGGCATACAAGACATCAATTGAAAAGAGGATGGTGCCACTCACTGTTTGCTGATTTCTGTAAACATAGGTGAAAGTGAAGACTTAATTCTGAAGAGATTACCAAAGTTTAGGTCAAATAAAGGAATCCTTCTATTCTGTTCATGCACAACAATTGAATTTGGCCATTCAGCCCATCAAACCTGCCCTGCCTTTCGAGGTCACGTCTGATTATCTCTACAATGCCACTTTTCCACGCCATCTCCATATTCGTTAAATTTATTATTCTTCAGAAATCTATCAATTTCTATCTTGAACCTACTCAAATGATTGAGCTTCTGCAGCTTTCTCGGGTAAAGAATTCCAATGGTTACCACCCACTGAGTGAAGAAATTCCTCATCTCAGTCTTTAATGGCTTGCCTTTTATCCTGGGATCATGTCCCCTGGCTCTAGAGTCACCAACTAGGGGTAACATCTATATTCATGTTATCATACCCCATTAGATAGTTATGTTTCAATGAGATCACTTTTCATTCTTTAAAACTCTAGGGAAAACGGACCCAACCTCTTACATAACTCCTCATAAAATAATCCTGTCATCCCAGAGAATCTTTTGAAGTTCTAATGCACTCCCTTTATAGGGAGTAGAACCTTCCTTAGATAAGGAACCAGAACTGTACACGATATTCTAGGTGATGTCTCATCAAGGTACGCAAATCCTTTTGAAATGAATGCCAACCTGTTAGTTCCCTTCCTCATTGCTTGCTGCATCTGCATGCTAGCCTTTAGTGTGCCATAAACAAAGGCATCCACACTTTCCAACCTCTCACCATTTAAGCAATTATCATAGAATCATAGAATCCCTACAATGTGGAAACAGGCCGTTTGGCCCAACAAGTCCACACCAACCATCCGAAGAGTATCCCACCCAGACCCATTCCCCTCCCCAATGACTCTACATTTCCCCTGACTAATGCACCTAACCTAGACATCCCTGAACACTCGGGGCAAATTAGCATGGCCAATTCACCTAACCTACACATCTTTGGACTGCTGTTATGTTTTTCTACCAAAGTGAATGCCTTCACACTTCATCAGATTATATTCCATCTGCCATTGTTGCACATTAATTTCACCTATTCAAGTCCTCTTGAAGCCTCATCACATCCAAATTTGGCATCATCTGAAATATCTGGAAATACAACACCCAAATCCAAACCATTGATATAGGTTGTGAACAGTTGTGAACCTAGCACTGATCCTTGCAGTACCTCATTGTAAACTGCCCACCATCCGGAGAATGATCCATTTACTCCTACTCTCCACTTTCTATTTGCAAATTCTCAATACCTATTAATATATGCTCCCAACTTCCACTTTCTTTATTTTTACTTACTAGCATCTTATGCCAGACCTTAACAAAGACTTCTAAAAATCAATAATACCACATCTACTAGTTTTCTTTTGTCTATGCTCTAATAACATCCTTAGAAAACTCAAGTTTGTCAAACATGATTTCCCTTTCATGGATCCATTTTGACTCTACTCACTTTTGCCATTCTTTTATAAAGGATGTGACAACTGCTTATTTAAATAAAGGTTTTCCCTAATCCTGTTTTCATAAATAACAAGTCTATAGTTCTCCACTCTTCTTCTTGTTCCCTTCCTAAATAATGGAATTATATTTGTTACCTTCCAGTCAGCAGGAATCTTTCCAAACTTGGCTGAATTGCAAATGATAACCACCAATGTATTTATTATCACTATTGCTATTTCTTTCAATTACTCTGGGATGCAGGCCATCTGGTCCAAGAGATTTATCAACCTTCAATCCACTTATTTTTTCAAATACTACCTCTTCACTAATTTCTTTTAATTCTTCGTTACACAAGTCCCTTGATTGCCTAACATTTCAAGTAGATTTTCTGTATCTTTTTCTGTGAAGACTGATGCAAAGTTACTGTTTTATTTCTCCACCATTTCTCAGTCTCCCAGCACAAATTCTCCTATCCCCACATTTTTCTATGTTAATCCTTTTCCTTTCATATAGAAGTCAATGGAATCTTTTGCAGAACAACTTGTATGTTCTTCACTAGCTTACATTCAGATACTCCTTTCCCTTTTCTGATTAGTTTCTTGGTGCTCCTTTGCTCGGTCCGAGATGCCTCCCAATCCTCAACCTTGCTACTATCTGGCATCTTCTAAGCTCCTTCCTTTGATCTCATGCAAACTTTCATGAAACATTTCTTTCAATATTAGCAATTGTCTGTCATCATTAAATCGTTCAGTGTATTTTCTAATTCACCATAAACCATTTACCTATCATACGCTCATAGTTCCTTTTGCTTAGATTTATGATCCTAGTTTTAGAGTTACCTATGTTGGCATTCAGACTTCATGTACAATTCTAAAACACGATGGTCACTATTTTCCAAAGGCTACTTTACAGTATGGTCACTAATTAACTTCTTCACATTATATGGACTACAGCTAAAATGGCTTGATCATCAATTGGCTCCTCAACTTACTTTTCCAGGTATCTATCTCATGCATTTTATAGGGATTCATCATTCATTATAACAGCATTCATGTTAAACTTGTTTAACTCAGGCTACATGTAAACCAAAGATGCCCATTATTATTGTCTAACCTATGTTCCAGACATCACTAATGTATCATGCCCAAAGTTAGTAAGACAGTTTGGTGCCCTATAAACAATTCACACCTGCTTCCCCTTACTGTCACTTTGTTCCACTCAAATTAATTCTATATTTTGATGCTTTAAGATCCTCCCCTACAAATGTCATTAACTTTTCCCTTAATTAAAGAGTCCTAACCCCAATTATGTTTCCTTTTTGTCTAAATGTAGAATATCTTTGGATATTCAGTTCCCAACTTGGTCACCCTGTAGCCAGGTGTTTGTAATACCATTTAAATCATATCTTTTTAAAATCAATTAGTACATTCAAATCATCATTTGTGAATGAATTTTACATTTAAATCAAGTGTTTTTCATTCAGCTTTTTTGATCCTATCTTCCATTTTGATCCGATTTGATGTTTGCAATTTGCTTCATCTATCTTCTACTTTTGCTTGCTACTCTCCTATTTCCTTATACTACTTGTACTTTCTTTGCTAGGTTCACAAACCTTTGTCAATCTAGTTAAATCCAACACCAGCCAGCACTAGCAAATCTCCTGGTGTTGATATTCGTCTCTGTCCTGCCAAGATGTAACCATTCATTTTGTGCAGTGCCCACCTGCCTCAGAATTGGTCCCAATGTCTCAGGAAGGTAATTTCCTGCCTCGAACACCAGTTTTATGACTACGTGTTCAACCCCCCGATCCTCCCTGCTTCTCTATTCACTAGTCAAGAGTGGAGTGCTGGGAAAGCGCAGCAGGCCAGGCATCATCTGAAGAGCAGGAGATTCGACGTTTTGGGCATAAACCTTTCACCAGGAACGAAGAAATCTCTACTCACTAGCATGTGGATTTGGGAATAACCCTGAGATCATTGCTATGCTGGTCCTGCTTTTCAAGCTCCTTCCTATCTGCCTTGAATCTGCTTTCAGGACTTCATTCCCATTCCTATTCAAGTCAGTACTGACAGGGACCAGGACCTCTGGCTGTTCACCCTTCCCTGGAAGAATGTTATATGACTATTGCGTATCATCCTTGAGATGGCACCAGGGAGGAAATGTACTCTCCTGGAGTCACATTTATGGGCACAGAAATACCAGTCTGCTCCTTCAACCAAAGAATCAAAAGCATACTGCTGTGATACTATTCTTTCTTCACTCCTGCACAGCTTAGCCACCCATTGTCCCATTGATTTGGCTCTAACTGCACTTTTCTGAAGAACTATTGCTTTTACCAGTAGCCGAAGTGGAAAACTGATTTGCAAACAAAAACGTGTCAGTGTATTTCTGGATTACCTGCCTGCTTTTCTTGGATTGCATGGTGGCTACCCATTCACCATTTGCCTGCATACCTGGCTGCCATGTGATCATCTCCCTAGAAGTGTAGTTCAATGCCTCCCAATACACAGCAATGGCTCCAGTCAGGACTTGAGTTCCAAGACTGAGAGGTCAAGCTTGTGTAGTAGGTGACATTTGCTGCAGATGTTTCTTTCAAGTACACAATTTCCCACATTGCATAGGCTGAAAATCCCACTTGGCCAAGTTGCCCTGCCATACTTTAACTGTACTAACTATATATTACAAATAGAATAGCTAATCAGTTACTCACTAAACAGCCTTTTCTATTGTACTGAAATAGGAACCAAATACTGCACAGTGAAGCATATTAATCAAAAAAAGGAAAAAAGTTTAACCCTCCCTGCAAGAGACTCTTTGCAGCAATACTACAAGAACAAGACTGAACAGGTAAACCTAGTTAATTGATGAGCTACACTCCAGTTGTGTGTTTACTCTACCTAAGTCTGAAAGACATTTACTATATTTTCTTGCCTTATTTTAATTCTTAGCCCAGTAAAAAATATTTAAATTATAGTTAGGAGCCATACTTTCTGAAAGATAATGATGTTGCCTAATTCATCCCTTACCAAACCATTCTGTGCTTCTTGACAAGTGAACAACAACTTGAAAGTACAGTGTTTTTAACATATTCAAGCATTGCAAGGTTTTCTATAGGTGTATTATCAAACAAACTGCTTCCCTTTTTTTGCCTTTTATTATTTTAAAGATCTGTAATGTCATGTACTTCATATATTAGCTTCCATCTATCCATATTAAAATTGATTTGCCACATTTCATCCTGTCTAATTGCTTCAAGTCTCTGCAGATGATCCATCACTTTGTTAATCACTTGCCAACAAAGCTTCATGTTATCACAAATCTAATAATTCTGCTCACACCTTATTGCTAATGATGGTGATTGATAAGGAACAGTAGGACACTGTGGATCATCATGTTTCCCCATTTCATATTTATCACAATCCTCTGTCTTCTGTTGCTATGCCAATTCTCAATCGACCTAGACAATTCCTGAACCTGTTCACAAGCGTTTACAGAAATAATTATAATCTAGTGTGGAGCAGTTGCCTATCCTCTTAATTACATGGTAGAGGAATTCAGTGGGTCAGTCATAAATAAAATATTAGTGCACCAAGCTGTTTGTTCATTAGAGCAATGTTTTCAAATAATATTAGTTTAGACGAAAAGCTACCATATTGATCTCTTACTTGTGGTTCAAACAAGACATAGTGCAGACTGGAAATATAGCTGTTAAGATCTTTTAATATGTGGTGAAAAAGAGAAAACGTTAAATGGGTAACACCTAGTAATCATTCCACAATCTTTGGCATCTACGTTCACATAAAAGGTGTAATTATTACATTCCAGATTCCATAGGTATGAACTGGAATGTTAAAGATGGGAAAATTGAATGAGTTGTACATATTTTATTCAAAAATGGTGTGATTTTTATGCAAAACAGCTATTCGCACATATATATTATATTTAAGAAAATAGATTTTTAAAAAGGTTTTGATAATCCACATTTCAACTGTAAAAATCCCTGCTACCTCAAGGATACTTTGTGGACTTCGTAAATGTTCACAAAATAACCCCAATATATCCGAAAACATTACACGTTTTCTGCCACAATTTTTAACAGGTGGGTCAGAGGATAAGAAGCCAAAATTCTACAACTAATTTCAATAAAATATTTATTTTGTACTTCTAGTTTTTGGACAAAAGGAGGTGGGGGTTGGTTAGTTCAGTTGGTTGGATGGCCAGTTTGTGATGCAGAATAACACCAACAGCAATGGGTTCAATTCCTACACCTGCGGAGGTTACCATGTAGACCTTTCCTTCTCAACCTCTCCCCTCGTCCGAGTTGTGGTCATTCCCAGGTTAAACGACCACTAGTTGGCTCTCTCTAACTCTATGGTCTGGTAAGACTACGGTGACTTTATTGGGCCAAACGAGTGATGTGATTAAGTTATAGTCAACAACACAGAAATACTATGATTTCCAACATCTGCAGTTTTTATCCAAGCCAGAAATATTGCTACCTTGAGTTGTTAGACGAAAAATTGCATGCATCTAACAGACACCCCTTTGTTTCACTATATGTTAATGTTTCTGAACAGTTTCTGTATCCACACTGCAGATACTACCTTAAGAATCAGTAACTAGCAGTGCATCAATTACTTTGCAACAGATTATTTCAGGCAATTCTGTTGTAATGACCAACCTTTACATTATTGTTCTTGAATCTTAAAATAACCTCAAAACAAGCTCAAACAGCTCTCAACCAATTGCCACTCAAACTATAATCTACATTTCAATCACCTCTAAGGCATGATTTCTCACCAATTCCCATCCTCTTGAAAGCCCTGTTCACATATCTTTCCCATGTCCTAAATGGCCTTCATAGCTCTCAATGCAAGAAGATTAAGATTCTTATTTATAATTCACTGCTAAAATCAATAACATTCTCACTGAATTATGTTAGGCACAAATTTTGTTTCTGTATTTTTTTGTGTGCCAGAAGCCACATAACAGGTCATGTCTACCAATTGATTGATTGATTGTCAATTGTGCACCCACTCCACTCCCATCCACTGCTAACTCCAGTTAAATGAATTACCATGACATGATTTCAGTAGATGCCCCTGATTGTCATGCATAAAGGATACTCTTAAAATAAGCTTTTGTTTTAAATACCTGTATGCATAAGGGCTCAAATAGGCAGCTTTCAAAAGACGTAAATGTTAAAAATAATTAATGTATTGGAAAACCATTACATACCAATAAAAGGAGCTAATGATATGGTATCTTTTTTTAAAGTCATTTTATTAAGTCAGTTCAAAACAGGATCTTCACAGATGTGGGATTGGGTATTAAGTTGAAAATTTTACGATAAACCTATTTTCAGCTCTATCAGTAAAATGTCACAATGCTGCCTCTTGTAAATGTAACCAAGGAATGAATTTTACTGCAAGAAACATTAGTATATTGTAAAACATGGCCCAAATGCACTGATTCATGGCAGGTTTTATATTTGATGATATGTAACTCTGAGCAAAAATTTGAACAATGTGATTCTGAAAAGGACATTTACACCCGGATTCCCAGTTGTACCCAAAATGGAAATAGCATCCCTGCTTTTCCTTGAATGTTGAAGGCTAGAACGAGGAGACATAGTTTTAAATTGAAGGGTGATAGATATAGGACAGATGTCAGCGGTAGTTTCTTTACTCAGAGTAGTAGGGGCGTGGAACACCCTGCCTGCACCAGTAATAGACTCGCCAACGTTAAGGGCATTTAAATGGTCATTGGATAAACGTATGGATGATAATGGTATAGTGTTGGATACATAGGCTTCAGATTGGTTTCACAGGTCGGTGCAACATTGAGGGCCAAAGAGCCTGTATGTGCTGTAATGTCCAATGTTCTATGTCAGATATCACTGATTTGCTAAGGAGATGGTACATATAATGATAAAAAAGATTGGGAGCTAGGATGGGCAGTAAGAAGGAAGGAAAAACGGTTGATTGGGAACTTTCAACAGATTAGGAATTGGGTTGTCAGTTTGTGGATGAATTAGATTTGCTCCAGATTGGAGGAGAAGCTAAGTTTGGTGGTGATTAAAGTATGGAGGATTGTTCGAGTGCCAATAGGCTGAGAAATGGTATAATGGCCTCTTATCCAGTGAAACAGGTTCCCAGCCAAAGCATTTGAAGTTCTTCTAAATAAGTCATAAAATATCTGATGGGATTGCAGGTACAACTGCAGACAGAGAGACACTCAAATAAAATCAGAAATTGCTGGAAAAACTCTGCATATCTGGCAACATAAGGGCAGGGAAAGCAGAGTCAATTTTTCAGGTCCAGTGATCCTTCTTTAGAACCTCCTTCTCTCCATGGATGCTGCCAGACCTGCTGAGATTTTCCAGCAAATTCTGATTTTGTTTCTCATTTCCAGCACTTGTAATTCTTTGTTTTGTTTTAGTTAGACTCGTGCTCCAAGGAAGATAGTCAGGATGAAATTGATCTTCAGTGACTGGGTAAATGATCCAAAAAAAATTACCAACCTGTTTCACAGCCTGTAGCAATTTTTAACAATGTATTCTATTGGCTGCTGTTTGCTGTAATCAGTTTTTGACTACAGTTGAAGACTAATTCCACCCTGTGGCTATTGTGCAATTGGAAGCATGAGAAATTTATTTATCTCATACGGTTGGTCTAGGCTGATTCAATAGATTATAGATTTCATGCAACTAACTTTGTGAATCACAGGATAATATTCCTCAACTTTGCTGTGATGACAGATTAGAAGTCTAATGTATTTTGGACATGTTGAACTTTTAATTACCACATGCATTTCTGTTTTAAGAAAAAAGTATACAGAGCCAAACATGACTGCGTATGTAAACTCAGTGGCTATTTGGACAGAAACGCTGGAATGTCACATGTAAGAGGTGCTGAGGGAACATCACACAAAATAAATCAAAAGGGAAGAATCAATTCAAAACAAACTGGGTTGTGATTTCCTGTCGCGGCAGAAATAACAAGGAACTGACCATCTCCCTTACCTCTCAGCAGAAACGTCAAGATTATGTCCCAAACTAAGACATGTTTACATTTTACCCTTTTGAGAATACACAAGAACAGTGATTAAAAGCCAGTTTTAAGCCTGGTCTGTATAACGGCCATAACTGAGGAAACCCCTGGTCACCTGTATGATACAGACAATGAAAATACGAAGTCTCTCTCACTTTTTGTTCAAGTCAGGGCGCAAGTGAAATAGGAGTCAAAAGGATTTTAAAAAAAGTTTCAGTTGACTTGCAAAATGAACCACTCGTCCTCCAACATTATTGCAACTGATACAACCCAGTGTGACAGCCACAACGCTCCACTATCTGCTTTTCACAAACAAACATTCTAAAGACTGATGCATTTCTCTTTTAGATGTATTTGTGTTTTATCTGAGATGTATTTTGCGATACTTACTAAATGTGAAAAAAAATAGTAAGTAACCAATGCACCCTTTCATTAACTCAAGAAAGCCTGATTAAATTGGCTCCTTTAAAACAGGTCAGAAGAAAGGCATCTACAAGGGAAGGGAATCCTTTGTAAATGAATACTGTTGCAGCTAACTGAGAAGGAAGGAAGAAGAGGAGCCAATTCATCTTTTCTTACCAAGGAGTTTAACAATTTTAGGTATCCTATCTGGAACCATTATAAACTGGGGAACCTTATCTGGGGACTGGTTTTAACAACTTTTTAAAATCGGGTGATTATTTAACAATTCAGCTATCACTGTACAAATTTGTTTTGGTTTCTAGAAAAGAACAGATTTGAGACACCAAACAGTCTTTTGTTTCATATTTTATCAGGTAGCTGGCATGAGGACAAGGGGAGATGCTAAATTGTTCTCAGAAATCAAATCCAAAATTAATCATGTAATATTCAACCCTTTATGAAAAAGCATGTTTGACTCATCACAAACATGAAACGTTGTCCTCCAAGTGCTCTATCATTGCTGCACTGTCTCTATCTATCAAATGGTGCAGGGAGGCTATCTAGGGTGAGCCATATTCCTGTGGAGAAACATATTTTTTCCCCCAACACTCAAGGTCTGCTAATATATTGTGCCTGTCAGATAATAATATTCCAAAGTGCTCTTACAGTATTAGTGGGGGACAAGCAGAGATTTTTAAAAAGCCAAAAAAAAAGCAAGAAACAAATACCTAGAAAGAAAGAGAGCAAATAAGAGGGAGATAAAGAAAAGAAATGAGAAAACACACACACACACAGGCTTATCACAACACAAATGCAGATATTTACAGCATTGTCAAGTTCTGCACATACTCACTCTGTAAATGGACTGGTTTAGACACAGTTAAATTGCATACAAAGGTACAATAATGGATTGGAATTTCCTGCTGTTCTATAAAAAGAGGTGATTTCAGAATGTGTTAACCATTACTCTCAAGATGTGTAGGGTACAGGATGACTAGTGGTGCACTCTGCCCAAAACTAATGTCATCTGCTGAAAGGTCATTAGTCTTAAAAGTTCACACTTTCCCCACAGATCGCCTGCATTTTTCTAGCCTTTGCTGTCTTTGTTTGGTCTACCAATAACTCAGTGGAAGGTATCTTCCACAAATAGTCTGTTTACCTCTCATTCTGGTAGTAGGGCTGTTCTTTAGGGTCAGACCTTCTAGCTCAGATCCTTCTCCTAAATATAGTGCCTGCATCAACAAGCAGAAAGAAATGCAAGGTATCACTGCCTTCGTGACCTTTGCTGGATCATACACACAGTCAAGAGCGCAAGAATCGTCAACACACACAAAGTTCTGATTTAGCATGAGAAGAAAATACTTGATCAGCATGTTGGCTTCTCACCTGCATTAATGCAGCAAAACTCTCTCTCGTGCACAGATAGTGCAGAGAAGTCTTTTTCAGCACCCAGCTACAGTCCCCAAGGTTCTTTGCCCTTCAGGAGGCACTCAATCATGTCAAAATGCAGCAGGCTTATGAATCTTGGGAAAGTGGGCAGCAGATATCTTTAATGGCCATCATCTGCATGGCAAGGGAGTAAACCTGTCAATACCATCAAGTCAGTAACCATCACCCTGGACAATCTCCTTTGGAGAAAAGTAACTGCTTCCTGACCTGTACACATGCCCAAAGGAATCATGTGAAGGGAATTCTGTTCTTCTTATGGTGATGCAAAGTCCCAAAATGCATCATAATACTCAGCTGTATGCTTATCTGTCTCTGAGATGGAACAATAATCAGTCTGATCTGCAGCAACGTGTATTTGTCATCCTAAACATAGAACAGAATTAAATTGCATTAAGCAGTCTCATTATAATAACACACAATATAAGGGCTGTGTCCATCATGCAGTAATATAGCGCAAGAGAGGGCTATTTGGCCCATCATGCTACTGCTGGCTCTTCGAAAGTGATATCCAAGTGGTGCCACTTTCCTGCCCTTTCTATATAGCACTGCATTTTTCTCCCTTCCAAGTAGTCATCCAAATATGGATCCATTAGATACTACCAGCAAAACAAATGTCATTTACGAGATACCATGCAAGAACTGTAAAAAACGCTACATCAGACAAGCGAGCAGGAAACTTGCTACCAGGATACATGAACACCAACTGGCCACAAATACACATGACCCACTATCACTAGTTTCGATACATACAAAGAAGGACACCATTTTGACTGGGACGACACACACATCTAGGACAGGCGAAACAAAGACACGCACGAGAATTCTTAGAGACATGTCATACTAACCAGAACTCCATCAATAAACACATCGATTTAGATCTTATCTACGTTCCCTTGAATAAAAAGAACTAGAAATGATATCATCCACCTGAAGAAACCAAGAGCTATAAATAGAGAGGTAGGACATACCACCAGCGCTTCACCAGAAACTCTCACTGATGATATTACCTAGTATGGTGACGAAATGTATGAAAACAAATCTTCCAGCTCAGCGAGCTAACTTACATACTTATCATCAACCTGAGCTACAAATCTTCTCAAAAATCACTAACCTTTCAAAATTGTTTTTGGGTTAATCCGCCTCCATCACCATTTTAGGCAATGTATTCCACATGTTATCAGCTCCCCAGGTGCTAATGTCTGCCCCACTTGTTCAATTTACAATTGCCTTGAATTCATGCTCTCTGGTTACACACCCCTCTGTCACTGGAGGCAATTTATCTTCACAATAGTAAAGCCTTTCATAGCTTTAAAAGACATCTATTAACTCTCTGATTATTTTCTCTGCTCCATGGAGGACAATATCAGGTCAAGTTCATCTAGCAAAGCATACAGGTAGCATAAGGGCTCTTATGATCCAGCAGTAGTTCCCCTGCCTTTAGACCAGAAGGCTCATATTCAAGTCTCAACTGCCTCAGATACATGTCACCACAGGTGATTGAATTAATTACAGGTAGCATGACTGAGTGGTCTGAAGTGATGTAATCATGCTTTTATCTTTATAAAGGTCTTGTGATACAATAGCAATGTCCCTACCTTTGGGCCACAAGGTCTGAGATAAGTCCCACTTGCCTTGGGCTTGCATCATAATCTGAACAGATTGACTAAAATCATTATAGACTTAACAGATAGAAAAGCAAGCTTCAAAATATTCTGTAAAAAACAATGATAAATGTCTAATAGGTTTCAACTGCAGAATTATGTCCAATTCGAAGCACCGCACTGATGGTATGTTCTGGAAATATTGCAGAGGAGATTTAGGTGAATGAGTTACTTCAGTTTTATGAAGAGAATGGAATTCACGAGATTGTCCTTCACAGAGAAGAGAAGGATAAGGAGAAATTTAATGGAAATTTTGAAAACTGTGAGGGGTTTTGATAGGATAAATAAAGAGAAACTGATTTCCCTGCCAAGAAAGGCAATAAACAGAGGACACAGATTTATGGTTACTGGCAAAATGCCAGAGGGCAGGCAAGGGGATTTTGTTTTAAATGAAGCAAGTTATGATGATCTGGAATGCATTGGCTGAAAGAGTGGTAGGGCCAGATTCTATAGTCACATTCAAAAACAAAAATTGCATATATCCCATCCAAATTGTAAAATTTGCATTCTAGTTTTAAAATCCTCACATGGCCTCATCATCTTCCTGTCCTGCTTGCTCCAACATCTCCCTGATACTCTAACACTGGTCCTTGTGAACATCCTTGATTTTAATATTTCTGCCAACTGCAGCTGCATCATCTGTTGCCAAGGCCTTAACTTCTAGAATTTCCCCATTAAACCTCACAGCCTTTCTTTCATTCTCCAAAATGCTGTTGCTAACCTGCCCACCTGATGTCACTTTGTGTAGCTTGGTTTTACATTTTGCTTGATAATGCTCATGAGAAGGACCTTGAGACAATGTACTAGGTTAAAAGGCTTCATAAATACAAGAATAATAAAAATAAATGCTCTTTGGAGAGTCAGTCCAGGAATGATAGGCTGAATGATCTCCTTCTGCACAAGGGCACAAAATTTTGT
The DNA here is from genome assembly GCF_037043375.1 of Chiloscyllium plagiosum. Lineage (NCBI taxonomy): Eukaryota > Metazoa > Chordata > Chondrichthyes > Orectolobiformes > Hemiscylliidae > Chiloscyllium > Chiloscyllium plagiosum. The sequence continues at coordinate 24,008,438 of NW_028270169.1, read as the reverse complement.
GTTTTGAGGGTTCCTCTTAAAGGCTACATTATGGATTTGGGAACTACTTTTTGATTTTAAAGGGCTTTTTTTTCATTCTCATTAACTCCTTTCAGTTATATAGTAACAATAACATTTATGAGATATATTTGGTATTTGGACTCACACAGAAACAAAATTAGAGGAATTCATCAATAGCTTCAATAACTATTAACCATCCATTAAACTTGAAGTTGCAACATAAAAGGATAGCCCTGATTTCCTAGACACATTATCAAAATTGAAACAACACAAGAGGCATAAGTTTGCAAAAGATATATTTAAAAATAAATGACTCATAATTCTACACTCAGAAACCATCAACCTAAACAGATGAGTGAGGTCCAAGGGGATCAGTTTCCATCTCATATTCGCAAAATTGGACCATTTTGTGTCGGCAACAACCACCTTTTTTTACTGTATCCCAGATCTTAAACATAGATTCATATTTAACATTAGTCACGGTGATCAATACAAAATCATCCATAACATTTTTTCCCATATAGTAGTTACTGAACATTTGCCTTAAGTTAAATATTCCATATTTATTTGCAAGCAATTCATCGATTTCAAATGATGCTAGCTCCTAGTTAGCAACGTACTCATTTGTTGATGGTTTGAAACTGTTTTGTCTTCTTTAAGCCTCTCTCTTTCTCACCCTTGCAGTCTCTCTGTCACCGAACCCATTCTAAGAGAAGGGGAACAATGGCATGTGGCATGTCCCTTTGTGAGACCTCTCTACTCATGAGAAGCATCTTCTAAAGTTATTGCCCCTTCTAACTCTTCCCAGTCACTTGAACCCACTGCCCCCTACCATTCTTACCTGGCCTTTTTGGCATTGTTCAATTTCCTGTATTCCCAACACTGGTCACCATTCCTGGTGGTGCTCCTGTACAAATAGAGCAGTTGGCTATTTGATTGACTGAAGCTTTCTCGGGTGGGACTTTCTCCTAAGAATGGGGCAGAAGTCTCACCTTAAAGCAGTTGGTTTTATTTCCAACATTGAATTGGTGTGGGGTAGCTGTCAAGACTGAGTGGATTTCCCCTCAGTCCCATGGGATGGGTAATGCAACATCCCATAAAATCCTGCTTTATGAAGCACAGTTGCTCACAATTACTGTAATGGAAAAATCATCACAGTCTCTGCTAATGGTGCACTTCAGTTACCCTTTAATGCCATCATTAGCGCTTGTAATAGAAAATGAAGTTATTTTGTAAAGGGCTGGGTCAATGAAATCATCCGTATGGAAATTGAGAAGCACTATCCCCATGACCTATAAGAATGCATCATTTTACTGACTCAGAGCATGTTTACAGCTACATGTTTCACACAACACTCAAATGATTTTGCCATTACTTTGGTAGTTTGATCTAGCTCTCAGTAGACATGACTGACTGGACTTATGTTATTAATTTGTAATCAAAGTAGAATTAATAAAACAATTAGAACTCTTAGAACATGTAAAATGTACTAAACAATGGGGCGTGTTTTACATTTTGCATTCCTAGGTTTACACTAATAGGCAACTTAGAACCTTTTCTGCCGTGCAATCGAATCACAGCTGTCTTTGTGCTTTCGTTCTAGCTTCAGCACAATGCAGATAACACATAATTCCCTTAGAATCAAAGCATCCATCAATTTCTGTCTGAAACATATGTAGTTCCTCCAATTTGATCGCACAAAATGCATTATTGCATGTGAAATATACTGTTACAAAATATTGTATCTCATCATTTTTCTTTGTTGTTTCACAATATTTGTTCCTTTCAATCTTGTTTTTGATTCCTAATCTTTCAATCTCTCATTTCCAGTTAATTATAGGCCAATTGGCTTGATGTCTGTGGTAGGCAAACTTTGGAATTTTTAATTAAAAGCGTTAAGTTGCCAAATACTTCAAATGAAGGCAAAACAAATGGAAGCAATCAACATGAAATTGACATGCGCTCAGGGTACCCTATTAAAGGGGGTTCAAATAAGAATGGAATTAGAGTGGCAAATTAGTTCAGAAACTAGTTAGAAGGAAGGAAATGGAGAGTAGGATTTAGGAGCAATTTCTTACAATGAGTTTTCCGGATGATTCCGTTCACCGCTTTTATAGAACAATAATTTGGATATAAGACTGGGAGAGGTGCTCAAAGTTACAGATGACACATAATTAGGAGACAAAGTAAATAGTTTTGAGAATCAATGAAAGTTGCAAGTGGATAGTGATAGGATAAAGGGAAGGGAAAAGAACATTTTGACATGTTCAAAATGAGTGTGATAGAGACATAAAAGTAACCGTTTTAAGGAAGATGAGAAACAGTTTTACACGAAAGATTGCGGGACTGGGAAAATAGTGCTAGACTTTGATTGCAATAGTGCACATCATAACACTTAAGGACATCTGAAATATCTTGAATTGGTGGTTAAGGAAAACAGCAACAGGCTCCTACTTCTGCTGTAGAGGGTAAATACCGATAAGGACTAACTGGGCAAAAGAACATCATTCTCTGCTATAATTTCTATTCTTTTTTAATGTTTCTCTCTAACTCCTCATTTTTAATCAGTGCAATCCTTATTCTCTTGTTTGAGCCAGAGATTATCTCCCATTTAAACTTACTGCCTGTGTCGGTGCATGTATTTTATGTCATACTTTATTATTTCTTTCTTGGAGAAAGTGAGGTCTGCAGATGCTGGAGATCACAGCTGAAAATGTGTTGCTGGAAAAGCGCAGCAGGTCAGGCAGCATCCAAGGAGCAGGAGAATCGACGTTTCGGGTATGAGCCCTTCTTCAGGAATGAGGAAAGTGTGTCCGACAGGCTAAGATAAAAGGGAGGGAGGAGGGACTTGGGGGAGGGGCGTTGGAAATGCCTCATTTCCCCTCCCCCCACCTTGTCTCAGTCCCAACCCTCGAACTCAGCACCACCTTCCTAACCTGCAATCTTCTTCCTGACCTCTCCGCCCCCACCCCCACCCCCACCCCCACTCCGGCCTATCACCCTCACCTTAACCTCCTTCCACCTATCGCATTCCCAATGCCCCTCCCCCAAGTCCCTCCTCCCTACCTTTTATCTTAGCCTGCTGGGCACACTTTCCTCATTCCTGAAGAAGGGCTCATGCCCGAAAAGTCGATTCTCCTGCTCCTTGGATGCTGCCTGACCTGCTGCGCTTTTCCAGCAACACATTTTCAGCTATTTCTTTTTGGGGTTAGTAAACGATAAATGCCTTTCCTGCACTTAAGAAAAGCTTGCAATTGGCTCCTTCATTTTAATTTATTTAAGTACAGTTTCGAATGAAATGTGATAGCTGCTTGCAAAATTAAATGGCAGCACAGACTCAAGGAGCTGGACCTACTCCTGTTCCTATTTCTTCAGGTCTGTTTGTTATGACTCACTGAATGGGGTTTTAAAAAAAGAGCTGATTCCCTCCCTGGTCATAGTCATCTACTGTTATACACCTACTGTAGGCAAGCCAGTCAAAGAAATCAGGGCAACAGAAGGACTCTCTCGCACTGAGTGCTACCAGCTCACCACCATCAAAAGGAAACAGCACAAAAGCTTTCAATTAACTGCAAGGACAAGAATCATGAAATCTATTGTTTAACTACCAACATTTCATTATTAATTCTTCACAAACCTCACTGGCTCACTAATGTCCTTTACAGAATGAAACTGCCTTACTTACCTGCTCGGGCCTACATGTGACTTCAGACCCAGAGCAATGTGGTTGACGTTTAAACTACTCTCTGGGCAATTATGGGTGGGCAATAAATGCTAGCCTAGAGAGTGCCACCCTCACCTCGTGAATGAATAATACAAATAAACACCAAGAAAGACTGATCCATATATCCTTTGACATTTTCCTTTTACGTCTCATTCTTTTTGTCCAACGTGTACAGGAGGGTTTCCTGACACAGTCTGTCGAAGGGCCGACAAGAGGGGAGGCCACACTGGATCTGGTACTTGGTGATGTACCAGGCCAGGTATTTGATTTAGTGGTAAGTGAGCACTTTGGAGAGAGTGACCATAATTCAGTTACGTTTAGTTTAGTGATGGAAAGGGATTGGTACATGCCACAGGGCAAGAGTTATCAATGGGGCAAAGGCAATTATAATGCGATTAGGCAAGAATTAGGATGCATAGAATGGGGTAGCAAAATGCAGGGGATAGGGACAATTGAAGTGTGGAGCTGGTTTAAGGAACAGATATTGTGTGTCCTTGATATGTTCTGTCAGGCAGGGAGGAAGTGATAAGGTAAGGGAACCATAGTTTACTACAGAAATTGCATCTGTTGTTAAGCAGAAGAAGGAGGCGAATGTGACAATGAGATGAGATGGTTCAGATGAGGCGATGGAGAGTTACAGATCAGCTAGAAAGGATTTAAAGAGAGAGTTAAGAAGAACAAAGAGAGGACATGAGCAGTCTTTAGAAGGTAGAAAAATGGAGAACCCTAAAGCTTTCTATAGGTATGTGAGGAATAAAAGGATGATTAGGGTAGGAGTAGGGCCAGTCAAAGAAGTGGGAAGTTGAGTGTGGACCCTGTGGAGATCAGAGAGGTGCTAAATGATTATTTCTCATCGGTTTTCACTCAGGAAAAGGAGAATATTGTAGAGGAGAAGAATGAGATACAAGATATTAGACTAGAAGGGATGAAAGTTAGTAAGGAAGAAGTTATCAATTCTAGAAGGAGTGAAAGTGGACAAGTCCCCTGGGCTGGATGGGATTTATCTGAGCTAGGGAGGAGGTGTTGGAGCCTTTGGCTCTGATCTTTGAGTTGTCATTGTCTACAGGTTTAGTACCAGAGTTCTGGAGGATTGCAAATGTTGTGCTCTTATTCAAGAAGGGCAGTAGAGATGATACAGGTAATTATAGACCAGCGAGCCTTACGTCTGTTGTAGGAAAAGTTTTGGAAAGGATTATAAGAGATAGGATTTATAATCATCTAGCAAGCAACAATTTAATTTCAGATAGTCAGCATGGTTTTGTCAAGGACAGGTCACGTCTCATAAATCTCATTGAGGTTTTTGAGAAGGTGACCAAGGATGTGGATGAGGGTAGGGCAGTTGACGTGGTATACATGGACTTCAGTAAAACACTTGATAAGGTTCCATATGGTAGGCTGTTGGAGAAAATTTAACAGTTTGGATTAGAAACTGGCTTTCTATAAAAAGTCATCGAGTGGTAGCTGACGGAAAATATTCAGCCTGGAATCTGGTTACTAGTAGTGTACAACAAGGATCTGTTTTGGAACCACTACTATTTGTCATTTTTATAAATGACTTAAACGCAGGCATAAGTGGATGGGTTAGTAAGTTTGCAGATGACACTAAAGTCGGTGAAGTAGTGGACAGTGTGGAGAATGTTACAGGTTGCAGGGGGACGTTGATAAACTGCAGAATTGGGCTGAGAGGTGGCAAATGGAGCTCAGTGCAACTAAATGTGAGGTGATGCACTTTGGCAAGAATAACAGGAAGGCAGAGTATTGGATTAATGGAAAGATTTGTGGTAGTGTGGATGTGCAAAGGAATCTTAGAGTCCATGTACAGTACATAGATCCCTGAAAGTTGCCACTCATGTGGATAGTGCTATTAAGAAGGCAAACGGTGTGTTAGGTTTTATTGGCAGAGGGATTGAGTTCCGGAGCTGTGATGTCATGCTGCAACTATACAAAATGCTAATGCGTCCGCGCTTGGAATATTGTGTACAGTTCTGGTCGCCCCATTATAGGAAGGATGTGGAAGCATTGAAAAAGGTGCAGAGGAGGTTTACCAGGTTGTTGCCTGGTCTAGAGGGAAGGTCTTATGACGAAAGGCTGAGACACTTGGGTCTGTTCATATGGAAAGAAGAAGGCGAAGGGGGGATTTGATAGAGACATACAAGATGATCAGAGGATTAGATAGGGTAGACAGCGAAAGTCTTTTTCCTAGGATGATGATGTCAGCTTGTAAGAGGGGGCATAGCTACAAATTGAGGGGTGATAGATTTAAGACAGATGTCAGAGGCAGGTTCTTTACTCAGACAGTGGTAAGGACGTGGAATGCCCTGCCTGCCAATGTAGTTAACTCAGCCACATTAGGGAGATTTAAACAATCCTTAGATAAGCACATGGATGATGATGGGATAGTGGAGGGGGGTGGGCCTAGATTAGTTCACAGGTCGACGCAACATGAAGGCTGAAGGGCCTGTTTTGCGCTGTATTGTTCTATGTACTATGCTCTATGTTCTATGTGTGTGTGCACGCATGCACACGTGAGTGTGTGTGCACGTGTGTGTGGTGTGCTATTATTTATTTTTGAATAACTAAAAAACCTCACTCTTCTGTTAACTCAAGAAAACTTAGTTAACTTGGCTCCTTGTTAAACAAAAGAGAAAATGCTGGAAAATCTCAGCAGGTCTGGCAGCATCTGTAAGGAGAGAAAAGAGCTGACATTTCGATTCTAACTGACCCTTTGTCAATGCTTTGACAAAGGGTCAGTTACACTTGAAAGGTCAGCTC